>NW_026555338.1:9823270-10282039 GCF_029017545.1 Prosopis cineraria
CAAAGAGTCTTGGTCTTTTCCACCATGTAAAGCAAATTCCTCAATTTTACCTTACTACCAATATAAAGCCACTTGCTTTTAATTCAGCAGCCAATGGTACTCTATGAGGGATCCTCAGTCCTATTCATTTTTGCTTATGAAGCTTGAGTCTACAATTCAAAAAGAATAAATAGGTTCTCTGTTAGAAAAATATAATACTAGTCACATCTAAAATATGTGAATTGACTCAATTCCTTGGTACCTCATCCTTTTTTTCAGCTCAAGACAATCCTTTACGAAGTGGACTATTTTCTAGAAAGTATAGCATTTGATCATGCTTAGGTCAGCTTTCTTCCTACCTTTCTTGTCCTTCTTCTTAAATGACTTCTCTTTCTTAAAATGTAAGCCATCCTTCTTACTTTTCTTTCCCTTTTAGGAATCAGGTTGGGTGTTAAAAGGATTGGTTCCTAAGTTATATATATGCCTTTTCAGAGGATTTATAAGCCTCAAGGCATTCATCTTTAAGCTCTAGATGTTTTGCTACGTCGTCAAACATGACAATATTCTTAATATGGGTTAAATTCACTTTCTGGTGCTCCCAGCTAAGAGGGAGCAATCTTATAATAGCTTGAACTTGCTGTTCATCAAAAAATACGTGCCCAACTCCTTTTAGTTCCCATGTTAGCCATTTATAACAATTGCTTTCTCAAAGGAGTATCAAGCCTCAACTTAAATGTATAAAACTTGTTAGACATAATGACTTGTGACATTATGTGTTAGCTTAAGTTTTGATGATGACATATATAAATGAGTTAACTATTCTTATACATAATTGTTTTCATATATATGGAGTAGTTAGCTATGACTATAGAATAAGAGATTTAAAGTGTTTTTACTTATGATGTTCCATATTACATGAGATTTGGAAATAGGATTTGCATGCATCAAAGTTATCTTATGCTATCATATTTTTCCTTATCTTGAATTGATTCTATACCAAAAGTGTTCATTGTATTATCTTACATAACTTGGATATATGCATATTGATACTTGGACTAACCATTCTATTAATATTATATCATTTAAGGTTGTCTAAAGTGAAGATAAGAGTGAGCATGAAGAGGAACAAATTTGAAGTCATCATTTGCATACTACACTTATTATTGAAGAACATAAAGATAAAAAGAAGGATGATCCAAGAAGAGCTTAAGAAGAATGAAGACATTCATACAAACTTGGATGTACCTTAGAAGCCTTAGACTTGATAGGTATAATATCATTAGGCTAGTCTATATGTTAAACTCATTGATTTAGATATGAAGTGTTGGCTCAAGAAATCTTAAATCAAAACATGCATTTTAGCATATAAGAGAAAAAGTGAGATATAGTTTTCTATAATTGTGGTTTTCATTTTTCATCACATATGTCTCATAAAGGTTGAAATGTTTTAATTACTAACTCATTTTATAATCTCCTCATACTCAAAATTCTAGTTTAAAATCATGATCATCTTATGCATAATCACATTTCATAATTTTGTTATTGATTGGATATTGATCTTATAAGGATGAGAAGAGTATGAGCTAACCTTGTTGGATCCAATAAAGTTTGGATACCATTTGTGCTTTTTCAGGATCTCACTTTGATCTTAAATGTTCAAACATACCAAGAAATTTGCCTTGGAGTGCCAAATTCAAAATATACAGGTTTTGAAATGGGAGCAAGCTTAAGATAACAAAGGATCATGATTGAGAAGCTTGCCAAAATGAAGTCACATATAGATCAAAGTTTCAAAGAGCTTATCATGGAATGGACATCTAAAACACACGTGAACTAGGCCATCCATCTATAATAAGCTTATGCAATCAAGAGATTTCTTCAGTAATGTGATAGCCTACAATGAAGAAGTGAAGCTTGAGAATACAAAACACAACTTCTAGCATCATCTCACTACTCCTGTGAACTACTAGAGAAGTAACATAAAAAAACTTAGAGTAGACGATCCCCAGATTAAATTTCAAGAAATTTTTGAGCATCAAATACCACCAATATGAATTGTGATGATCAGCTCTCTAAAGGAAATGAAAAAGATTCCAACGTAAGGCTGAAGTGTAAAATGAAGAAGAAAAATGGGAAAAGGATATAGCAATTAAAATTAAAGGAAAGTAGCAAGATCAAGTTTAATAATCATCTTACAACCTTCAAATTCAGAAAATACATGGGTAGCAAGACTAAGTCAGATTCAATGATGAAATCCATGTAAATGACAAGATAACATCACTACTAAGTTATTGAATTCATCATGGAATTGGGAATATAAGATGATACAATGTGCTATCACAAGAAGGAAGATTACTCTAATATCAACAACTTGCAAAATGATAAGTTCAAGTCACTTGAAGCCCGAAATGATCAAAACGCATCAAGATTCATTAAAATTGTTAGAAAATTACATCATCAACAATTGTATATAAATGAGCATACAACTAGAGGAACAAGAAGGAACAAAAAAAGGAAAGAAGAACTTAAGAAAGAGCAACAATTGGTAGGAAACTTTGTGGAATCTACATCAACTTGTCAAGGCTTTAAATGAGCATTTCTAAACCCTTGACTTTTTAAATTTGAATTATATGCATTCATTAAGGGAGAGCATTGCATGAAAAACAAGTTTTGATGATGAAAACTTCATGTATTGTTATGAGCCCCATTTATTTTTGGAAAGCATCTTTTGAGCATCATATATCTCATTTATATGCATTAAGACTCATTTAAGTTTGTTAAAGCTTACAAATAATGTCTTTCTTACATGTTGAATTTCATAGAAGCATGGTGAGAAGCAAAATTGTGCATGATTCTATAGGTTACTCATGAGTTTTTGCATGTTAGGCATACTGAGAAGTAAATCACGCAAGTATGAAGAATTGCTTCATGCATGATTAAGCACTTGTGTTGTGTGATGTCTTAAGCTTTATCTCTGCATGCAAAACCACACGTGAAATACTTTATTGTCCACATAAGTTTTAGCATCTGTGCTTCATTGCATTGTGTCAAAGTGTAAAACCACACGTGAGAGTTAATGGTAACCATGTATGATTTGTCACTTGTTCCACAATCACATAATGCTATATTAAGTCTTAAGTCATCTCAAGCTGAGTTCACTTTGTTCAAATGTATGATCTGTGATTCACTTATTCATATCTCTTGATCATGCATAATCTTGTTTGAGTGCATTGCATTTCCACACATGATATGTACCTAGACTAGTTTAAGTCTTATTTCTTACTATTTCACGTGTGAGAGGAAAGAGGTTCCATGCTTGATTTGTCACACAGAACTGATGATAGTTTCTCATGTGCAAAGCCACACGTGAGAGGTCAAGGGGTTCACATGTGATTTGTCACATATATATTTCTAGAACAAGCCAAGTGCGATTTCATGGGTGATGATAAGTTGTTCACTTGCAAGTTTTAACACACATAATAGTTTGCACATTATTATTTGTTATCTATGTGTCATAAGCATATCTTGATATATTTCTATCATGATACTATATTTGCTAATTAATTTCTTCATGTTATTAGTGTTAAAATTCAAGCACAGAGAAGAATCAATACTTAACAACAAGCAATTCTTCAGTGAAAGGGAGAGAAACAATCCCTTACGGATAATCGAGCTCGTACAACAAGTGCTTCATCAACTTATCACAAAATAGTGTCACTAAGGGGAGAAATCACCTTTAAGGAGGACTTCTTAAATCAAGAACATCAAAAAGCCTCATGCTCAAATTTCTCCAGTGAAAGGGAGAAAATTTTATAACAAGGCCATCTTGATGTAGTCATAGAAAGGAGAAGTCAAATTCAGATTTTAGATTTCTCCTCATGACAAATAGGGAAGAAGTTGTCATGAAAAGGGAGAACTCTAAGCTCTCAACCTTTTCTTATCCTTGAATTCCCTTGCATTTACTTCAAAGCCTTTTGTTCATGCCAAATAGGGGGAGAAGTAATTATGAAAAATATGATTTGCTAAACACTTATTTTCTATCATATAAGTATATTTTTCGTAGGTGATTTCTCATCATAAAAAAAGGGGAGATTGTTAGACATAATGACTTGTGACATTATGTATTAGCTTATGTTTTGATGATGACAAATATAAATGGGTTAACTATTCTTATGCATATTGTTTTTCATATATATAGAGTAGTTAGCTATGACTATGGAACAAGAGATTTAAAGGGTTTTTACTTATGATGTTCTATATTACATGAGATTTGAAAAAATGATTTGTGTGCATCAAAGTTATCTTATACTATCATATTTTTTCTTATCTTGAATTGATTTTATACCAAAAGTTTTCATTGTATTATCTAACATAACTTGGATATATGCATATTGATACTTGGACTAACCATTCTATTCATAATATATCATTTAAGGTTGTTCAAAGTGAATATAAGAGTGAGCATGAAGAGGAACAAAGTTGAAGTCATCATTTGCATGCTATACACATTATTGGAGAACAAAAAAGATAAAAAGAAAGATGATCCAAGAAAAGCTTAAGAAGAATGAAGACATTCATACAAACTTGGATGTACCTTGGAAGCCTTGGACTTGATAAGTATAGTATCAGTAGGCTAGTCTTTATGTTAAACTCATTGATTTAGATATGAAGCATTGACTCAAGAAATCTTAAATCAAAACATGCATTTTAGCATATAAAAGAAAAAGTGAGATATAATTTTCTTTAATCATGATTTTTATCTTTCATCACTTATGTCTCACAAAGGTTGAAATGTTTTAATTACTAACTCCATGAATTTTTCAAAGTTGTTCTTGGCAACCATTCTCAATTTAGTTATTAAACTATTCCATATGAATAGCATTTTTTTGTTATTGAATTGAACGAAAGAACATTCTAGTAATACAATATAGTAAAGCATATAATTTCACATACTTGTACAATTCTTAACTAGAATAAAAATGACACCATTAGGTCCACAATCAGAAGACTACATTTGTACCTCCCATCATATGGATTATAGTAGTGACACTAACATCTATAAAGAATTATATACAAGTACTTTAGAATATATTTTCATCTACGACTCTTAGAAACTCATTTTCTAAGAGCTTCCACTCAAATGAAACATACAGCTCCCAATCAAATGAAACATACAAAATTTATATTAAAGCATTTAATAAAATAATGTCTAAAAATATGCCTCATGATACTCAAAACAAACCTATGGTCTTTGTACGTACCAAATCAAAAAAGGACAAGACAACCATATAAGTGGGTACTCAACTTGAGGGTATTCTTATGCATTCTCATCATTTTTCCATTTTATCATTTTTATTTTCATGATAAAAACTTTTATCACCTTAAATTTCATAAGGAGTTTTGGTTTCATCATTTAGATGAGTTGACTCTTATTCTTAACTTCTTTGAAGTCAAGAGAGGACTTTCATAATTCCTTATCCTTCTGAATAAGGTAAAGTCATAAGTTTTTCTTTTTTTAAAACAATTTTCTAGTTTAAGAATTTAGATAACCATAAATGGCCTTAGCCTTAATCCAATATTCTTCAACACATTCAAATACTTGGAGTTCACCCTCAACCCTACACATCTGCAGGGTTATCTCATTATCTCTTCGATTATTCATAATTAAGCATATCTTAAAAAGTTATAAGTGAGTGTATTTAGCATGGCATTTTCGTAAACTCTTTTGGGAAAGAAAAATCATCCCCTATTTAATTGAGCACATTTAAAGTATCAATATTTCACCGAAGAAGTAATTTAGGAGAATTAATTTATGCTATATTATTAAAAGTTTTTTCTATGGTTGTTCATATGTCCTCTCTTATTTTTCCACACTAGAAAAAGTTCCCTCAAGATTAATTGTGAAACTCTGCATTTGTTGTACTTTTGCAATTATTGTTTCACTAAGAATATTTTACTTTTATTAAAAGTTGGCTCATGTTTGATTCGAATCAACAATTGTTTTAATTTGGGTCAATATTTAGATCACTTTCTAAATTCACCAAGTGGTACTTTTGTCTCCATAGGTTTCATTTCAGAATCCTCACTAAAGGATCATATTTTATAATAAAAAAATGTTTTATTTGAAATACATCTTAGAGAGACATTTTTCAACATTTTGATGCTTTTGGTGGACTCACAATTCATATTTATTCATGTGATAAATATTTTAAATGATTATAATTATTTTGATTATTTTAATATTTAAAATTTACTCACCTAAGCACTGAAAGCCTCTTAAATTGATCCATGTATGCCTAAAAATAGGTGAATTACATATTAAAATGAAGATATCAAATTTAGGGATTTTTAGGAACAACCCATATTTCAACCGGATGTTCCATGCACTCATATAGGCCCCTAGATTGAGTCTGGATCAAAAAATTTGACAAAATTGAATAATTTCAGCAAAGCCCACTCTCACTAACAGAGAGTGAAAATCACGTGCCACCATAGGGATGTCTAGTGATGACATACACTGCCTTATTAGATTTTACTTGCCAATTCCTTTTGGATGGTATGGTCCACATGTCCATTGGGTCCCCCAGTGGTCCTCACTTGCTACTTAGCATATTTTTCCTTTTTAAATTAAAATAAAATATTATTATTTTATTAGGTTGATTGGGTCATTGACTAGACTTAATCTAACCCATTTCAGTGACCCAAGATCCAAAACATTTTTTAAAAATTATTTTTAGGACTTGGGTACCTTACTTTTGGTCCAAAGAATAAATTATTTTTTAATGGATTCTTCTCATTCAGCCCACATGTAGTCATTTTTTTTTAAATATATAGGCATTAAAACACAGTATGACATGTTGTTTTGGACACATCATCACCCCTACCCTCCAATTGGACTACTCTAACCTGGTTCTGAGCTAGTAAGTTAGGTCTATTGAACATGAAAACTTCTCTCCTCCATAACTTTGTCATCCAATCTTCATTTTTCATATTCTAGGCATCATTTTCTTTATTTTTTTGAGCTCTACACAATGTTATCAACCATTTGATTTTAATCTCTCATTTTCAAAGACACAATCCAATGTAAAGTTACATTCATTTTCAATATAGCATTCTCTTTCTCTTTTAAGTTTTCTAGTATGTTTTCTCCTCTTAATAAGCATTATTTATACCTAGAAAACATGAAAAACATAGAGAATAACACATAGACTCTATGTACAATGGAATTAAAAAAATAATTTTCATAATATATAGTCTAAGCAAATCATGGCAATACCCATACATCAAATTATAGTAGTAAAAGAAGATACAAGCACAAGAATAACATTTGCTTTGATACCACTATAAGAAAATGGAGTGCAGAAACATACCTTTGCTAACTCCGATGATGGTACCTTCGATAGCGATGCTTGACCTTATTTTTGCCTCATAGCAACCCAATCACAATGATAGATGCAAGTATTTGATACACTATAGATACACAAGAACTTCTTTAAGAGAGAAGCATATGAGAGAATACTCTTGTTCCCTACTTTAGTTTTTTGGAGAGCTAGGGGAAAATTTGAACTTTCGTTATGTCATATTACCCAATATCTACTCATAAATAATGAGTAGTTATTTTGTTTATTTAAAAAAATAACTACTCCCTCCAAAATACTCCAGTAACCACCCATAAGATAATGAAAAATAATAATTAATATAAATAATTATTTAACCCAACTTGGGCCCCCACTTACTTGGCCCAATTCATCAAGGGTGTAACATGGATGAACAAGATGCTAATTAATAGAGGAAGTTTCATGGGATGTTAGAGAGGGTATATATATTAGACGATTAGTAGAAAATTTTTGTTTTCAAGCAATAGGAAGGTATTGACTAAGAATAATATTTGGTGAACAAAATCTAGGGCCTCTTGAGTAAACTTCAAATTCAAACATGTATACCCCAAAAATGTTAACACAAACTTTGCAAATTACTTTAATTTGGTTGAAAACTTTTGTGAATTTTGTTTTAAGGAGGATTGTACTCTTAAACACACACACACACACACACACACTCTTATTTATTTGTGTTTGTCTATTTTCAAGTTGTCATCCACTTTTCATATTAAGTGTTTTTGAGGTTTGGACAATGAAAACATACTTGTGGAGTTGTACTAGATGGAATACTGAATGTGGGAATGGGGTTACAGGTACGAACTCAATTCATGTTACACAGCAAATACATGCTAAGAGGGAAGAGAGAAAAACTGCAAAAAGGGAGAGAAGTTTGGGAATAAAACATATGTGTATACAAACATTGGTCATGCAGATAAAACAACCCACATCAAGAGATTACCTACAAATGTGTGTGCACGATTATAAAAACATTCCCACTCTTATTCAAATTAAGGAGAGAAAATTTCATTTGATACCCTAAGCATATTACTCATCGAAACCCAAATCTTCCTAGTATTATGATAAAGCCCTAATTTGATTGAGCTTTCACTTTGGGCTTCGATCCACCAAGGGTAGACAACCCAACATATCCCACTCACACTAGGGACACAAGATATCACTAATTATATCCCTTTCTTTTTTTTTTTCCAGATTATGTGCTTTTTCATGACAATATAGCTTGATGTCCCCTTTTTAGGTATTTATACTAGAAATCTTATTAAAGACAACACAAATAACCTTATAGCTTAATTTATTTTTAACTAAATTTGTGCCTTGAATGTCTTAAATTTACCAATATAAACTTTTCTCACCATGCCTTAATCTGATTACTCTCGAGTCTATCTAAGACTTAGATAGTCTTTCCTGTTCATAAATTTTCAATGCTTCATGGATCCACAGCAAGTAAATGCAAGTTATAGCAGTTAAAGTTTTGACATTACATGATGATAGTAGGAGAGTGGCATCTACCTTTTTTCCATCACTAATTAAGTTCTCTATTGGGAATGAAAAAGGATCATGGTATATTTTTGTCTTACTTATAATCCATCTTCCAACTGCTATCCTATTCATACAAGATTATTTTGGACATGTGTAAGTGTAATAGCAGGATTTTTAATAGGACATTCCAAAATCCTAGAATCCTTCATGCTATCAAAGTGTAAACATTACTTCCACTGTTAATAAATGCAATGTTTATCTTCAAATTAAAGTTATATATAAAAATCTGCAAGATGGAAGAGTGTCCCTGATAAAATTGACAATAGTGCTGCTCTAAATTTTTTTACTGTACTGAATTTGCAACTGTATTTACCACTAGCTAAACATTAATTCATGAAGCATGTGGTAGCTCTGTTAAACCATATTCATAGCTCTATGCAACTTTGACAAGTTTCCTATTTCTTCACGTCTTTTTCATGAAGATATATAGCTTGAAATTTAGTTTTGGAATTATATGGTTGGTTGTGTTATGCCACCTTTGTGCAGATGATCTTTAGGATGTTGCCCTCGATGTGAACTACTTGAATGTTGGCATGATATATATCACTATAAGTGGCCTGTTATAACTAAATAATTTTTTCTTGATTTATAACTTGGGGTAAAGTTTCACCTTTCTTTTTGTATTATGCTATATATCAATGTAAGTGGCTTTTCTCTGCTAACAATAAATGTTCTGAATCATTTAGGAGGGGTTTGGTATTGCTCACCATATGATTTAAATAGTATATTTAGTGTCTAGGTGATAGAATTTGATGTTTATTTAGTTATTTATCAAGTCCTTTCTTTCCCTTATTCTCTACCCTTTTGAGCTTGGTATTAATACAATGTAAAGCTTGTCAGATAACCATGAGGACAAATGGAGTATGCCACAAGTGATAATGACATGTGAAAGTTAGAAAATGATTCACATAACTATGAAGTAGTTATTTATTTCTCCCTCTATTTTTATTTGTAGGAGAAACTATCACTTTTAGCCTTTTTTTATAAAAGCAAAATCACATTTTCCAATAGACTTTTATTACAAATTCCTAAATTAACCCTCTTAATTTTGTCATTCATAGTTATAAGAAACAATTAATGAAGGCTTAATTAACACAATTAATAAAGGATATTATAGTTCAATTCTTTTATTTTTAAACATAATTAATATAGTTAATTGATTTTTTTAAACTGTGTTATATAAGTGTTTTTTCTTCTATAAATAAAAAAGGAGGGAGTAAGTCCTTCCTTTCTTTCATCATACTACTTTTATCAAATCAGAATATTAGAAAGGGATTCAGAACATACATTCATTTTGCTTCACGAGTTATCATACTCTGCTGAGTAAAGAAGTTTGTTTATTTATTTATTTATTTTTTTGTGCTCAACTGTATGATAGTTACTTCTGTCACCTTTGTTTTCAAATGTTGTAGAGCTTTTTTGTTATAATTTGGGTTACCATTGTCCCTTTTAAATTAAATGACATTTTGCGGAAGCAGACAACTCCTAAGGTTTGGTAATTCATGCATTTGCAATTTTTTTCCAGTAGTTTGTGAAACAACCTTTTGTTGTCAATTGAATGTGAATGAGATTTATTCTTCTATGATCATTTTTTTCAGTTTAGATAAATAGGTATTTATTTTCAAATATTTCTCAACTATTGGGATTATATCTTTCAAAAATGAGTAGCAGTATCTGTTACTTGATTAAACTAATTTATATTGTATATACAGAGTCGGTGAGGAAAGTTTCATGCTATCACAGGAATATGGTGAACCATTTGAAAAACTACTATTTAAGGATATCAAGTCTCCAATGCATTTTAGCTATGATCCAAAAATGCTTTATTTGATTCCCCTTGCACTTCAAATACACAAGTTTAGTTCATTAAGGTGTTATCACTATCCAACATCTATGATTTCATTTTAACATTGACTTTTTCTTTTTAATAATCCTTTCATAAGAGCCACTTTTATTTTTCTTCGTTTGTTCTTAGCAGATTTGGTCTATGAATGTATTTTCACAAATCTTTGTTGGTTTCAATTAGGTGAGTTATTTAGTTGTTCAACCATGATAAAATTGTGCCTTTTATTCTTAAATGTTACTCTGGGACTTTGTCATTATTTTCATGCATTTTATGTTGAAATGAATTGCAAATTAATTGCTTAGTTTTACTCATCATTATAGAATGAGGTTGTAGCTTGAGATGAAATTGAGAATGCTCCAAAAGAGAAGCGAGGGATTACTATTGATATGTTTGACCTATCCATTACCAATGTAAATAGCTCAAAACTTAGGTTGTATAGATACGGGTACAAGTACCTAACATGATACTATATGATACGGAAAATTTTTAAAATTTTAGGATACAAGTATGAAAATATTTATAATATATATTTCAACATTTTATAATATAAATGTATGTATTTTAATTTTTAAACAAGAATTTCCAATGTAATATAAGGATATTTATAGCAATCAACTAAAATATTAAGTGTTTTATTAAGTTTTTAAGTGATATATAAAAAAATTATTTAAAAAAATCATATTACAAATGTTAGAATATGGGATACATGTCAGAAGTCTCTTAAAATATTGTATCAGATACATATCGGATATGAATACATTTACATTTTTGAAGTATCCATGCTTTATAATCATAACTAAACAAACTCATTTATGAAATTAGCATCGATATTAAACATGACTTATCAATTACTCATTACTTTAACTAATACTGATGACATGGCATTACATAGTATATGCTGCAATGAATTTATGCATTGAAGGTTGGTGGTAGAGCTAAATTAACTTGCTGACAATTGAAGCCTCTATTTTGATTTCAAGGGTTGGAATTTTGTTTTGAAAAAACTCATTATATTTTTGTGAGCCATTTATGAGTAGCTAGCTATGGCTAGCTCTTCGCTTTGCAGCAATTTCCCTTTATCAGTTGGCTTAGAATATATGCTTGCACTATCAATTTTTGTATCCTGATGTTCTTGAAGATATATAAGTTAAAATGATGCAGTAAATTTTCTAATATTTTTTGAAAATTTTGATCCCAATAATAGATGTACATAGGTAGAGTTAGTGAGGGAATGAGAAATATGGTTTTGGAATATGAATGCATGGAATGGATGATGAAGTCTGCTTGATTTACCATAAATATTGATTTAAATTTAATGTATGTGTGGGGCTATATATATATATATATATATATTTGTTGCAAGAGCCCTTGGTCAATGATCTTGGCAGATGAGATTGGTTTTTTTTTTTTGGTTGGCTCATCAATCTCATCTTTCTTCTGCTGCTCTATTTTCCTCTTCTCATTTTGGTGCTCATAATTTAAGTTCATTA
This sequence comes from Prosopis cineraria, assembly GCF_029017545.1. Taxonomy (NCBI): domain Eukaryota; kingdom Viridiplantae; phylum Streptophyta; class Magnoliopsida; order Fabales; family Fabaceae; genus Prosopis; species Prosopis cineraria. The sequence continues at coordinate 9,835,522 of NW_026555338.1, forward strand.
TTTTTCTATTTGTAGGGTTTTTTTCGTGTCGGATCACAGTAGGTACTTATGTTGATGGACATGAAGGAAACTAGAGCAGCAGATCACTCAGGAAATCTTGGAATATGCTTGGCCATTGGCTGATTATTTCATTAATATAAATAATAATATTGGTGTAACAATTTGATATTTTGTTAATTCTAATTGATATTTTAATCTGGTTTGATTAGTACCTGTGCAATGTAAGAGGATTGAGTCTATGGACAAAATTAATAAGAACATTATCTTCCACCATTAACTCTGGTGATCTGACCCACAAGCTACTTTTTACATAAAGGAATGATTGTGAGAGATAGAGGTACTTGCAGGTGAAAGAATTTGAAATCTTTGCATTCTCATTAGGAAGCTTTGCGCAACATTTATGTTATAATGCATGATCAACTATGTTCTTGGTTGGTTGGCATAAAGGATTGAAAGGGATCCCTTGCTATTATAATTTGTTTGGTTAAAGTATATTTTTAGTCCTTTAACTTTATATGATATTTTAATTTGATCCTTTAAAATGAAAGTATCTTTTTAGTCCTTTAACCTTAATATCATTAGTTTCAAATGGTTATTTTTGTGTAAATCATTGTTATTTTGAAAAAAAAAAAATTAACATGTCAACATTTGAGAATGTTTTGTTAATATTTAAAAGTTTATTGTAAAAATTTGTTGAGATAAAAATAACAATATTAGAGTTAAAGGATGAAAAAAACACTTTATAAAATTAAGGGATTAAAATAAAACAGATTAAATGTATATTTTAGTCTATTTGTTTTACTTTCCTTTTCAATCATTAATTAGTGGTTTTCTTCATTTCTTGATTCATTCTTCTACAGGAAACACCTTATGAGGAACAAGACAGAGGCAAAGACTAATAAATCTAGAATTGAAGAGCGCACTGTATATAATAGAAATTTGTACCATCTATCCTTATTTAGTTTTTTATTAATGTGCAAGAATTTAATGGTTTCTTAAGATACTTCTACCATAACATTTATATTAAAAAATGATGGTGTTGAGGATGCAAAATGATCATCTGCAGTGAGTTTATTTTTAAAATTTGACCATGATTTTTGTTTTAATCAAATCTTATTGTTTTTTATATTGATTGTAGACTTGGAAAATGTAAGCTAAGGGAACATAAAAGAAATAGATATATTGCTACAATTTTCTTCAATTTAGTGGTATTATTATTTTTGTTGTTGTTAAGGAAAACATAACCTTTCAAATAGTTTTTTTTTTTTTTCAGTATTTCAGTTCTCATATGGATTAAAACTAAAATGATTGAGATCTGAAAAATCAATACCACTCAATCATTCAAAACTATAAAAACTAAAAATACTAAAAAAACTATATGGACTAAAAACAAAACTCGATGAAACTATAGAAACAATGACTGTTTTTCCCTTTATTATTATTATTATTATTATTATTATTATTATTATTATTATTATTAAAAATGTTGATGTCTAAAATATTTCACTCAATTGTTTCATGTATATAATACTTGCCCCATTATTTGTTCTGTTTTTTTTCCAAATTATCATTTTTTATTAATGCAGATTTTAACGGTTTCTCATTCTTATCCTTCCACAATTTCATTCATATTTAAAAATGGTGTTTTATGTTTTTTTTTTCCTTTTTTTCAAAATACTACTGGTCGGAAGAAATCCCTGCTAAACGGAAGCGCTGGTATAAATCTTCAAATAATAATAGTTTTAATTTTGAATGTTGTTATTTTCCCTCTTAACGTTGTTGTTGTGGTTCACCTTCAAATCCAAAAACAAAAAAAGCAATGTAACGTCAGGCATTTAAAAAGTATTGGAGCGTAATTTCAATTGATTTAGCTTGTGTGTTTGGTGTACAAATTAGGTCACGTTTGCTTATTGAAGTAGAATGGATAGAAAAATAAAATAAAAACAAAAATGAACTAAATCACCTTTCTCCTTATAATAAGCATAATAAAACTCACTAATATATATTATAAATGTGAAAATGATCACATCCTTCAAAAATCTCATGAATCATGATTACCAACCTCATGAACTAATAGCTCGTTTGGTTTGCTAGAATTGAGGTTGGAGAAGTGGAAGTGGAAGTGGAAGCCTGAAAGATACATGTTTGGTGCGTGTGAACCCAATTCTCGATGGAACCCACTTCCACCAAAATTGATGGAATTCAGTTCCATCAGTCACTCCATGGAACTCAATTCCATTAGATCCACTTCCACTATTACCCTTCAAGCTCTAGCCTTCTCCTCTCTTCCTCACGATAACCCACTTTATGATTATGCTCAGATATCCCCTTTGATTATCTTAATTCCCCTTTGATCATCTTAATTTTTTTTTATTTTTTCAATCCATTTCATTCTAGTAAGTACAAATAATCTTAAGGTTTGTAACCTAAAGTTAGATAGCAAAAAAAATTAACTTATTCTAATGTTATTTATATTTGAATATTTTTTAAAAAAGTTGGTTTGAAAAATTGCAACCTATTTGATTGATAAAATTCAAAACAAGTTCCGATGTAGTTACTGTAAAATGCACGAATTTTATAGTATATATTTGTCTTTCTAATTGTTTCTTCTTGAGAGAAAATATTGATTTTTAGATTACAATTTAAAGATTCTATATATAATTAAGCATCACTACTACAAAAAATGTAAATAAAAACACGTCATATATGAGAGACGTGAGTGATGATCAGAAAATAAATGATGGGTGTTTAAACACCCGTCATTTATTTTGGCCAAACATTTCATTTTTGGAAGGAAAAAAATTAAATAAATTTGAACTTTAAATGACGGGTATTTTAAACATCCATCATATATTGTTGCCCAATATTTCAGTTTCTTAAAATAAAAAAATAAAAAAGTTTTAAACTTTAAATAACGGGTGTTTGAATACCCGTCATTTAAAGTGTTCCAAATATATGACCGGTGTTTAAAACACCCGTTATATATACATGAATAAATGATGGGTAATAAAATACTCGTCATTTATTCTCTTTTTTAATCAGTTTTTAGTCTCATTTTTCATTCCCGCCTATTTGACTTCTCGCACATTCTCTCTTCTCCACTTGCACACAAAATCGGTAGAAATCTCTCAATCATCCTCCATTGTTGCTGTTGACCACCTTTGTTTTCTCTGACGTGAAAGTGCCACCACTTATGTCATCCGTTGCCCTCTCATTTGCTTCCTCTTTGTGTTTCATCCTCTCTTCTCCAAGGTACGTGGGTGTGTGATTTCTATGGCTTTTCTTCATTTTGTTCAAATATTCTTAGATTTTTGGATTATGGGATTGATTTATTTAATATTATGGATTGTTTTATTAGTTTACTTTTGTTGTTTAAATTTCTCCTCATTTGTTGCCCATTTTGATATTGTGGGTTGTCAAAAATTGTTAATGTTTGATTTGTTATTGACTTGAGAATGGTAGTAGAGGATATATTTATCCGTAGGATGATTATTAAGATGAAAATTAATGACTAAAATGGGATATTTATGAATTTTGACTGATTTATTTCAATAATTTTCAATATAAATTCCGTGCCTTTTTTATTACAGTAGCTTCGTCATTCAAAACTACATATTGAAATGTACCAATTTGCCAATTTTCATTACAATTAGAGTTCATTTTAGTGACAGAAACTGATGCGTGGTTTCTCTAAAAATCATTACTATTTTATTGATACTTTTACATTTGGTAAAGAATGATTTGTTCTTGGCTTGGAATTGCTAATATAGGACATGTGTAACCTTAGAATGATCAATGAGACAGAAGACATTAATTCAAAATGATGTTTATAGTGTTTTTCTTTTTTCTATGATTTTTGAATGAATTTTAGATATAATTTTATAATAATTAGAGTTAAATTGAAAATGTTATTTTGTGAGAATTGTTGTTGGTGTTGTGATTGTATATGGTTAAAATTAGTTTGTTGAGTGAGATGCCAGAATCAAAAAGAGGGTTTTAGCCCGGGAAATACTTTCTTTATGTCGTTATGCTGCTAAACTTTTTTCGGTGATTGAAAGAATATGTGAATGCTCATGCATTGTGACTCATGACTAATTAATTACTCTATATTATATGTAGAGTAGTCAATTTCTTCATTGATAATCTTTCTATCGTTTCTTTCCTCTCCGTATTCATGAGTCACTGATCACATTTCCTTAAATGAATTGTCTTTTAGATTAAAACATTATGGATAAAGAATGGATGTTTGCCAATTGATTAAGTAAAGAGTATTTGAATGGTGTGAAATTATGAGGTTTTCTCTTGAGCATGTAAAAGACCTTATAAGAATAGTGTGCCCTTATATAAGATGTGGTCTTTTGAAGCAAATTAGTGCATCTGAATTGGAAGACCATTTATTTATTTTTTGAACGAAGAGTTGGAAGACCATTTAGTGTGCTATGGAATTAATGAAAATTACAAGTGTTGGCATAAGCATGGAGAGACTAGAGAGGATGAGTGTACTAGTAATTAGGAGTATAAAGGAAGCTTTGAATCAATTGATTATGACACAGATACTTATAAGGGTGATTGTCTTGAAGAGATGGCCAATGAATTGAAAGAGAACTTGAGGATTGTCCTGAAATGCTTGAGATATTGAAAAGTGATGCAGAGAAGTCCTAGTATGCTAGTTGCACCGAATTCACAAAGTTGTCAGTGATGTTGAAATTGTACAACTTGAAAGTGAGCAATGGATGGAATGATAAGAGCTTTACAGAAAATCTTACACTTATAAAACAACTTCTACTTGCGAACAACAAGCTTCCAAGGACTATGTATGAGGTAAAACAAATGCTACGCTCAATTGGCATGAGTTATGAGAAAATACACACCTATCCTAATGATTATATATTATTTAGAAATGAATATGCATCATTAATGGAGTGTCCAAAATGTAATGCCTTATGCTATAAAGAGAACGGGAAGAGTCCAAAGAAAGCATTATGGTACTTTCCTATTGTATCTAGATTTAGACAGCTGTACAGTAGTACAGATGATGCAAAAAATTTGACATGGCATACAAATAAATGAATCAAAGATGGGAAGCTTCAATATCTAGCTGACTCTTCTTAATGAAAAAAAATTGATCTTGATTACCCTGACTTTGGAGCAAAAAATAAAAACCTTCACCTTGTATTATCTACTGATGGAATGAATTCACACAGGCTTCAAAGTAGTAGTCATAGTACATTGCCAGTTACTTTGGTAATTTACAACTTACCTTTATGATTATATATGAAGCAAAAATATATGATGCTATCCATTCTAATTTCGGGGCTAAAACAGTTAAGAAATGACATGGACATATATTTAGCTTTAATTGAAGATTTAAAATTGTTATGGGAGCACAATATTGAGGTATATGATGGATATAGAGAGGAAAGGCTCAATTTAAGAGCATTGTTGTTTGGCACAATCAATGATTTTCCAGCATATAGTAATTTGTCAGGGTATAGTATCAAAGGAAAACTCGGATGTCCTATTTGTGAATAGGGCACACATTCAATGAGATTAGAAATAGAATGAAGAATTTCTATCTCAGACATCATAGATGGTTGCATCCTGATCATTATTATCGACACCTAAAAAAAGCTTTCAATGCAATTTTAGAAGAAAGTAAGGCACCTTTGCGATTGATAGGTGAGCAACATTTTGATAAGGTAAAGAATTTGAATATCGAGTTTGACAAACCTTTTGCAAAGCATCTTGGAACATGTCGGTGGAAGAAAATGTCTATTTGCTTTGACCTACCATATTAGCAATCCTTATATGTGAGGCATTTTCTTGATGTCATGCACATTAAGAAAAATGTGTGTGATAGTTTAATTGGCAAGATATTTGCTAGAATTTACCACACTTTAAATGATGAGTAAATTTAGAGTCAAAATAAATCACGGGTAAATGATTTATCTATAATTTATAATAACAATAAATGACGAGTAAATGTTTTACTTGTCATTTATTCTTTCTTTGACAGCATCAACACTTAAAAATTATATTTTAAATTATGATTATATAATCGCCATTTATTAGGAAGACTTTAAATGTCAACCACATAAATGATAGTTATTAACCATAATTTGTTGGCTGAAATAACCGTCATTTATTCCTTTTTTGATAGTAGTGACCTTAAATTTGAATGGTAAAGTTGAAGCGCTCATTATCATTTGCAAATCCCAATTCTTGCCTAAAATCTAGGAGCTGATAATGTTCACATCTATATGGACCAAGTGTAATACATTCCATCATGCTAAACAAAAATAAAGCATATATATATCAATGACATATAGCCATGACATTTTGTGTTGTATATCCCTTTCTTTTGATAAATTTAGGTTGCTTAGAAAGACTAACCACATATGGTATATGGGTGCCATCAATTGCTCTTATAGAATCCTTAAAAAATGGCCAATATTGGTTGTCATTTTTAATTTTTGCATGACATTCATGAAACATAGGATCATGTGGCTTGATAATATCCCCAGATAAACTAAGGCAATCTATTAATACCTTTTGAAAATGCCTATGTACAGTTTCTCTTGAATGTTGAAATCTTTGTTATATTATTCAATTACTTACTCTATGTCCAACTATGTGCAAGAACATTACAACCATTTCTTCCACCCCTATGTACTTTGAACTCTTTAAACCATGTTCAACCAATTTAGAGCACAGTTGATGAAGGATATGTTTTTTGATTCAAAACATTTCATGACAACACATTGGATGGCCTTGTAAAATTTCTTGCACCTATGAAAGACTTATTTGCTTACTAGTTTTGCACAGCTCTTAGCACACATAAGGCATCGTTGTTAGAAATTATGCCCTAAGGCCAATCATTGTACTATGTACATTATTATTTAATGAATTTTTCTTTTGTTATCATATTAATTGTATATTCACTATGATAACTGTATCCTTGGACAAACTATAGTGATTGTCCTAAATGTCCTTAGTTGGTCATCTATGAAGGATCATAGATGAAATAAGACTAGTATGAATTTGATTAATTATAGAGATATAAATAAAAGTCATAGGCACTTGAAAGAGTACAAGTTGTTAGACCGACTCGCTGTGAGAAAGCTACATGGTATAAGTCATAAGCTTATCTCATATGTAACTATATCATTAAGCCCTTTGACCTGAAATCATCATAGATTCTTCGACCTAGTCAAAAGTCACCTTTGATCAGGTGATCAAAAAGGCTATGATTGAATTTAGTGCTATTCATATAGATGAATATAATTGGTCAAGATGGAATTTGTCCCTTACATTAAGTGATAGATATTACTGAGTAATTTTAAGAAAATATATGGCCATACTACAATAGAAAGGGTTTTTTCATTGCTATAGTCAGTCCACTTAGAGATCGAGAGAGTAATGGTCAGGTAAAGGAGAATGACAATTCCATGCCTGACACTTGACCGAAATATCGCGTGATAAAAGGAATGTGATACGGTTGTATGATAGGTTACATTAGATCATCAATCCTCATATGAGTTGGGTAGTTGCAATGTCTTGCTAGAGGCCACTTGCAACTTATGGGCTAATAGCGTAATTAGCTTACTACCAACTTCATATGGGCCTACAGGGTTGCGTATAAGAACAGCCCAACTCGAGCTATAATGTCCAAGTTCATTAAATCTAAAATATTTTTGGATTCAATGAGTGTAATATAGGGTGAATGAGTTATATATATATATATTTGAATATGTATTTGATAAATATTTATATATTATATGAAATATAAAATTTAAAATATATAGATATTTTAAATATGTATATATATATATTCATGTGTATATATATTCGAAATATATATGTGTGTATATATATATCCGTGTATATAATGTGTGTGTGTGTGTGTGTGTGTGTGTGTGATATATACTATATTATATTATATTATATATAACCTTACTAATTGATATCTCATTATTCATGATTCTGTTCACTACATTTCAACACCTATAAGCTCTTCTTTGCTATCCCTTAATTCTTCTTGTAGGTCTATGGAGACACATTATACATCCTCCTCCTCACCAACTCGTCTTAGAAGTTGGCTAGAAGATGGTGCCCACATATACTCTTTAGATGCCATCACATCCTTGAATAGAATGGTTAATTCTCTTACAAACATAAGTCCCTTATACACGGAATTTTTATATTTTGGATTTTCCTGCAAGTGTACAAGTAACCAATATCAAATCCTATAGAAAAGAATGATACAACTTATAACTTGGTATTAACTATTTCATACCAAACATTTTTTTGGCTCTCACCAGTCATTTAGTGCCATTACTGTATTTCTTTCACCATCCTAACCTAAATTAGTCTCTTTAGAAAATAATTGATCGCACTCCTTCTAATCTTTCTTGAAGTTGTCCAACTTATTTTTTAGTTGCTTCTTGTCATAGTTTTTTACTTTTTCCCCCCATTAAATGCAACAACAATTCCAACCCATCTAGCTTTTGTGGAAGACTTTCATTAACATTACTTCTTCTATATTTGATCTAGACATTCCTTTATGAAGATCTTTGTTGCTATTATGTCCCATGTTTCTTTTCCTTTATCGTTTGACATGATTTTATGGACAGATGCACCTCAAATTTATATACACATATATATAAAATAAAAGGACCAAATACATGTCTAGTTACCCAAAAACCATATGTAAAAGTTATAGATCCTAGAAAAATGAGAAAAGAAAAGCCTATTTATCTCATGTACTCTATAACAAAGAAAAAAACACATACATGTAACATATATGAATTGTTAATATAAATATTATATAAAATTACATCATTCCTAAATCTTAAATAGGAAATCATACCAGTTTATTGCATATTAATAAAAAATACAACTAGAAAAACACAACAACATCACAATAACTAAAAAACATGTTAAAAAGAAAAATGAACCAATACATAACTAAAATCAATGAACCAGTAGCAAAAACAAATGAATCAGCAAGATACCTAAAAAAATTAAATGGTATAAACTTATACAAATGAATTCCTAAAATCTAAGGTTGAAGAAACTATTAAACTCTTATATGGAAAAATTGTGACAGTAAGCAGAAGGGAGGGAGAGTAAAAGATAGAGAATGGTGAGACATGTAACATCTTAAATTTCTTAATCACGTGATCAGCTAATAATTAAAGGTAAAGTGGTAATTAGTGTGGGATTAGAGATTGGAATGATTACTTGATAGATTGACTCATTGGGATGTTGTATGAACAGATACGAGTGGAAGGAGTATGTTTCGAGTTGAAGCAAGTGCTCGTGGTGAAAATAAATCCTATTGTACCACACGCCGCGGTGTATGGACTAGAAAATGACTTCTTAAGTCATGAGATTTTAGAAATTTCAAAAGAGAGAAGTTGAGAATTCACAAGAGGGAGGAGAGAAGAAGGGTTGATTAGGTAAGCCATTTCAGGTCACTGGAAGGTGCTTCTGATCAATAACATAGCGAGTAAGCTATGTATAACTCTTATCTTTCATTCTACCCAAATTTATCTAAAAACGAGTTATAGAGAAATTGAATCAATACAATTTTAGGGGTTTGATTCTTGCCCAATAGTAATAAAAAGGTTCTCAGAAAGTAAATTAGAGCTTTGGGATTGGTTTAAATTTGAACGATAGAGCTTTGAACTTGTAGGCTCAATTTGCCCCTAGGTTAGAGAGAGAAAGGGGTAAGAATCTAATTTGAGTGAAATAAGACTGGTTGAGATAATATAAAATCATAATTGAGCAATAATGGATTTAGAATGGATAAATGAAAAAGAGTTTATAGATGAATATAGCTGTAAGTAGTAAATATATGTTTTTGGTCAAAATGGACCAAATGACTAAAATGTATTCAAATTAGCATATTGGACGTGTGAGTTGAGAAAGGAAGCTTATGATAAGCTATTGTGGTAGTTGAAATCCACGAGTAACCTTTATAGTGATAGAAGGGTTGAGGTAACTAAATAACTTCTTTTGTTTGACTGTTTATTGTAACTGTGTATGAGTATTGTAATGCCCGCACTAACATTACCATTTACTCCACTATAATTAATCTTAATGAATTCAAAATCATTTACTTTGAAAACTTTGGGATCCTAAGTAAAACATTTTCAAAATCATTTCATAAACTACCCAAGTTATAAAACCCTACACACAACAAAAACAATAAGTATAAGTGTGTTAAAGACTAAGAAAACATGCGTATTATAATAAAATTAAGTCAAAATAAGGGCAGTATGTTGTGGTTTATACCACATGCATCATGGCATGTGGCACAGAGACCATAGCTGCTCACTCTATGCCATGCACTGTGGCATGTGGATGCAAGCACTGTAGTGCACACACCTAAATTTGCTGTCATAATCTAGAATTTTGGTGTAAATTTTAGATATGTGTCATTTTTACATCTAAGGTCTGATTAGGGTGATTCAAGTGCCCACACGAACTTATTTTCAAAATCTAACTAATGACACTAATTTTATTTCAATTCAATATCCCATTTAAAAATTGGAAACCCAAGTGCATTTTGACTGTTTAAAGTCAAAATTTGTCACTTGAGCAACACAATTTGAAACCATACGTCATTAGCCACATTTTGGGCCTTGACCACGTCCAAATGGACAATACATACATGATTGACCAATTATATATACAATATAACACACATACACACATTTGGCCAGTAAACTGCCCATATCACATATTGGGTCGAATTACATTTTTTCTTTCCTATCTCATACAAGGCCAAATCATTACTATATACACTTCAAACATCCTATAATCACACATATACACATCCATCCACTAGTCCATTCAATTATTTCACCATTCACACATATACAAAGGGGTAGGGACCTCAAAACCAACAAACACAATATTCACCACATTATGCACATGCACTCAATCCTATGGCAACTTATACACAAGTTCACAACTAATAATCTACAAATTTATTACACCAAATTCTTACAAAGGTTTTATTGAAAGGTGTAAACTTAGCTTGTGTCTATCCCTTTCGAACCACTAGTGTCAAAACCTAAAAAATATAAATAACTATAGGTGAGAAAAAAATTTTAGTAACCAATATAGTTCATCCATGTATGTTAACACAAACAACTATGTCAAAGTAGTAAAAACTATAGTATAACATATGTATGTATTATAACATAGCCTGAAATCATCACTTTCATATATAAATCATTTTTACATACTTTCTTATCTTAGCATGATCATCTATCCACCGATCCTCTAAAGCTCCTTGTCATGAAACCATAGGCTCTATTAGATCAATCTCTTATTGACTTGAGTACACTGTCGGTAGTAGAAACACCTAGCTAAAGGTAATCTAACCTACCTACGGACTATGGTTTTCCTCATTTCATATACTTGTGACAGAGGTGTCGTTGACTCCTAATCGTACCCTAATAAGCACTAAGGAGTTTCCAGACTACCCGGATGTCTTATGATAATAGTCCCAAAGTATGCTGTACTAGATTACCCATGGTAACAGCTCATATAATGCTACATTAGATGTCCCATGGTGTCAGTTCGACTATATAAATTTTTCACTCATATCTCTACACACATACCACCACATATCCTAGGTAAACTCCCACCCCCTATAATCATGCTCTATTTCACAATTTTCACTGCTTTCTTTCACATTTCCATAATATACACTTTTATACATAGCATGTATATCAATCAAAACCAATACCCTTTTAAATTTCACTTCACAAATTGATGTTCATGCTAAAACCATTTACAATGTCAAATCATGCATAAAACTCATAAAACAACAAACTCACTATTCATATTTACTTCTACACAGTTATAATAGTTAATAAACATAATAAAATATATAGTTACCTCAACCCTTCTATTTACTAGAAAGGGTTACCCATATTCCAACAATCTTACTTAAGCTCCTTTTCAAAATTCACATGTCACATGCTAGAATCTACACAATTTAGGCACCCAGAGTCAATTTTACCATTGACAAAAAGTCCCAATTATCATAATTAAGCACCTAATTGCTATCAATTCCATAATTCACACTTGATTACACATATCACAACCAATTACCCCTCATTACAAGCTTAAACTTTTACCTAGCCAAATTTCTCTCACTACTCTCTCTCTAGATTAGGGCAAATCATGCCTATAGCTTCAAAGCTTTATTGTTTCGACTTAAACTAGTCATAAAGTACTAATTTAGTTTTAGAGAACCTTTCTATTACTATAGGGTAAGAAATTAACTCCTTAAAACTTTAGAATTCAATTCCTCACTAGTTAAAACTAAGAGAAAACATGGTAGAATCGAAGGTTAAGGAAGTACGAGACTTATTCGATAAGTAACAGGTTAAAAATGTCACTCTTGCTCTCAAAAACCAATGCCCTAGCACAAGCCCTTCTATTCTCCATGCCTGACCCTCTTTCTCATTATTTCCTTTTTGATTTTCATGAGTTGTCATGACCTTACTTATCAAAATTTTATACCATGCGCAGTTATGGCCTTATTCACTCAATATATCCTTCTAATGATATGTCTGAAATATCAAAACTTTCAAAATCTATTAAAGAAGCTACCAAATATTATTTTAGAATTATAACTCAATACTGAGTTTATATTTGATGTTATTCAACAATAGCTAAAGTAACTCCTGATAAATTTTATCCTCCAATTATGCACATCTATTCTCCGCTGTGGCACTTGGCAAAGTGAAGGAAATCCTCACATGCTCAAATGCTCCGCTTTAAGATCTCATTCCTCCTCTCATATCTGTTTAAATAATACCCTAAGGAGTCAAAATAACATCTCACTGTCTAGAACCCTAATCCCACATTAAATCACTAATTAATTCCATAATTAGTCACTAACGCAGGATTAGAAATTTGGGATGTTACAAATATGCTATGTAGTGCATGAACTTATTTTGGGTTAAGCATATTTTATAGTATTGTGTGAATATTGCATGAAATAGCTTTTAATTGAATAAAAGCATTAGAAAAATGTGATTTCAAATGGTATGTAATTTATATGTATATGTTATATGTGAGAAAGTATATAAAGTGGTGATGAGGAACCTTGAATGGTTTGAAAAGCATGATCATAGAGGTGGGAGTTCACCTTAGTGGAGAGGTGGTGATAAGACCATATGGCATATTCTCCTTAGTGCCTGATGGGGTGCGGTATTGGAGAATTATACCTCCTTAGTGCCTTTTAAGTTGCGGTGTTAAAGAAGATCTCCTTAGTGCCTGTTAAGGTGTGGTGTTGGAGATACCAAACTCTTTAGTGTCTGTGTGATATGGTGTTGGAGTCAACGATACCTCTTTAGGTGTATTAGGGAAAACATAGTCTGGAAGTGAGATAGAACACTTTTGGCTAGGTGATTCTAACATTAAAGGTAAGCTTAAGGTGAATGAGAGTGTACATTAGTCCAAGGCGAGCCTATGGTTTTGTGTCTGGGTGATTTAGAGGTTTGGTTAGTAGTGATCATGCTATAGTATGCTATGTAAGGCAATATGTTGCTATATGTAAGATACTAGTGAATGGGTTTATGTGGTTGTGAATTGAAAATGGAATATATGATATGTTATATTAGATGGTATAATATGCTTTACCTTCATATAGTTTCATGTGATAGTCATTAGAAGTGAGTTATTATATTATTGAGATTTTTATCTCACTCCTGTGATTACATTTTTATAGGACCAGGTAGTGATCAGGGTAAGGGAAGAGAGTCTGGACTGGCTTGAGTTGTTGAAGTTGTGTAAACTTGGTGTTTGTGTCATGAACCAAGAACTTGTGTATATATGTGTATATGAGTTGTCATAAGGTTTCATGCATGTTTTGAGAAGTGATTTAGTGTAATCTTAGCCCAGTTGTATGTATATGTGATGAAATGAATCAGGAGCTATGATTTGAGTATGTTTGTGTTGAAATTGCTGTTAATGTTGGTGAATCATAAGCCTATGTGTTAAATTATGATGAAATGAGTAATTTAAGACTAAGATTGAGCAGTAAATGTAATTTTATGTGAATATGTGATGGAATAGGGCCAAGAGTTCCAAAACATATTATATTGTATAAAGTTAAGGAACGTGGAAATTGGTCAAATTTTGATATATGTATATGTTTAAGATATATTGTGATTAATTAAGTGTGTTAGGTCCTTTTAAACTTGATTTAAGGCCTTGTGTGGTCTCATAAGAGAAAAGATTGATTTGAGCACTTGGGTGCACAAAATGTTTTAGAAAAAGTGACTTTTTACACCTGAGTGTCCAAATTTTGATCGAACTATTAGATCATATCCAAACCTATCTCATTAGCTAGCTTATGAGCTAAGCTTTATGTGGGAGCAATACATACTAGAAGTTCATCATTTTGATGTTAAAATGATAGTAGAAATTTTGGACTGGGTGTGCTACAGCGTATGGTGTGGCATGCCATGGCGCATGGCGCAGAAAGTTGGGCGTGTGGTTCTATGCCATATGTCACGGCACACGTACTACACACTGCAGCACATGGCCCATAATTCAACCTGATTTTATAGTTTTTATGGCATGCAATGATTGGTGTGAATGCATATGAATGGCTTCCACTATATGTTATGTACCATGGTTTTTGATGATTTTCTGAAATAGCTCTTTAGCCAAAGCTTTTCAAATAATATATTTGATTATTGTGGTGATTTGTTGTGTGGTAATTATATTAATCTTCTCCTACATCAAGTGAATATGGGGGAGGGTTATAAATTTCGCATTAGTTTCTCGAGTTTCAAGACTTGATTGTGGTTGATGCATTCATTTAGATTTATGCCAACTTGTCATTGTTCATTACACAACTCTTTCCCTGATGTCTTTTGTGTTTCTTATTTTTGTTCTTAGGAGGGGAGAAAATAGTACAATATGAGGAGTGGCACTCGTGCTAGTGCTATGTTTAGACGAGTTGTAGAGGAGGAGCGGGAGATGAAAGTTCAACCAATTAAGCCATAAAGGGACAGACACGATGAGCTACTTGAGGAGCTCAGGGATATGATGGTAGATATAAGGTAAACTATTTGAGATCATGACACGATCCTGAAAGGTAGAAAGCAAGAAGAGAGAGTTAAGGCTCAGAATATTTTAGTGAATGAAGAAGCACACAGTAGACCTGGACCATCTCAGGGTTCGGGTAGTAAACAAGAAGTTCCTAACATTGATCCATCAATTAATCGTGCTTGGAAGATGTTTGTTCAATTTAACCCACCGACATTCGATAGTAGTATGAGAGAGGGGGAAGCAGAATTGTGGATAGAGCAACTGGAAACTATCTTTGAGGTGGTAATATGTACTCCTGAGCAAAAGGTTATCCTGGCCATAGTGCAGCTAGTTAGTGCTACTAAGAGGTGGTGGGAGTCAGTAAGGCTGACCAGTGGCATACAATTAAGCTAGGATGAGTTTAAGAAAGTTTTCTTTGATTAGTATTTCCTAGTCTCATTTGGAATCAAGAATGGGGAAGAGTTTTATGCATTCAGGCAGGGAGATTTAGATGAAGAGTTCATAAGGAGGTCCAATGATTTATCAACTTACTCCATATATCTCCAGCATAGCAATGATACGACGAGCGATTACTAGAAAAGATGAGACCTGAGTATTGCTAGCAAATAGCACTACTTGATGTGAAGACATGTGAGGAGATGTACCATAAACTGAGGGTAGCAGCTAGGCATGGTAGAGAGGTAGATGTTGAGAGGAGGAGAGATAGTATGGGGAGGTTTTCATCTCCTTTGGGTCTGACAAGCAAAATTTTTAAAAGGCCTGGTTCGAGTGCGCGCAGTTTTAGTTTTCTAGAATAAGAGGTTTTAGTAGAGGATCTCAGTCTTGACTTGTGCAGAGAAGGTCAATACAGAGAGGTAGGGGTGTGAGAATTGTACCTCCACATTCTTTGAGGCAAGTATTGAATGTTCCAGCTACAACTCTGAGTATTGAAAGGACACCTCAATGCAACATTTGTGGTAGATCTTATTTGGTAAGGTGTTGGCTTGCTTCAATCTAATTTGAGGATAGGATTTCCAAGATTAATCTAATTTTCCAAGATTATTGGCATGGATTGGCTAGCAGTAAATAATGCTACGCTTGATTATGCCAAAAAGGTAGTTTTACTACCGGTGTTGGGTGCAACAATGAATGCTTTAAAGTAGTCTAAGTTCCTATCGATAGTGAGTGCTAAGCGGTTGATGCGGCAAGGCTGTGAGGCATACATGGTATTCTTTGCCTCCAGTATAGTGTATGATGGTGGAATCGAGAAAATTAGAGTAGTAAGTGAGTTCCTAAAGGTATTGTTCAATGGAATGACTGAATTATCTCCTGAAGGGGAAGTTAAGATCTTAATTAATTTGGTTCCTAAAACCAAACTAGTATCAAAGGCCCCGTATAGAATGTCACAATTAAAATTGGCTGAGTTAAAGAAATAGGTTGAAGACTTGCTAGAGAATAGATTCATCAGACTGAGAATATCACCCTGAGGATTACTAGTGTTTTTTGTGAGGAAGAAGAATGGTAGTTTGTGTCTTTGCATAGACTATCGGATAGTTGAACAAGGTAATTGTGAAGAACAAGTATCCTTTATCAAGGATAGATGATCTTCTAGATCAATTGACTGTTACCTTAGTCTTTTTTAAGATTGGCTTGAGGTCAGGGTATCATCAGTTGAGAGTTAGTGCAGCAGATGTACCTAAGACAGCATTCAAAACTCGGTATGGCCATTATGAGTTTTGGGTTATGCCATTTGGTTGACCAATATGCCTGCAGTGTTTATGGATTATATGAATTAAATCTTTAGGCCATACTTAGATCAGTTTGTAATGGTCGTTATAGATGACATCCTAATTTATTTTGAGAATAAGGAGCAATATACGAAGCATTTGAGGACGGTGCTCTAAATTCTAAGAGATAAAAAGTTGTATGCCAAGCTTAGTAAGTGTGAGTTCTGGTTGAGAGAAGTGAGATTTTTGGGACACTTGGTGTCTGTGGATGGAATTTCTATGGATTCACATAAGGTTGATGCAGTGTTGAAATGGGAGCATCCTAGTTTAGTCATAAAAATATGTAGTTTTCTAGGATTAGTTGGGTATTATCGATAATTTTTCTAGGGATTTTCCTATATAGCTTCTTCTTTGACTAAGTTAATGTGGAAAGATCAACCTTATATTTAGGATGACCAATGCAAAGTGGCATTTCAATAGTTGAAAGAGAAGTTATCCACATCACCAGTATTAATTATCCCTAATCTAAGGTTACCTTATAAAGTATACACAGATGTATTATTGAGAGGCCTTGGATGTGTTTTGATCCAAGATAGTTGAGTTGTAGCATATCCTTCTCTATAATTCAGACTGCATGAAGAGAACTATCCTGTGTACATTTAGAGCTTGCAGCAATGGTGTTTGCTTTAAAGATTTGGTGCCATTACTTGTATGGTGCAGTGTTCACTATGTTTAGCGACTATAAGGGTCTGAAATACCTAGTAGATCAAAAGGAGTTAAATATGAGGTGGAGAAGATGGATAGAGCTTCTTAAAGACTATAATTTTGAATTAAAATACCATATAAGTAAAGCTAATGTGGTTGTTGATGCATTGAGCCGAAAGACTTTGCATGTGACAAGTCTCATGGTAAAAGACCATAAATTGATGGAATTATTTATTGAGTCACAACAGGATGTGCCATGAAGGCATTAGTTGGTGCCTATTCTATGGAGGCCAGCAATGATTTCTGGAGAGAATTGAGAATGGCACAACTAGAAGATGAGAGTCTTTTAAGGATCAAAGAAGAAATCAAAGTTGATCAAGTTGTTGATTTCAGTTTCAATAATGATGGTTTTTATAACCTCTTCTTATGTATTCACACTATATAAGAGAAGACTATGGTGTTATCACTACCTTTTATCATTCGTAATAATCAAATTCCATTTTAATACTGCTTCGGTTGAAGACTTACTTTATAAAATCAATTAAATCACAATATAATTAGAGGAGACATAATGGAAATAAATCTTACACCCCTCAAATACATAGTAGACATAATCCACTAGAATTTCTATCTCAATTGCATGCAATTCAGCATGCAAATAAACTAAAGTTTTAGTCCATGAACCGCGGTGCACGGTTAGTGCGCCGCAGCATGTGGCGCAAAGCCACACACTCATCTTGTCTATGTTGTGTGCCGCAGCATGAGTCTCTATGCACCGCAGCACACCTGTTTGGATTTCTACTGTTATTTTGACAGCAAAAATGATGAACTTCCGGCGTGCACCATTTTCACATACGGCATCCGATTGGAGTAATTCAAGCACCCACACGAAGCTTAGCTCGTATACTAACTAATGAGACAGGTTTGGACACAATCTAATGGTTCAATCAAAATTTTAACATTTGAGTGCAAAAAGTCACTTTTTCTAAAACATTTGCACACCCAAACGCTCAAATCAATCCCTTACTCCCATATTAGGCCTTGAACTAAGTCCAAAAGGATCTAATACACCTGATTGATTATAGTTTATCACAATTATATTCATATATTGAAATTTGACCCTTCTACGGCCAATTTCCACAATTTACTAATTTAACATAGTATGCCATTTCTTGGCATAACTTAGCCCATTTAGCTATTTCTCAACTTATACATATGTAATCATATTCATAATATAATATTAGCCCTCAAATTACTCATTTCATCATAATTTATCCCTTGGCTTAACATTCACTAACACAAACAACCATTTCACACATATACTTCAAGTCATAGCCCTTTTTTGTTTCAAACAACACATTATACAATCATTCAGGCTAGACTTCACAAAAGCTCAATTCAATATATGTATGTATCCTTATAGTAACTCATATACACTATTATATACAATCTTTCAATTCAGTTCATTATACAAACCCAAAGTACATAGCTTCACAACTCAAGTCAGTCCAGACTCTCTTCCCTTAACATGATCACTTCTCAATCCTGTAAACATGTAACCACAGGGGTGAGATAAAAATCTCAGTAACAGAATAACTCACTCCTATTGACTATCACATGCAACAACATGAAAGTAAACATAGTATATCATTAAAATCTTATAAAGAAGTATTTACAACACATATCACATTTCATTTTCAACTTTTCATCAATCTCAAAGGATTCATGATATCTTAAGATATTTCATCATATAATAGAAAACATTAGCATGATCTCTACTAACCAAACCTCCAAATCACCTCGACATGAAACCATAGGCTCATCTCAAACTAATGTACACTCTCATTAGTCTTGAGCTCACCTACAGTGGTAGAATCACCTAGCCAAAGATGTTCTAATGCACAATACGGACTAGGTTTCCCCCAATACACACAATGGGGTGTTGTTGACCAATACTGTATCCCAAAAATACTAAGGAGTCTCTTATCTCCAACACCGTACCTTAATAGGCACTAAGGAGATCTTCTCCAACACCATAGCTTTCAAGGCATTAAGGAGAATTGTTTCCAACACTGCACTCCAACAGGGTACTAAGGAAACCTTACTATATGGTCTTTATCATCTCCTAAACTCAGGTGAACTCCCACCCCTATGATCATGCTTTCTCAAACCATTTAAGGTTCCCATTTACCATATCACATTTCCTTGCTCATTCTGTACAAATAATACTTTTCATTTCAAAATACACATTTCAATGCTCATTTTAACTAAAAGTCTTTTCACATACAACAACCACTTAATGCTATAAAACATGCTTAGTTTGAAACCATTTCTGGCACTAAATAGCATACTAATATACAGTTACAATGAACAATTAAACAAAGGATGTTATTCAGTTACCTCAACCCTTCTGTCACTAGAAAGGTTACCCGTGAATTTCAACTATCACTTAGGTTTTTCTCAAGCTTTCTTTCTCTATTCACGTCCAATATGCTAATCTAAACACATTTGGCACATTTTAGTCAATTGGTCCATTTTGACCAAAAACTCATTTTTAACACTTAGGGCTATATCCATTCGCAAACTCTTTTCCATTTTTCCATTTTAAGTCTATGGCTACCCAATTAATACTTTACATCACCTTAACTGGTCTTATTTTACTCAAGATAGATTTTTGCCCTAACTTTCTCTCTCTAAAGGCTAAAATTGAGCCTCTGGGTTGAAAGCTCTACCGTTCAACTCTAAACCAGTCACAAAGCTCTAATTTAACTTCCGAGAACCTTTTTATTACTATTAGGCAAGAATCAAAGACCTTTAGTTCCACCGATTCGAATTCCCTATAACTCATTTTCATAGAAATTTGTGTAGAATGGAAGGTAAGAGTTATATCAAGTTACCAATCTGAATCACCTTCCACCGCTCTAAAATGACTTAACCTAGCTCCTCAGCCCTTCTTCTCTCTCTATCTCATGTGTTTCTCAAATTTTCCCTTCTGAAATTTCTAAAATTTCACAATTTATGAAGGTAAATTCTAGTCCATGTGCCGCGACGTGTGGCACAGTGAGATTTATTCTCTCCACACGCACTTGCTTTGACCGAAAGATACTTCTAGCACCCATATCTATTCATACAACACACAAACTAGTCAAAATACCAATTAGCCATCTGAATCTCTAATCCTACTTTAATTTTCACTTCACCCTTGATTAAGCTCTAACTTTGGATTAAGAAATTTAGGATGTTATAGTTCTCCCCTCTTTTTAAGAATTTTGCCCTCAAAATTCATAAAAAACATAAATATATACCTATAGAAATAAGTAAGGGTACTTCTACTTTATTCTATCCTCTGTCTCCCAAGTAGCATCACTAGGAGCCATACCTCGCCAGAAAACTTTAACTAACCGTATGGTCTTATTCCTTAATTGTTTCTCTTTCACATCTATGATTTGCTTTGGCTTAGCCTTATAGGTTAAATTCTCTTGGAGTTTAATGTCCTTTGGTTCTATCACATGTGAAGGATCAGGTTGACATTTCTTGAGCTGTGACACATGAAATACCTCATGCACATTCGATAACTATGGTGGTAAAGCAATTTGGTAAGGAATTGGTCCAATTCTCTCCAGAATCTCGAAAGAACCAATGAATCTAGTAGTCAATTTCTTGGCTCTTATAGATCTCCTGATTCCTGTCACTAGTGTAACCTTCAGAAACACATGGTCTCCTACTAGAAACTCTAGCGGCCTTCTATGCCTATTTGCGTAACTCTTTTGCCTACTCTATGCCGTTAACAGCTTTTGCTTGACTAACTCAATATTTTGAGTTGTCTGATCCATAATATTTGGTCATAACATACTCCTTTCGCTCAACTCTGTCCAGTAAAGAGGCGATATACATTTCCTCCCATACAATGCCTCATATAGTACCATTTGTATACCAGAGTGATAACTGTTATTGTAAGCAAATTTAGCCAAAGGAAGATGGCTATCCCAGCTACCTTTCAACTCTAATACATAGGCTCTCAACACATCCTCTAAAGTCTGTATGGTTTATTCTGTTTGCCCATCTGTTTGTAGATGATATGCTGTACTGAATCTCAACTCAGTACCTATGGCACGCTGTAATGTTCCCTAAAAGTTAGAAGTAAATCTTGGATCTTTATCAGAAATTATACTCTTCGACACACCATATAACTTTGCCAACTTTTTTAGAGAATCACTAATTTGAATTGCTAAGAAATGAGTCGATTTCATAAGTTTGTCGACTATAACCCAAATGGCATCATGTCCAGATTGAGTTCTTTGTAACCTAGTTATAAAATCTATAAAAATGGTCTCCCATTTCCACGTAGGAATATCCAATGGTTGTAACATTCCTACCGAGTCACGAACTCCATTACATCTTTCTTCATAATAGGCCACCACCAATACCGTTTCACATCCTGGTACATCTTTGTGGCTCTAGGATAGATCATGTATTTACTACAGTGAGCCTCATTCAAGATAACTTTTCTCAAATCTACATCATCAGGCACATAAATCCTATCCCAATAAACTATAAAACCATCATCATTGAATCCAAACTCAATAGCTTAATCTGCTTCAATCTCTCAATAGCTTGATCTGCTTCAATCTCTTCTCTAATCTTCAAAAGACTTTCATCTTCTAATTGTACCATTCTCAATTTCTTCCAGAAATCATTGCTAATCTCAGTGGAATAGGCACCAATTAACACCTTCAATGGTGCATCTTGCTACGACTCCACAAATGACTCCATCAATCTATATTCCTTAACCATAAGACTTGCTAATTGTAAAGTCTTCTAACTCAAAACATCAGCAACTACATTAGCTTTACTCGAATGGTATTTCAATTCAAAGTTATACTCCTTAAAAAGCTCCATCTACCTTCTTTGCCTCAAATTCAGTTTCTTTTGATCCACCAGGTATTTCAAACTCTTATGGTCGTTAAACATAATGAACATTGCACCATACAGGTAATGGCGCTAAATCTTTAGAGCAAACACTACTGCTGCAAGCTCTAAATCATGAGTAGGATAGTTCTACTCATGTGGTCTCAATTATTGTGAAGCATATGCTATAACTTAACTATCTTGCATCAAGACACAACCAAGACCTTTTAATGATGTATCAGTGTATACCTCGTAAGGTAACCTTGGATTAGGGATAATCAACACTAGTGTTGTAGTTAATTTCTCTTTCAGCTTTCAAAATGCTAGTTCATACTAGTCGTCCCATATATAAAGTTGATCTTTTCAAGTTAGTTTAGTCAAGGAAGAAGCTATCTAGGAAAATTCTTAGATAAATCGTCGATAATACCCAGCTAATCCCAAAAGACTACATATCTCTGTAACTGAACTAGGACGTTTCCATTTTAATACTGCATCAACCTTATGCGGATCCACTGAACTTCCATCCACTAACACCACGTGTCCCAAAAATCTCACTTCCCTCAACCAAAACTCACACTTACTGAGCTTGGCATACAACTTTCTATCTTTCAGAATCTGCAGTATCATCCTCAAATGCCTTGCATGTTGCTCCTTATTCTCAAAATAGATCAGAATGTCGTCTATGAAGACCACTATAAAATGATCCAAGTACGGCATAAAGATTTAGTTCATATAATCCATTAATACTACTAGCATATTGGTCAAACCAAATGGCATAACTAAGAATTCATAATGGCTATACCTGGTTCTGAAAGTTGTCTTGGGTACATCTATTGTACTAACTCTCAACTGATGATACCCCGACCTTAAATCAATATTAGAAAAGACTGAGGCACTAACTAATTGATCTAAAAGATCATCTATCCTTAGTAGAGGATACTTGTTCTTTATAATCACTTTGTTTAGTTGCCAGTAATCAATGCACAATCGTAAATTGCCATCCTTCTTTCTCACAAACAATACCGGTGATCCCCAAGGTGATATACTTAGTTTGATGAATCTTTTCTCTAATAAATCTTCAATCTGCTTCTTTAGCTCAACCAACTTAGACTGCGACATTCTATAAGGAGCCTTTGATATTGGTTTGGTTCCAGGAACCAAATTAATTGAGAACTTAACCTCCCTTTCAGGAGGTAATTCAGTCATTTCTTCTAAAAATACCTCTGGGAACTCACTTACTACCCTAATCTTCTCGATCCCACCATCATACACTGTACTGGCTATGAAGAATACAATATAAGTATCATAACCTTGCTAGATTAACTTCTTAGTAATTACTATTAATAGGAATTTAGGTTGCTCTAAACATTCCATAGCTGCACATAATACTGGTAAGGAAACCACTTTCTTAGCATAATCAAGTTAGCATTATTCGCTGCTAGTCAATCTATGCCAATTATCACATCTATTCCTCTCATAGGAATACAAATCAGATCAATCTTAAAAACTCTATCCTCAAATTGAATCTCTACATTCTGACAAGCTTGACTTGTAATACTAGACGATCCAGAAGGTATCTACTCTTTAATAAGCACAGGTAATTCTTGTAAAGATAATTTAAACCTATCCACACATTCCTTAGAGACAAACAAATGGGTGCACCTAAATCAAATAATGCCTCTATTTTGTAACCCTTAACATAAACCATACCTCTGATTAGATTCGGAGATGCTCTAGCCTCTTCTTGTGTAACTGATAATATTTGACCAGGAACCATCAATTTCTGCTCTGTTCCCTCAACTCTGCCCTCTAGGCATTGCCTCGATATATGACCCAACTTACTACACTTATAGCAAGCTTAACATCTCCCTAGATGAGATCTACCATTAATGTTACACTAGGGCATCCTTCCTGTACTCAAAGTTAGAGTTGGAACATTCAACACTTGCCTCGAAGATTGTGGAGGCCCAATTCTCACACCTCTTCCCCTCTACATTAACCCTCTATACACAGGTCGAGACTGCGATCCTCAATTGAAACCTCTTCTTCTAGAAGAACTGAAATTTCCCGCACTGAATCTAGGCCTCTTTGAGATTTCACCAGTCGGACCGATATAAGATGAAAATATTCCCATACTGTCTTGCTTCCTTTCAGCATTTACCTCTCTACCATGCCTAACTGCTACCTCAGCTTGTGGCACATCTCCTCATATGTCATCACATCAAGCAATGCTATATGTTATTGATACCCAGGTCTCATCTTTTCAAGTAATCTCTTAGCTTTCCACCTCAAGCCATTACCATATTGAAGATACATGGAATAAGTTGACAAGTCATTGAATCTTCTTATAAATTCTTCCTCATCTAAGTCTCCTAGCCTGAAAGCATGAAATTCATCTTCCTTCTCAGTTCTGAATGAGACTAGAAAGTGTTGATCAAAGAAGATTCTCTTGAACTCATCCCAACTCAAACGAATACTATTAGTTGGCCTCACAAATTCCCACCATCTCTTAGCAACACTAACCAACAGCACCGTGGCTAAGATAACTTTCTACTCCAAAGTACAAATCACCACCTCAAAGATAGTTTCCATTCATTCTATCCACAATTCTACTTCACCTTCCCTCATACTTTTATCAAATATCAACGGGTTAAATTAAATGAACATCTTCCAAACACGATCAATAAACGGTCTAAGTTTAATATGTGCTTCTTGCACTGGGATATTTTGAGCTTCAGCTCTCTCTTCTTGCTCTCTACCCCTTAAGATTGTGTCATGATCCCTGACAGTTTGTCTTATGTCAACCACCATATCCTTGAGCTCTTCTAGTAGCTCATCACGTCTATCCCTTTGCGGTTGAACTAGTTGAACTTCCAGCTCCTGTTCCTCCTCTACAACCCATCTATATACTGCGGTTCTCGCACAAGTACCTCTCATACTATACTATTTTCTCCCTTCCTAAGGAAAAAAATATGAAACACAAAGGGCATTAGTGAAAGAGTTGCGTAATAAATAAGATAAGTTGCCATATTTCTAAATGAAGGCATTAATGAAAGTCAGGTCTCGAAAACCAAGAAACTGATATCAAAATGTAACCTCCTCTCATATATTCACACTATATAAGAGAAGACTGCGGTGTTACCACTACCTTTTATCATTCATAATAATCAAATTCCATTTCAATACTGCTTCGATCAAAGACTTACTTTATAAAAGCAATTAAATCACAATATAATTAGAGGAAATAAAGCAGAAATAAATCTTACACCCCTCAAACACATAGTGGACATAACCTACTAGAATTTCTATCTCAATTATATAGTGAACATCACCTGAACTGGTCTTATTTCACTGAAGATAGATTTTTGCCCTAACCTTCTCTCTCTAAAGGCTAAAATTGAGCCTCTGGGTTTAAAGCTCTACCGTTGAGCTCTAAACCAGCCAAAAAGCTCTAATTTAAGTTCCAAAAACCTTTTTATTACTATTGGGTAAGAATCAAACCCTTCTAATTCCACCGATTCAATTTGCCTATGACTCATTTTCAGAGAAATTTGTGTAGAATGGAAGGTAAGAGTTATCCGTAGCTTACTTGGCAAGTTACCAATCCGAATCACCTTCTATCGCTCTAAAATGACTTAACCTAACTCCTCAACCCTTCTTCTCTCTCTATCTTGTGTGTTTCTCAAAATTTTCCTTCTAAAATTTCTAAACTTTCATGACTTCTGAAGGTAAATTCTGGTCCATGTGTCGTGGCGCACGTAGCACAAGCCGCAGCGCGTGGTACAGTGAGATTTATTCTCTCCACGTGCACTTGTTTTGACCCAATATGCACTTCTAGCACCCATATCTGTTGATACAACACACAAACTAATTAAAATACTAATTAGCCATCTGAATCTCTAATCCTACTTTAATTTCCATTCTCCCTTAATTAACCTCTAACTAGCCATCTGAATCTCTAATCCTACTTTAATTTCCACTTCTCCCTTAATTAACCTCTAACTTAGGATTAAGAAATTTAAGATGTTATAGTTTTATGGTTTACTGGGATAAGATCTGTGTGCTTGATGATGTAGATCTGAGGAAAGTCATCTTGAATAAGGCTCATTGCAGTAAATGCACAATCCATTCAGGAGCTATAATGATGCACCAAGATGTGAGGTGGTATCAGTGGTGGCCTAGTATGAAGAGGAAGTTACGAAGTTTATGACTCAGTGTTTGGCCTATCAAAAGGTTAAGATTGAGCACCAAAGACTAGTAGGAATATTGCAACCATTGGATATTCCTACGTGAAAGTGTGATAGTATTTCCATGGATTTCGTAACTGGATTGCCAAGAACTTAGTTAGGACATGATACCATTTTGGTTATAGTCGATAAACTCACAAAATTAGCTCGCTTTCTAGCTATTCGAATTAGTGATTCTCTAAAAAAGTTAACAGAGATTTATACCCAATAAGTGGTGAGGCTAGATAGTGTGCCAAAGAGTATAGTATCAAATAGAGATCCAAGGTTTACTTCTAATTTATGGGGAGCTTTGCATCATGCCATGGGTACTAAGTTAAGATTCAGTATGGCATATCACCTACAGATAGATGGGCAGATATAGCAGACCATATAAACCCTAGAGAATATGTTGAGAGCCTATGTATTGGAGTTGAAAGGTAGTTAGGATAGCCATCTCCCTTTGGTTGAATTTGTTTACAACAATAGTTACCACTCTAGTACTCAAATGGCACCATATGAAGCATTGTATAGAAAAAAGTGTAGATCCCTCTTTGTTGGACAGAATTGGGCAAAAAGAATATGTTGGGACCTAATATTGTGGATTAAACGACTCAAAAAATTGAGTTGATAAGGAAAAAGTTGTTGACAACTTAAAGCAGAAGAGTTACGTGGATTGGCATAGAAAGCCATTAGAATTCTTGGTGGGAGACCATGTATTTCTAAAGGTTACACTAGTGACAGGAATTAGGAGGTCGATAAGAGCTAATAAATTAAATCATCAATTCATTAGTCCTTTTGAGATTCTAGAAAGAATTGGACCAGTTACCTATAAAGTCACTTTGTTGCCATAGTTGTTTAGTGTGCATGGCGTGTTTCATGTGTCGTACCTTAAGAAGTACCAACCTAATAGTTCACATGTGATAGAACTAAAGGAGATTGAACTGTAGGAGAATTTGACCTATAAGGTTGAGCTAGAGCAAATCATAGCTGTGAAACATAAGCAGTTGAGGAACAAGACTATATGATTGGTTAAGGTTTTCTAGCAAGGCATGGCTCCTAATGATGCTACCTGGGAGATAGAGGATAGAATGAGGCAACAATATGCTTATCTATTTTCATAGGTATGTGTTTATGTGTTTTATAAATTTTAGAGGCAAAATCCTTAAAAAGAAGGGAGAACTATAACATCCTGAATTTCTTAATCCCATGATTAGCTAATAATTGAGAGTAAAGTGGTAATTAGTGTGGGATTAGAGATTAGGATGATTACTTGATAGATTGACTTATTGAGATGTTGTATGAACATATACGGGTATAAGGAGTGCATTTTGGGTCAAAGCAAGAGCACATGGTGAGAATAAATCTCACTGTGCCATGCGCAGCAGCCTATGCTGCATGCGTCGTGGCGTAGGGACTATAAAATGACTTTTTAAGCTGTGAAATTTTTTAAATTTTAAAGGAGAGGAGTTGAGAAGACATGAGAAGGAGGAGAGAAGAAGGTTTGATCACCTAGGGTAAGCCATTTCAGGTCATTGGAAGGTGCTTCTAATCGATAACTTAGAGGGTAAGCTATATATAACTCTTATCTTCCATTCTAGCTAAATTTCTCTAACAATGAATTATAGAGAAATTGAATTAGTGAAATTTTAGGGGTTTGATTCTCACCCAATAGTAATAAAAAGATTCTCAAAAGTTAAATTAGAGCTTTACGATTAGTTTAAAGCTGAACAATAGAGCTTTAAACTCGTAGGCTCAATTTGGCCCTAAGTTAGAGAGAGAAAGGGGTAAGAATATGATTTAAGTCAAAGAAGACTAGTTGAGGTGATGTAAAGTAGTAATAAAGTAGTAATGGACTTAAAATGGATAGATAAAAAAGAGTTTACAGATGAATATAGCCATAAGTAGTAAATATATGTTTTTGGTCAAAATAAACCAAATGACTAAAATGTGCTTAATGTGTTCAAATTTGCATTTAGACATGTGAGTTGAGAAAGGAAGCTTGTGATAAGCTGTTGTGGTAGTTGAAATCCATGAGTAACCTTTCTAGTGATAGAAGGGTTAAGGTAACTAAATAACTTCCTTTGTTTGACTATTTATTGTAATTATATGTGAGTATGCTATGTAATACATGAGATTTTTTTGGGTTAAGCATGTTTTATAGCAGTGTGTGAATGTTGCATGAAATAGTTTTTGATTGAATAAAAGCATTAGAAAAATGTGATTTCAAATGGTATGTAATTTATATGTATATGTTATGTGTAAGAAAGTATATAAAGTGGTGATGAGGAACCTTGAATGGTTCGGAAAGCATGATTATAGGGGTGGGAGTTCACCCTAATGGAGAGGTGGTGATAAGATCATATGCAATATTCTCCTTAGTGCCTGATGAGGTGTGGTGTTGGAGAATTATACCTCCTTAGTGCCTTTTAAGGTACAGTGTTGGAGAAGATTTCCTTAGTGCCTGTTGAGGTGTGGTGTTGGAGATATCAAACTCCTTAGTGCCTATGTGATATGGTGTTAGAGTTAATGACACCTCATTGTGTGTATTGGGGGAAACTATAGTTCAGAAGTGAGATAGAACACCTTTGGTTGGGTGATTCTACCATTAACGGTAAGCTCAAGGCGAATGAGAGTGTACATTAGTCTAAGGTAAGCCTATGGTTTCATGTTGGGGTGATTTGAAGGTTCGGTTGGTAGTGATTGTAACATCCTGAGTTTTAATTCCCTGATTAATTAAACCTAATTAGGGTAATTAAGTAAGTTGAAGTGGTGTGTGGCCAGAGAGATCTAATAATCTTATTTGATGATATTTCAGCCCTTGTTGTAGGTCCGGTATCAAGGCGAGCCATCCGAGCATCAAAAGAAGAAGAAAAGGAAGAGTTGATATTGTTGTGCCATATGTCGTGGCATGGAGATCGTCCGCTGTGGCACACAGACATTTTTCAATGTGGGAGAAACTCTCTATTCCATGCACTACTGTACATGGCCATTTTTTGCAGTTTATCAGACGTGAAATGAGACAGAAATAGAGAAAGAAAAAGAGAAGAAACAGAGAGGCACACCAATGCTCTGCTAGGGTTTACTTGTAGATGACATTGAGAGTATTTTGAAGGCTACAAACACCCAAGGTAAGTATCACACTCATTAATCTCCCCATTTCTTCCACATTTATGAGTTTATGGTTAGGGTTTGATAGTGGAAGTAGAATTTTAGTCTATATAGGTTATGGGTCTGAATTTGTTGACTCAAATGGAGTTAATGGGGTAGATTAGAATATCTAAACCCAGGTATAATGAGCTTTGGTGTCTTGGGTTGTTGGGCACCATTAATAATAAAAAATCTCATTTATTATAGGTGGTTGAAAGTTTATGATGCCATTAATAGGGATTTAATGGCTCATTAATGTTAGTGGGGGCTAAAGGTAATTATTAAACTTAATGGATCAGCTCCAACTCTTGTAGAGTAAATGTAGGGCAATTTAAAAGTAGAGATTGAGGGTTCAAATGTTTGAGTTTGTTATGTTAATGGAATTCAACTTGTTTGATTGTAGTTTTGGCTCTTGGTCACCTATTGGATTGGAAATTCAAGCTTGAAAGCTAGTTGATTGAGGGGTAAACCTTTGACCTCTCAAAAGTTTAAGGTAACCGGGGGAAGCTCTACTTTGTGTGGTTATATGTTAATTGATTGATAGTTGGTTGTTAAATGTAAATCGTGAATGTTACATGTGTGGGATTGATTTTTAAAGTAAAAACTATATATTAGTTTCAATAAGTGTATGAAAAAGCTATTTCTGGCCTATAATTGTAAAATGCGAAGTCAAGAGAATCTTAACTATGAATATGCTTATTTTTTTTTTTTTGAAAAATGAATGTGATGTTGTGTAGAGGTATTTTTGGGTTAATGAGAAATGAATCTTGAGAAAATGATGAGAATACATACTTGGGTAGTGCATGGTCATGAGCCTAATGTAATTATTGTGATAAAGAGTATATGAAAGTGAAAAATGAAAACGAGTGAGTAATGATTATGGCATGATCAATGGTGGGATTTTGCCTAAGGATTAGGAATAGAGAAAAATCCATATGGTACTTAGGTTGCCCTCTAGTGCATGGGGGTATAGCCTTGTCCCACAGTTTGTCAAGGGACTGTTCCATCATTTTTTTAGGGACTAGAACTTATCTATCTCCACCAATTCAACGAGGAGAATAGCCTAGGGTATGGGACACCCCAATGATTCAAGAATGGAGGAAGCTGTGGTCTAAGAGTGAGTTCTATAATCTTTAGCTAGGTCACACCTTATTATTAGTGAGATTGGGTAGTTTAGTTACATGGTGTAATATCCACCTTAACATTATCAAAATTCACCACAATTATAACAAACAATCATAATTAGGAGAAAGGATTTTCTCCTAATCTCACCTTATATATATAAGGGTTAAAACTAATAATCTTTTAAAAATAATTGAGGAATATTTAGGATCCCATAAAAACTCTTTAAATTGATAGTTTGAGCTCAAACTTAATGATTTATATAGGCTTTGGAAGCATAGAAAAGTTTTGGGAAGCAAACCACTTCAAAACAGGGCCAAAAATGTCATTGTTGAGTGTTTTGGTCCATGCGCCACGGCTCATGGTCCGTGCATTGTAGTTTGTGGCACAGAATGCCAAATTTTCTCGCTGTACCGTGTGCTGCGGCGCACGTGTCCATGACAGCTTTTCTGGACAAACTTCGAACACACGCCATTTTCACATCCGATGTTCGATTGGAGGGATTCAAGTGCCCACACGAAGCTTATTCAATAAGCTAAAATGGTATAAGTTTCGTTACAATATGACACCATATGAGAATTTTAGACACTCGGATGTAAAAGTCAGTTTTTCAAAGAAATTTTCAACCATCCAAGTACCCAAAACTCATAACTTATACCATTAACCCATTGAGAGGCTTGAACCAAGTCCAATGGACCAAAATACACTTGAGTGACCAATCAAATATACAAAAACATACCAAACACAAAATTTGGCCACTCAATGGCCATTTTGCCTAATATGGCCAAAATACACAATTAACACTACAAGCACTATTTAGCCTCTATTGCCACATAATACCCTACAAATACATTGTTACCACATAGATAAAATATTTCTTACACTTGTATTAGTATTTTAGCCCATCACTATAAAAATTATCACATATTCACCTCATATACAATATTGGGCTAAAATATAGTATGAAACAAGTGCAACCAATCAAAATGATATGCATTCCTAGTTGGCAACATATAATATCATATAATAAGTTTTTGTACACCACTCAAATCAAAATCGGGCATTACCATTTGATGTAGCAAATATGCTAGCCCTTGCTCAATTCCCTTCCTGGCTTAGTCTCATTGGTAGCACCTATAAAATGATAACAACGGGGTGAGATAAAAATTTCAGTAACTAAGATAATCTATATTATTGATTAACAAGACAAGTTATAAACAAGTATTAAAATAAGTAACATAATCACATCATGTAAGATCACCATAAATTACATGCATGATCCCTAACCATCCAGTCCTCCAATACTCCTGACCAAACCAATAGGCTATTTTACAGAACCAAATCACATGTATGTCCCAAGCTCACCATCTATGGTAGGACTACCCGACCAAGGTGTCCTAAACTACTTTTGGACTACTGTTTTCCCTATTACAAGTAATTGGGGTGTCATTACTCCAACAGTGCATCCTACGGATGCTAAGGAGTATAATCTCCAACTCCACACCCTTTTGGGTAGTAAGGAGAGTAAGTCTCCAACACCACACCCATTTTCGAGCACTAAGGAGAGTAAGTATTGCACCTGGCGTTCTGAGGTGCTAGCAATGCCATATGGACTTAATCTTTACTATCTCCACTAAGGTGACCTCCCACCCTCTAGTATGCCACATTTCATTACATATCTCCACTTGACCATGCATAAACAACTTTCCAAACTAATATAACAAATCTTACCATTTACTTTAAAAATATAAAATTTCACAAACCAATACTCCACTCATTTTCTAAAATAGTTAACCTTTAAAGAATTTATACATATATACTCAACAAATCATTGAAAAGCACTTGAGAATAACTTATACTAAGTAATAAACAATACAAATTATCTAGTTACCTCAACCCTCTTATTACTAAAAGGCTTACCCGTGGTACTAATTCTCTTCTTGTATCAAGGTAAGTCTTCCCACACCACAATCTATATCAACAAGTACTATATGTTAATTTTCAATTAACACAAACACTATTAACTACCAATAGCCTCCCAATGCTCCCACTTCTCACTCAAAATCTCAACAAATAGGCTTGTCAAGATTACAATTTGTTCACACAATCCCTTTAAGCCTCCTTCTAATCTATCACAATATAAAACTTAATATATTAACTTATCACTCTTCAACACCCTATAATCAAGTTAATACTTGATCTAAAATTCACCAAACAAGAAAGTAGCTTCCCATTACCACATATCCAAGATCAAAAAGCCAAAATAAAACCTTTAAAATTAATAGAAACCTTCAAAACATTGACTTATGGCTTAATCCAATCAGACCAAATTCTCACTCTTCCAAATCCCATGGAAAATGAGATGAAAAAGTAGAGGAAAAGGGTAGAAAACTTACTCAAGAGTTTGAAGGCTTAAATCATCTTCAAAATCCTCCCAAATTGATACCCTAGCAGTGCCCAAAGTTGCCCCCTTTGTGTTTAGGTGTTCCACCCCAAAATCTTTCAATTTCTGATGATTTTCAAAATTTTAAGTTGCCTGCTAGGCCATGCACCGCAGCGCACGCTAGGCAAGCTGCGGCTTATGACGCAATGAGCAATAAGTTGATTTTGCTCCCCCCAATACCTCCCGACTTGATCCAACTTTTATCTTATCTCAATTTAGAGCCAAATATGACCCAAAAATCTAATTAGCCACCCAAAAACAT
Source organism: Prosopis cineraria (assembly GCF_029017545.1). Taxonomy (NCBI): domain Eukaryota; kingdom Viridiplantae; phylum Streptophyta; class Magnoliopsida; order Fabales; family Fabaceae; genus Prosopis; species Prosopis cineraria. The sequence goes on from NW_026555338.1 coordinate 9,869,131, forward strand.
AATTAAATAAATTAATTATATTTTTAACTAATTTATCCCTTAATTAATCAACTTTTCTAGATTTAAAGTTTTAGGATGTTACACATGGACGGAACCCTAATCAGTGTTATAGCCCGTGGTTTCAGTTTGAGGATATAAGGTTAGTTGATCATTGCCTAAGTAAATTTATGACGTGTCACATGTGTTAAGTAGTGCAAGTTGCATGAGTATGGGTCATGTCACATATCTGAGAATATGGTGACAATGCACCTAGTTATGAGAATTAAAGAAGTCATTTAATGATAATTGACAAGTTATGTTATATGCAAGCTTATTTTACATACTTAATTTCCTTACGTATGTATTTGATTTATAATTGATATATAACTGTATAGGGTAAGTTTAACCATTTTTACTGAGTGGCTAGACACACCCTTTTCATTTAACATTTTTCAAGCTCTAGCTCTAGTATTAAGAGGGAGAATACTAAAGAGTTAGGGAATTAGCACATTCCTTTTTGTATGCCTCTAGTTTAGATTTAATTGTGTAATAGCATATGACTTGCCAATTCTAGGATGCATGCCATTACACTTGCACTATTTTGGTTGTTAGAAATGTGAAATTTGTATTTTGAGCCCTTAGTCTTTATGTATATTGATTTATATATGTTTATAAGGCCAAAATACTAGTGTAAGTGTAGAAATAATGATTTGAACTTGTTGTGAATGATTTGGGCAAGATGCAATAACAAATTATCTCCCCTTCTGTTTTTGGTAAAATGGGGTTAATAAGTGAATTTTTATTATACTAATGTTTTAGTACTGTGACGTGTTATACTGGTAGTATTAGGTCTACTAGACATGGTCCAGGTGATAAGGAAAAGCTTTTGGCAATTGTTGAAGGTTTTAAACACCCATTTTGCGTAAAAGTATTGAAATGTGGTTTAAATGTGTTTAGATATTCAACTTCCTAGTATGACATGTTTTGGAAGTGAAACTTGTGTAATTAGCTAGTTCTTATAAAGAGCTTTCTGTAGACACCTAGATCATGTCATTCGAATATCGGACGGAGAATCAGGGCAAGTCAGAAGTTCCTCAATTCTACTATTAAATGACAGCAGAATCAACAAAAATTTCGTGCAACATGCCGCGGCGCAGCATGGATGAGCCACAGTACATTGCCTTGTATCATAGCACAATGTTTTGTTTTTAACCATTTTCGACTTCTTTCACTTCTCTAAGGTATCCCATGCTTCCGTAACTTATTTTTACTCTGATATGAAAGATTTTGATTGATTTCAACTCATTTTATTTAGATAATGTGGGATCCCTTATTTTTAAATTAAACATTGGTAATCATCGTTTCAAGTTAAGTCTCGAATTTCCAGGTTTTATATTGGTTAATTATGATTAGTGGAGTGTGAATGCTTCAACTTAGTATCAATTTCTGTAGTTCTGAGAACTAGTCTATGGTATATGTAAAATTATGGTTAAGATTTGTTGTGCATTTCATATAGAGAATTGGCAATATCTTATTACACTTGTTATTTCCCCCACTAAGCTAGTGCTAACTCCCTTTTTCCTTTTTAGGATTGCTTCCATCCTTAGGAGGGGAGAACATGGTGTAAACAAGAGCCACAAATGAAGGAAATGCATTAGAGAATGTGCAAAGACCAGAACAAGAACCGGTGAATCAAGAGCAATAACCAAGACCTTAATAGGGTAATAAAGACAATGCCCTAGATGAACTAAGGCGTATGATGATGGACATCTAGAGAAGAATGGATGGTTATGACGAGATCCTTAGAAGAAGACCTGGGGAGAGTAGCAGGACAGTTGAGAGAGTTAGGGGGTGTTTGGATGGGGGGAAGGGAGGGGAAATTGGTTAAAAATTTCCCCTACCCTCCCCTCCAAATTAGGGGGAGCTCCCCTCCCCTTCCCTTCCTTCCCTTCCCCTCCCCTCCCCTCCCCTCCCCTTGAACCAAACAGATCCATAGGTTTACCAAGGGGAAACCCAGAATGATGTGCACGCTAAGGTGCATGGACATAAAGATGAAGAGTACTATGAGGAAAGCATTCCTGAGAGGCCAGTGCAACTAGTATGGCCTAGGATGAGTGAATTTTAAGGCTTCATTGATATGGCTTTGAAGCAATTCACGAGGTTGAATCTTCCTTCCTTTGAAGATTCTATGAAGGATCAACCAGCTGAGAAGTAGATCGACAGGCTTGAAACAATCTTCTCAGTCATGACATGTATGACTAAGTAGACAGTTCTCTTAGCTACTTTCATACTTAAGGATGCAGCAAAGCAATGGTGGCAAAGTGTGAGGCCGGTAAATGGCTCGCAGTTGACATGGATAGAGTTCAAGGGGCAGTTCTTCACCTACTACTTACTAGCCTCATTTCAAGCAGAGAAAGAGGCAAAATTTCACAGAATTCAGTAGGGAAATATGAATTAGGAGGAGTTTATAGCAAAGTTTAATGAGCTATCTAAGTACTCCACCCATCTTAGTCATCATGATGACAAGCATTGGAAGGCCGAGCAATTTCTTGATAAGATGAGGCCTAAATTCAACCAGCAGTTAGCTAACTTTGACATTACTTCCTTTGAGTTATAGCCAAAAGGAGTAGAGTAGTAGAAGAGAAGAAGAGAGATGGTCAAGGGAGAATCTCTTCCTATACAGGCCCTATGGGCAAAGTAAGTAAGAAGTGGGTTTTAACCCGAGTATGTTTGAGAGGTACAATGTTAGAGGAAGCAAGAAGAGAGCTTCTAGAAGGGGTCCCAAACTAGGGGATCCAACTAGAGGAGCAATGTCCTAAGGAGTATGGGTAGGGTCAGAAATCAAACTTCCCAGCAGGGATCTACAACTCCATCTGCTATAATGCCAACTAGAGCTCCGTAGTGCAATAGATGTAAGAAACATCACTAAAGGGCAATGTTAGATTTGCTTCAAATGCAACAAGGTAGGACACATAGCTAAGTTTTTCGTGGAAAACATACCTTCTTCTGTTTAGAGATCCACTATCCCAGGACGAGTCTTCGCCATGACCAGAGAAGAGGCTGAGGCTTCACCAAAGCTGATTAAAGATAAAATCTTACTTTGTGGTCACCAGATAGATGCTTTGTTTGATTTTGGTGTTATGCACTCTTTTATATCTAATAAGTGTGCTAAGAGGCTAAAGTTGCATGTGCTTGAAATGTCATTTTCCATAAATGTGTCTACGCCGGTTGGTGCATCTGTGAAGACCAGTCGGGCTTGTTTGAAACTAGAGTTGAAGTTTAGTGATAGAGTCATCGTTATTGACTTAATTTGCTTACCTTTGAGTGGCATTAATGTGATAATATGGATGGATTGGTTGTCTGCCAATGGTGCAACACTTGACTATAATAGAAAGATAGTCTCCTTATCAATTTACATATCAACAGCTATTAACCCTGAACCTATCAAGTCATTATCAGTAGTGGACAATAAGACTCCAAAGTTCTTGTTAGCCCTACAAGTAGAGAAGTCAATGAAAGAGGGTTGTCAAGCTTTTATGATCTGCTATTCTACACATGAAGTGTATGACGGAGGAATTGATAGAATTCGTGTAGTGAATGAGTTCCTAGAGGTATTTGATGACTGAATGTCAGGATTGCCACCAGAAAGAGAGATTGAATTCTTGATTGATTTAGTACTCGGTATCGAGCCAATCTCTAAGGCTCCGTGTAAGCTCCTTGAGGTTAAACCACAATTAACTCTAAATCATGGTAATCCAAGGTTCTACCCTCAAGGATTACCAAACCGAGGTTTTTAAAAGAGAATTTCTCAAAAATCTTTCATGGGAATCCTTATCTCGACAGTTCAAATCTCAAACAAGATTTAATGACTCCAAATCAAAGTTTTGAAAATAAAGCGGAAGCTTGAAAGTCAATTGGGACCCATAATAATGAGTTTTCAGACTTAAATCAGATTTTAATGTAGAAATTGACACGTGTGTTGCAGCTTACAGCTCGTATGCGCCGGCGTGTCTTCTCTGTGCCATGGCCATGGCGTGAGGTGCCATATGCCATGGTACATTGCACGAAATTTGATAGATTAGTGTTGTCATATGACAGCATAAAGAGCAAAATTCCAACGCATCCCAAATCTCCATTCGACGTTCGATTGAGGTGGTTTTGGTGTCTACACAAAGCTTTCTCCTAGCTCTAGCTAACCGGTTTCACACTTAAATTTATTTTTTATAAAAAGTTGGATATCAAAACCTATATTAACCACATTTTCACAAAATCTCCTAATTGAAGTGTCCCAACTCAACCACACGTGCCAATAGCTTGTACCAACCCTCCAACCACACTCAATGGACTCTTGCAGACTTATGTAACACACCACACACAACCAAAAATGCTTATTTCATGAAATCACCACTCAACCTCAATTTTTACAAAACATAAAAAAGGGAGGAAATATTGCACAAAGTTAACCATTTCATTTCAAATTACTCAGAATACATATGTTTCTACTTGCATAAGTATTTTGGCTCTAACCAGGGGTTCACAACTAAAACTCACTAGTCCAGGGCACAAGATACACTAGTTGTACATAAAATCATGCAAGTAGTGCATAAATTATATCAATTACTCCTAGTTGGCAATTACATTAACAAATACACATGAAAGTTATGAAAGAGAGGCATATAGAGGATTACTCCACAAATCCCAAGTCTCTGTATGTTTTTCTCAACTCAGATCTAATGAGCTAATTCCTAAAAATATTGAGAATTAAGGGATGAGTACAATCACTTAGTAACTAAGTTTCACTTAACCCATATAGTTACATATTAATTGTAAATAGATGCAATTTTGGCACACAAGCACATATTTCACATAATACTAGGCCATGGTTCATAAAAACTAACAACCATTGACCGAGCTTGTCACAAACCACCATATCATATTATTTCACAAAAACATGACATTAGGTCACAAAAATAATAACCATACGCCTTCAACACATGCCGAACCACAAAACTAACAACTATGTAGCTGGACTTATATGCGTGATCATATGCCGACCTTATATCCTCCTGTTACCTTGATAGGAAATTAGTCGCTTATCCTCAAAATTACACTAAAGCTAACCCTAATGCAATATAGGGCCAACCCTAGGTCATCTCCCAAGGAATGGTTTTAAGTCTAATTGAAAGTTATCTAGTGAAATAAATCAACCAAAGTTTGTAGGAATTTAGTTATCTATCTAATTATCTAAACTAATTACCTAATATGCAAGTAATTAAAATGCTAGTGAAAGTGAGTGAAATGAACTTCCCTTTTTACAATAATGGAACCCTAGAGATTAGTTGATTTTGGACTCATTATCTTCTCATGATTAGGCTAAGTTTAGCTTCCCTTTCCTCTTGACTAAAGCTGTCATGACTTAAGAAAATTATCCTAAGCCAATTAACCTAATTAGCTAACCTCCCTAGGTCTTAGATTAAAGTCCCTAGTTCAATTAACCAATTGGTGAAGACATTAGCCAAGTGATTCATTCAAAATCCTCTCTCAACAGCCATGGTCAAACACATAAATTGAGCAACCACAAGATTATGTCAAGCTACTCAATAACACAAGCATTAACACCACAAGATTATGCAATATTAACACAAGACATTCACTAATTTAAAAACACAAGATTATGTGCCAAACAAAGAGTGGCAAAATTCAGTCATGGCTGTCCAAGGAAGAAATTAAATGAAACAATCCTCTCTCTTTACATCAACATCAAATTCAAATTAGAATTTATAAGCTAAGATGATTAGACCCTAGATTAAGGAATCTAACCATCTAGTAAAAAGAGAAGAGGATAGGAAACAAAAGAACTTAGCCAATTTGAAGCTCAAGACTCATCCTCCATCTTCATCTCTCTAGGATTCCACAAAGAAACTTAGCCAATCTTCATTTTCAAGAACCCTAGTGATTGCTTGTGAAGGCCAAACTCCATAGCTCTTGAATGATGGAAATGAGCTTCAATCCTTGTGAAAATGGAAGGGATGGAACGAAAATGAAGAGAGGAGAAGAATGGTATGAGTTTTGTAGAGGTTTGGTGGCTGAAAATGGAGGTTAGGGTGCTGGAAAATGAAGAACAAAAGAGAGAAAATGAAGAACACTATGAACAAGAGAGAGAGAATGTGGAAGATGAATGAGATATGTGTTGGATCCCATTTGAGACTTAAAATGGCGTACTCCTTGGTGTCTCCCATCAGCTGAAGCTTAATTAAAATAAGGAAAAAGAAATTAAAATGTAAATGGGAGCCTTGTCACACTTGCAAGGTGGCAACTTCCTATTGGTTTGTAGATGATTCCAATGTGTGCCTAATTTTCCATGTGTCATCCACATCATTTTAGCTGATCTAATCCCTCAAAATAATCATAATTCACGTGCAAACCATCAACCATTGTCCTCAAGGAGTGTTGACCTCAATTGCCCAATTGATGCACAAGTCACATGCCACCTATGTCACATAAATCACATAATTCAATTAAATAGCATATGATATAATAAAATCTAATTCATGTCCAGAATTAAATTCATAATTAGAAGGGAGAATTTATTAAATTAACCAAGTTTTAGGCTGCACAAAATTATATAAAATTTTTTACACAAATGCAAACCAAAAACTAGGACAAACTAAGACACTCAAGAAAGTGTTGACTTTTTTATTTAATTACTCCCAAACTAAAATGAATTTTAAAAATATAATTTCACCATTCATCAACTGGACATAAAATGCACTTTGTCAATTTTTCTTGTACATTTTCTCAAAAGTTCATTTTTTGGACCAAAATGCCCCTAGTGCATTGATATTAGAAACTTAGGCAAAGTTCCAAATCTAATGCAATGTGTGCACTTGAAGGTGATAAATCATTAATAAAATGGTCCTAATTGACAAATAAAAGTGGGTAACAAATGTGTTCTATCATACCTCTGACACAAAATCGATGGCTATCACGTGGCTATGTCCTTCATGGACTAGCCCAGCCTTTCACTTGTGATGAGTTACCAGGCTAGGGTGAACTCACTCACTTGTGTAATCTGGTTTCCCCTAATATTAACAACCATGGGGTGTCGTACCCCTAATTTAGCCTCCTCACGAATTGATGGAGACTAGTTAGGTTCAAGTCTCTTATGGAATAAGTGGGACAGTCCCAAATTAACTATGAGACAAGGGCTACCCCCCGATTCCAGCGGTTGGTGCCATGGCTAGTTCCCAATTCCAACAGTCACTGCCAATACCACATGGATTTCAACCAATTTACTCCTCTTCCTAGGTGAACTCCCACCAATGATCATGCTATGCACATGTTTCACATAATATGCATTTTCACAATTGATTAATAACACATGAACTCGCATAACTCATTACTCCATAATTTAACACATAATATAACACAATTCTCCACCCATAGTAATAAATCACAATCAATCTTGCAAAACATAAAGGGTAGTAGAATCAAGGTTTTCTTTCCTAAAAACCATTTTACTAATCAAGTAATTGCCAACATGCATCATTATTTTAACCCATAAATCACATTTCACAAACATAATTAACATTTAACTATAAAAATTAAGTTTCTCTCGGTTACCTCAAACCTTTGAGAGGTCAAAGGTGTACCCCTCACAATATCAACTTCTCAAAGCTTCAACAAGCTTGAGTGGTGCCAAAACAAACCTCTATACATTCAAACCACAAGAACATCATCATGGTCTAACACTTGAAACTTTATCAACATAAAACTCCACATACACTACTTTACCATTTCATAATCACTACTCACTCATAGCCAATGGGCTTTTTAAATTTCATTAATGCTCCTTATCATTAATAACACCTCAAACCATCATTAATGCATATTAACCTCTCCCAACTACTATATTTATAACAATTTTGGATAGTAAATGCTCCCATAAGTCATCTGCTTCCATCAATGCAGTGTTCCAATACATTAAACAACTCCCATTAATCTCATTTTAACTAATGGAATTAGACCCATACACTTATGGACATAAAACCCATCTCCTAACACAAACCCTACCATAAATCATTGCAAATGAGGGAGAGAAAGGAAGAAGAAGGCATCATAATCTTACCTTGGGTCTTTAAGAGCTTCAATCTAGCAACAATAGATCTAAATGTCGTCCCTAGCAAAGCTAAAACTGAACTCTTCATTTTCTTCCTCTTTTTCTCTTTCGTTTTCACATAGTTCATGAACTGATTTATCTGATTTTTGGCCGTGTGTCACGGCGCATGATGCCTTTCATCACAACATATGGTACGGAGGAGCCCATTATGTTTAAATTGTCTTTATGCACCATGGCAGACCAACCACACACTGCGGTGTGTGGCACATAAAATAATTCTTCACTTTTTTATCCTCTTTCCTTACCCGGGTAGCCCACCATTGATCCAGACCTACTTTTAGGGCTAAAATCACATCAATTAGGCCAAGTTAAGCCCCTCTAACCACACACCTCATTAATTCACTAATTATCCTTACTAGGTTAATAAATCAGGTTAAAAATTTTTGGATGTTACAACTCTCCCTTCCTTTTAAGAATGTTGTCCTCAAAATTCAGTAAATCAAGTAAATCTTACGTCATTGAAAAAGATAGGGATATTGTTGCCTCATTTTCTCCTCCGTTTTCTAAGTGGCATCACCGGGAGTCATTCCCTTCCATATTACTTTTACTAAGCAGATAGTTTTATTTCTAAACTGTTTATCTTTCACATCAGCTATTCTTTCCGGCTCAGTCCGATAAGTCAAATTCTCCCATAGCTCCACTTCTTCTGGTTCAATAATGTGAGATGGATTAGGTTGGTACTTCTTGAGTTGTGAGACATAAAACACGTCATGTACACCCGATAAATATGGGGGTAATGTAATACAATACGCCATAAGCCCAATTCTCTCTAGAATTTCAAATGGACTAATGTATATAGGAGTCAACTTCTTGGCTCGAATAGACCTCCCAATACCAGTCATAGGCGATACCTTCAAAAATACATAATCTCTGACCATAAATTCTAGTGGTCTCCTTCTCTTATCCACATAACTCTTCTGCCAACTTTAGGTAATCAATAATTTCTGTCAAACTACCTCTATCTTCTCTATGGTTTGATCTACTAAATTTGGACCCAAAACACTTCTCTTACTTAACTTAATCCAGTAGAGAGGCGATCGACACTTTCAACTATACAAAGTTTCATATAGAGCCATCTGAATACTTGCATGAAAGCTATTGTTATAAGAAAACTCTGCAAGTGGTAAGTGTTTATCCCAACTTTCACTAAACTCAATAGCACACGCTCGCAACATATCCTCAAGAGTTTGAATCATTCTCTTAATCTAACCATCAATCTGTGGGTGATAGGTTGTACTAAACTTCAATTTAGTACCCATAGCTTGGTGTAAAGCTCTGTATAAGTTCAATATGAACCTCGGATCGCGATCTAACACAATCTCTTTTGGCACCCATGCAACTGTACTATCTCTTGAACATAAACCTCCACAAATATCTCTAAGATATAGTCTACTCTAATGGCTAGGAAGTGAGTTGACTTAGTCAGTCTATCCACAATCACCTATATAGCATCATGACTAGCTTGAGTACGAGGCAATCCTATTATGAAATCTATAGACACACTATCCTATTTCTATATTGGGATTTCCAAGGGTTGTAACAGCCCAAGTGGCTTCTAGTGTTCTATCTTGACTTTCTAACATGTCAAACACCTAAAAACAAACTTAGTCACATCTCGTTTCATTCTGTGCCACCACCACCACTTCTTTATATCTTAGTACATCTTAGTGGCACCAGGGTGGATTGTTAGCTTACTCTTGTGAGCTTTTGATAGTATAGTCTCTCTAATCTCCTTATCATCAGGAACACACATGGTCATGATACAACACAAAACCATCATCACTGAAACCAAAAGTCATCGTTCAGTTCTCCTTAATGTCCTCCCAGATCTCTAATAAATACTCGTCTTCTAATTGTGCTTTTCTCAATTCTTTCCAAAACTCACTTGTAATCACCGTGACATTTAAGTTGTATAACACGAAATCAGGAACATTCTTGTACTCATTAAAGAAATCCTCTAGCATCTTGTGCTCCCGCATCATCAAGAATGCTACATGTAGCATCTTCCGGCTCAACGCATCAACTACTACATTAGCCTTGCTAGGATAGTACTTTAACTTAAAACTATAGCCCTTCAAGAACTCTATCCATCTTCACTACCTCATATTTAACTCTTTCTAATCAACTAGATGTTTGAGGCTTTTGTGGTCACTATATACTTCAAACTATGCACTATAAAGGTAATGTCTCCATATTTTAAGCATAAACACTACTGTTGCAAGCTCAAGATCATGGGTAGGATACTTCTCCTTATGTGCTCTTAACTATCTCGAAGCAAATGCCATAACTCTGTCATCTTACATTAACACACATCTAAGACCCATAAGTGAAGCATCCGCATAAACCACAAATGGCAATTTCAAATCTGGAATAGTCAAGACAAGTGCAGTCGTCAATCTCTGCTTTAGCTCTTAGAAAGCCTCTTCACACTTGTCAATCCACATGAAGGATAATCTTTCTTAGTCAATTTGGTCAAAGCAAATGCAATATAAGAAAATCCCTAAATAAACCTTTAATAATATCCTACTAGACCTAAGAAACTTTAGATATCTATCATAGAAGTCAGTCTTTCCCATTGTAAAACCACATTCACCTTATAAGGATCAACTGCAATACCACTGGCCGACACACACTACATGGCCTAAAAACTTCACCTCACGCAACCAGAACTCACATTTACTTAGCTTTGCATAAAGCTTCTTCTCTTTCAAAATTTGCAACATTATCCACAAGTGCTTAGCATTTTCTTCCTCATCAACCGAATATATTAAGATATCATTAATGAAGACCACTTCAAACTTGTCCAAGTAGGGCCTAAAGATTCAATTCATATAATCTATAAAGATTATGGGTACATTCGTCAGTCTGAAGGGCATAACAAGAAACTCATAATGCCCGTATCTTATTTTGAAAGAAAGTCTCTAGTATATCATCCATTTTCACTCTCAACTAGTGATAGTTGAATCTCAAGTCAATCTTAGAGAATACTGTTGCTCCAGCCAACTGATCCAACAAGTCATCAATTCAGGGTAACGAGTACTTATTCTTAATTGTCACCTTATTTAGCTATCGGTAGTCTATACACAATCTCAAGCTACCATCTTTCTTCCTGACAAATAGAACAGGTGAACTCCAAGGTGAAACACTAGGTCTAATCAACCCCTTCTCCAATAACTCCTTTAGCTGCTTCTTAAGCTCATTCAATTCTATTGAAGCCATCCGATACGGAGCCTTAGAGATTGGCTCGGTACCGGGTACCAAGTCGATGGAGAACTCAATATCTCTCTCTGGTGGCAATCCTGATACTTCATCTGCAAATACCTTGAGAAATTCATTGACAACTCCAATATTATCTATTGCTGTATCATACACTCCATGTTTTGATCAAAACACCATAAAATCTTGACATCCCTCTTTCACTAAATTCTCCATTTGTACTGCTGATAGGAACTAAGGAACCTTTGAAGTAGTAATAGGTATAGGCGGTGTAGTCCTATCATTCGTTGTAGTTGTTGTGTACACTGGTAATGAAACTATCTTTCTATTATAGTCTAACGTTGCTTTATTAGTATACAACCAATCCATGCCAATTATCACGTCAATTTTCGACATGGGCAAACAAATCAAATTAATACTTGTGACTATTTCACTAAAAATTTCAACTTTACTTTCAAGCAAGCCCAACTGGTTCTCACTAAAGCACCAGCCGGTGTAGACACATTCATCATGAAAGGCATTTCAATAACATACAAACTCAATCTTTTTACATACTCATCGAAAACAAATGAGTGAGTGGCACCAGAGTCAAACAAAGTAAAAATTTGTTGATTGCTTAAAGAAATCATACCTCGGATAAGCTTTGGGGAAGCTTTAGCCTCTTCCCTCGTCATAGCAAACACACGACTAGGAATAGCAGACCTTTGATCGGTGTGAGGAGCATTCTTAGGGCAATACCGAGCAATGTGCCTAACCTTGTGGCACTTGAAACATGTCCAACACTCCCTAATATGATGTCTCCCATACTTGCTGCACTGTGGGGCTTTAATCAGTCCAGCTACCATAGAAGCAGAATCTTGTCTTGAAGCTTGACTTTGCCACCTATACTCTTGGGGGCATTACTCGTTATTTAGGAACCTCTAGAATAGGAACCCCTCTATAAGTTTATCTTCTTACTACCACTGCTGCCTAATCCAGATGGTTTAGATCTATATCCAACCCTTTTGCCAACACCTTAAGTAGGACCTGTATATATAGAGAAATAGCCCCTACCATCTCTCCTTTGGCTGTCATCAGCCTCACGACCTCACCTGGCCACTGCCCTTAACTTACTGCACATGTCACTATATCAGACAATATCGAAGGGTGCCAGCTGCTGTCTATAATCAGGCCACATCTTCTCAAGTAACTACTTAGCCTTCCAGTACTCATCATCATAGTTCCTCAGTAAGTTGAGTATTTAGACAACTCATTGACCTTAGCTATGAATTCTTCTTTGTTCATGTTCCCTTACTGCAATCGGTAGAACTTAGCCTCTTTCTCAACTCTAAAGGAGGCAACAAAATAATAAGAGAAGAATCTCCTCTTGAACTCATTCCATGTCAATGGAGACCTATCCACCGGTGTTACACTCTTCCACCACTGCTTGGCAACATCCTCAAGCAGTAATATAGCAAGTAATACCTGCTGCTCAGACGTGCAGGTCATAATAGAAAAGATTATCTCCAACCGATCTATCCACCTCTCAACCGCTCTGTTCTCCATGAAACCCTCAAATCATGAAGGATTCAACCTTATAAACTTCTTTAAGGCTAAATCAATAGAGCTCTCTTACTCTCTTCCTCTAAGCCTTACTAGTTCAGGCCTCCTCAGTCCACTCTCTCGTCATAATAATCCTCCTTTTGTTACTAAAGTATTTCCTTCTCTAGTCTTTCTCCACTATGACCGCCAACTCTTTCTACAGTCTTGCTTGACTCTTTTGGTCTTTTCTTTAGAATCTCATCATGCTCATCAATTCTCTATTCAATTCTTTCCATCATTCTCCTCAACTCGAGCAATATATTCTTATTGCCCGTTGTAGGTCTCAGTTGCTCTCTAGCGTGACCTGAACCTTGTCTTATTTCAACATGCTTACTAGGGACAATGTTCTCCTCTTGTACCAAGACTTCCCACACTTGTCTTGATACATTCACCAGAATGTTGCTGGCAGTATTTTTTGTTTGCACCATTCTCCCCTCCTAAGGATGGAAGTTATCCTATAAAAGGAAAATAGTTAACACTAGGTCAAAGGGGAAAAACATGTGTATAATGTCAATTGCCAACTTTCTATAAGCAAATGCATCATTCATAAACAAACTCTGACTTAATTCATAAATCCATGGTCCAGTTCTCAGAACTAGAGAAACTAATACCAAACTGTAACCTCCTTGAGGTTAAACCATAAATAACTCCAAATCATAGTAATCCAAGGTTTTAAAAAGAGAATTTCCCAAAACTATTTCAAAGGAATCCTAATTTGACAATTCAAATCCCAAAAATAATTTAAGGACTCCAAATTAGAGTTTTGAAAACAAAGCAGAAGCTTGGAAATCAATTAGGACCCAAATAATGAGTTTTAAAACTCAAAAATAAATTCTGTGTAGCAATGACATGTGCGCCGCGGCTTACAGCTGGTGCACTACATCGTGTCTTCTTTGTGCCATGCGCTGTAGCTTATTGCATGAAATTCCATCTGACGTTCGATTGAGGTAGTTTTGGTGTCTATAAGGAGCTTTCTCCTAGCTTTAGCTAATGGCATAGGTTTCACATTCAAACTCATTTTCTATAAAAAGTTGGACACTAAAACCCATTGTGACCACATTTTCATAAAATCTCCCAAATAGGGTGTCCCAACTCAACCACACATGCCACTAGCTTACACAAACCATCCGACCACACTCAATGAACTCTTGCAGACTCGTGCAACACACCACACTCAACCAAAAATGCTTATTTCATAAAATTACCACTCAACGCCAATTTTCACAAAACATAAAAGGGAAGGAATAGTTACACAAAATCAACCATTTCATTTCATATTTCTCAAAAATACATATATTTCTACTTGCACAAATATTTTGGCCTTTTATCCACAGGTTCACAACAAAAACTCACTAACTTAGGGCATAAAATACACTAGTTATACACAAAATCATGCAAGTAGTACACAAATCATATCAATTAATCCTAGTTGGCAAATACATTAACAACTACACATGTAAATGGCAAAAGAGAGGCATATAGAGGATTACTCCACCAATCTTAAGCCTTTGTATGTTTTCCCTGACTCAGATTCGATGAACTAGGTCCTAAAAATATTTAGAATTGAGGGGTGAGTACAACCACTCAGTAACTAAGTTTCATTTAACCCTTACAGTTATATAGTAATTGTAAATAGATGCAATTCGGTAAATAAACACATATATCACATAACACTAGGCCACAGTTCACAAAACTAACAACCATGTGACCGGGCTTGCCACAAAATACCATATCATGTTATTTTGTAAAAACATAACTCAAGGTCACAAAAATAATAACTATGCGCCCTCAACACATGCTAGACCACAAAACTAACAACCATATGGCCGGACTTATATGCATGATCATGTGCCAACCTTATATCCTGTTGTTACCTCCGACATGAAACTGATGGCTATCACGTGGCTACATTCTTCATAGACTAACCTAGCCTTTCACTTGTGAGGAACTACTGGGATAGGGTTAACTTACTCACTTATGTAATCTAATTTCCTCTAATACTAACAACCATGAGGTGTCGTACCCCTAATCTAGCCTCCTCATGAACCGGTGGAGACTAGTTAGGTTCGAGTCCCTTATAAAACAAGTATGACAGTCCTAAAACAACTATGGGACAAGAGCTACCTCCCGATTCCAACAGTCGGTGCCAAGGCTAGTTCTGGATTCCAACGATCATTGCCAATACCACATGGATTTTCAACTAATCTACTCTTCTCTCTAGGTGAACTCTTGCCAATGATCATGCTTATCACATTTCACACATAATATACATTTTATCAATCATTTCTCAACACATAAACTCACATAACACAAATGCTCCACACTTTAACACATAATTCATCACAATTCTCCACTCATAGTAATAAATCACAAGTAATTTCATAAAACATCAAGGGTGGTAGAATCAAGATTTTCTTTCCCAAAAACCATTTCACAAATCAAGCACTTTGCCAATATGCATTATCAATTTAACTCGTAAATCACATTTTACAACACAATTAACATACAACTATAAAAATTAAGTTTCTCCCAGTTACCTTAAACCTTTGAGAGGTCAAAGATTTGCCCTTCACTATACCAACTTTCTAAAGCTTCAACAAGTTGAATGGTGTCAAACAAACCTCTCTACAACCATATCACAAGGATATCATCATTATCTAGCTCTTGAAACTTTATCAACATAAAACTCCACATACACTATTTTTATTAACTCATAATCAATACCCATTCTTACCCATAGGCTCATTAGATTTCATAAATGCACCTTATCATTAATAATACCTCAAATCATCTTTAATGCACATTAACCTCTCCCAACTACTTTATAAATACTAATTTTTGGGTATTAAATGCTCCTATGGACCAATCACTTCCAAAATCATCAATGTAATGTTCCAATACATTAAACAACTCCCATTTAACTTATTTTAACCAATGAAATTGGACCCATACTCCTATGGACTAAAAATCCATCTCTCAAATCAAACCCTACCATAAACCATCATAAATGAAGGAGAGAGAGGAAGAAAAAAGCACCATAATCTTATCTTGGGTAGTTGGGAGCTTTACTCTATCAATAATAGGACCAAAAATCATGCCCTAGCGAAGCCAAAACTGAGCTCTTCATTTTCTTCCTCCTTTTCTCTTCTTTTTTCACATAGCTCACGAGCTAATTTATCTAATTTTTGGCCGTACGCATTGTACACGATGCCCTCCGCCACGGTGCATGGCACAGAGGAGCCTGTTACATTTAAATTATCTTCGTGGGCCATAGCGGACTAACCACACGCCACCGCGTGTGGCACAAAAAATAATTCTTCACTTTTTCATCCTTTTTCCTTGCTCGGGTGGCCCTTCATCGATTTGAACCCACTTTTAGGGCTGAAATCACATTAATTATGCCAAGTTAAGCCTCTTTGGCCACATATCTCATTAACTCACTAATTACTGCTTTGTGCTTCCTCATGTACAAGAATATCTTTAGCCTCAACTCTCTCCTCCTGTTCTCTACCTCTTAGGATCATGTCATGATCCTTAACTATCTGCCTTATATCTACCACATCTCTAAGCTCCTCAAGTAGCTCATCATGTCTATCCCTTCACAGCTAAACCAGTTTAGCTTTTGATTCTTGCTCCTCCTCAACTCCTCGTCTAGATATAGCACTTATAGCATGAGTGCCTCTCCTCATAATGCATATTATTTTCTCCTCTCCTAAGGATGAAAATAAGAAACACAAAGGGTATTAGGGAAATAGTTGTGTAATGAACAATAAGTTGTCATATATCACCTAGAATGAATGCATCAGAGAATCATTACAATCAGGTCTCAAAACTAAAGAAATTGATAATAAAATTATAACCGCCTCTTACATCTGCTCGATACAGAAAAAGATTAACCAAATCACAATATTGATCAAAACAATTAGTAATCAAAAACTTTGTTTGAAAAGCTTAGGCTTAAGACTCATTTTACAAAATCATCAAAATCATAATACACCAAACAATAAGCAGCAGAGACACATTATATGCATTCATAACAAACATTGCATGCTTCCATAGCAAACAAATAATGTATGAATTTGGGCTATGCATCGCAGTAGACAGCATGTGCACCACAGCATGTGGTATAGAACCACAAGCCCAAACCTTCACTATGTCATGCGTCGTGGCATGAGACATCATGTGTTGTAGCATGCCGCCTGAATTTTCTGCTATCATTTAACAGCAAGGAGGGTTGTGCCTCTGACTATGTACGGCACACCTTGTGACGAAGGTGGCTCCATGCGGGGAAGAAAAATGATAAACTTCTAGCATGTATCATTTACACATATAACGTCTGATTAGAGTGATTCAAATGCCCACACAAAGCTTATCTCATAAGCTAGCTAATGAGATAGGTTTGGATGCGATCTAACAGTTTAATCAAAATTTGAACACTTAGGTGTAAAAATCTACTTTTTCTCAAAATTTTGTGCACCCAAGCACTCAAATCAATCCCTTAATCTCATTAAACCATTCTAGGCCTTAAACTAAATCCAAAAATCCTTAACAGGACTTATTAACCACAATATATCACAAATATGTATGCATCTCAAGATTCAATTGTTCAACAACCTATTTTCACATTTCACAAAATTTCACCACTTATCACAAACTAGCCCACTTGGCTCTTTTTACTATAAATTTATATATATCTATATTCATAACATAATCACAACTCAATCTTAGCCCCAAATTACTCACTTCATCGTAATTTCACACCTGGGCTAAGATTCACCATTATCACTATACATCTCTATAATTTCAACCAAACACAACTTAAACATGCATGCAATCTCCTATGGTAATTTATTTACATATATATACAATTTTTAGTTTATTACATAATACTTTAAGTTCATATGGCTTCAACAAACTCTAAGCCGATTTTGACTCTTTTTCCTTGCCTTAATCACTGCTTTTCTTGTAAAAATATAAACACGAGGTGAGATAAAATTTTCAGTAACAGAATAACTCACCATTACTAACTATCCCATGCAACTATATGGAAGCATAGCATAATATTTCATCAAACATAACATATATGACATATTTCATTTCAAATCTCATCAGTATAGCATATTTCACCACTTTTACTACTTTTTACCACTTTTCTAATATAAGCATGATCTCTACTATCTAAACCTTCAAATCACCCTTGATTGGAAACCATAGGCTCGACTTAGACCAATAAGCACTCCTATTAGCCTTGAGCCCACCTTCAGTGGTAAAATCACTCAGCCAAAGGTGTTCTATTTTACTTTTAGACTATGGTCTCCCTCAATACACAAAATAGGGTGTCATTAACTCCAACACCATATCACACAAACACTAAGGAGTCCAAATCTCCAACACTACATCTCAATAGGCACTAAATGTAACCGCCTCTTATATCCACTCAATATAAGAGAAGATTACGGTATTACCACATTACTTACAATAATCAGTAAACAAATGTTTTGTTTGAAAAGCTTGGGCTTAAGACATGTTTTACAAAACCATCCAAAATCACAATACAATTAGAGAAAAACACAGTGGAAGCAATATGCACATTAGTCTAACACATAGTGAACATAACCCATTAGCATTCCTATCTCAATTGCATGCCTTTTCATCATAAAATAAAGCTGAGATTTGGTCAGTGCATCATAGTGTGCAGTACGTGCGCCGCAGTATATGGCACATAGCCACACGCTCAACCTTTCTGTGTCGTGTGCCGTGACATGTGTCACCATACGCCATGATGCTCTTGTCTAATTTTACAAAAATAATAAAATTTTGGCATGTGTCGTTTTCACATATGACATTCGATTGGAGTGATTCAAACGTCCATAAGAAGTTTAGCTCATAAGCTAACTAATGAGATAGGTTTGGACACAATCTAACAATCTAATCAAAATTTGGACACTCTAGTGCAAATGTCACTTTGTCTGAAAAATTAGCACACCCAAGCGCTCAAATCAATTTCTTTCTCTCATTAGACTATACAAGGCCTTAAATCAAGTCCAAAAGGATCTAATACACCTGATTGATCACAATTTAACACAATCATACTCATATATCAAAATTTAACCCTTTTATAGCCAATTTCCATATTTTCTAACTTTATACAAACTTGCCATTTCTTGGCATAACTTAGCCTACTTAGTCATTTCTCAACACATTTATATACATTCATGTTCATAATACAATCTTAGCCCCAAATAATTTATTTAATCATAATTTATCTCTTGGGCTTAAGATTCACCAATAATATAACCAATTCAATCATAATTCAACATAAACATATTCAATCATAACCCCTTGATTCATTTCATCATAAATATACATAATTGGTCTATGATTCCATAAAAATCATCACTCAAGTCATGCATGCAACCCTATAGGAACTCATATACACATATATACATAATTCTTCATTTAGTTTATTACATAAACTTTGAGTTTACACGGCTTCACAACTCAAGTCAATACAGACTCTTTTCCCTTACCCTAATCACTTCCCGATCCTGGAAACATATAACCATGGTAGTGAGATAAAAATCTCAGTAACATAATAACTCACTTTTATTGACTATCACATGTAATAATATAGAAGTAAAGCATAGTATATCATTGTAATCTCATTAAAATAATAGTTATATCACATATCTCATTTCTTTTTCATTACTTTCACATACATCATTCATAATATCTCATAGCACATCACATATCATCATATAATATCTCATAGCATCATAAAGCATCCTATAGCATGATCACTATGACCAAACCTCCAAATCACCCTAACATGAAACCATAGGCTCACCTTAGACTAATGTACACTCTCATTGGCCTTGAGCTCACTTGTAATAGTAGAATCATCTGGCCAAAAATGTTTTAGCGCATAATATGGACCATGTTTCCCCCAATACACATAATGGGGCGTTGTTGACTCTACCACTGTATCATAAAGACATTAAGGAGTCTTTCATCTCCAACACCACACCTTAATAGGTACTAAGGAGATCTTCTCTAACACCGCACCTTACAACGTACTAAAAAGATTGTTTCCAATACCGCACCCTAACAAGTACTAAGGAAACCTTGCTATATGGTCTTTATCATCTCTTATACTCGAGGTAAACTTCCACTCCTATGATCATGCTTTTCGAACTATTTAAGGTTACCATTTACCATTTTTGCTCATTTTCTCATACATAGCTTTTATAATTTACATACCATTTGAAAACACCCATTTTAATGTTTTATTTCTACTAAAAGTCATTTAATGCAACATTCACACAATGCTATAAATCATGTTTAATCCAAAACAAGTTTATGCACTACATAGCATGCTATCATACAGTTACAATAAACAATCAAACAAAGGAAGTTATTCAATTACCTCAATCCTTCTATCACTAGAAAAGTTACTCATGGATTTCAATTACATAACAGCTTATCTCAAGCTTCCTTTCCATCTGAACACATTTGGCACATTTAGTCATTTGGTCTATTTAACTAAAAACTCATTTTCACAAACTTAGGGCTATACTCAATTGTAAACTCTTTTCCATTTATCCATTTTAGGTCCATTACTACCCAATTACTACTTTACATTACCTCAACCAGTCTTATTTCACAAAAATCAAATTTTTTGCCCTAAATCTCTCTCTAAGGTTAAATTGAGTCTACGAGTCTAAACCTCTACCATTCAGCTTTAAACTAGTCACAAAGCTCTAATTTAACTTTTGAGAACCTTTTTATTACTATTGGGCAAGCATCAAACCTCTCAAATTTCACTGATTCAGTTTCCTTACAACTCATTTTCAAAGAAATTTATGTATAATGGAAGGTAAGAGTTATACGTAGCTTACTTGATAAGTTATTAATCCAAATCACCTTCTAATTACTTGAAATGGCTTGAGTTAGCTTCTCAGCCCTTTTACTTCCTTCTCTCATATGTTTCTCAATTTTACTCCTTTAAAATTTCTGAAATTTCATGACTTAGGAAGGCAATTTCTAGTCCATGCACCACGATGCATGTAACACAAGCCGCAATACATGGTACAGTGAGATTTATTCTTACCACGCGTACTTGCTTTAATCTGAAATGTACTCCTCTCACCCACATCTATTTATACAACACACCAATAGGTCAAATCATCAAGTAATCATTCAAATTTCTAATCCCACTCTAGTTTCTACTTCACCCATGATTAACCACTAATCTTGGGATTAAGAAATTTAGGATGTTACACTAAGGAGATCATTTCTAATATCGCACCTCAAAAGGCACTAAAGAAGTATAATTCTCTAACATTGCATCCCGTAAAAAACTAAGGAGAATATGCCATATGGTCTTCACCTCTACATGGGTGAACTCCTACCATATGATCATGCTTTTCGAACCAATCATAGGTTCTCTATCACTACTTTACTCATATCTATGCATATGCACATTTCTATATCAAATTACACAAATTTCATTACTTATTTAATCAAAATTCCTTTTTATGCAATAAACATTCAATGTTATAAAACATGCTCAGTTTAAAACAATTTCATGCATTATATAGCAAACTAGCAAACTCACACAATTACAATAAATAGTCAAACAGAGAAAGTTATTCAGTTACCTCAACCCTTCCATTACTAGAAATGTTACCCATGAATTTCAACTACCATTATAGCTTGTCAGAAGCTTCCTTTATCTACTCACACGCATGATATGCCAATCTAAAGACAATTGGCACAAGTTAGTCATTTAGTCCAATTTGACTAAAGGTACATAATTACTACTTATGGCTATATTTAGTCATCTATTCTTTTTCATTTATCCATTATAGGTCAATTACTACTCATTTACTATTTTTTATATCACCTCAACTAGTCTCATTTTACCTAAACATGATTTTCACCCTAAAATCTTAATAAATTAAGGCCAAATTAGGCCTATAGGTTTAAAGCTCTATAGTTCAGCTCTAAACTAGTTGTAAAGCTCTAATTTAACTCCCAAGAACCTTTTTATTACATTGGGTAAGAATCAAACCCCTTAAATTTCACTGATTCAATTTCTCTACAACTCATATTCAGAGAAATTTGGGTAGAATGGAAGGTAAGGATTATACATAGCTTACCTGATAAATACTAATCAGAAGTTCCCTCCAACACTTTGAAGGTGCTTGCCTTAGCAGATAAAGCATTCCTCTCCTCTCTCTTTCAGGTTTCTCTTCCTCTCCCTTTTAAACTCTCATGAAATTTCATGACTTTTAAGGTTATTTTTTGGTCTATACACCACAGCACATGTAGCACAAGCTGCAGCACGTGGTATAGTGAAAATAATTCTCTCTACATGTACCTGCTTCAACTCAAAATGCAATCCTCTCACCCATATCTATTCATTTAACATCCCAAAGACACAAATTATCAACTAATCATCCAAATCTATAATCCTTTACTAACTTCCTATAACTTCCTGAAATTCTTAATCTCGGGTTTAGTGGCTGATCAAGGGAGGATGGTAATTAGTGTGGGATTAGAGATTTGGATGATTACTTGATTATTTGACTTATTGGTATGTTGTATGAATAGATACAGGCAAGAGGAGTGCTTTTTGGGTCTAAGCAAGTGTATGTTGTGAGAATAAATCTCACTGTGCCATGAACCGTGGTGCATGGGCTAAAAAATCACTTCTTAAGTCGTGAAATCTAGTCAACTTTAGAAGTAAGAATTTGAGAAACACATGAGAGAGGAGAGGTAAAGGGCTAAGAAGTTAAGTCAAGCCATTTCAAGTAATTTAAAGGTGATCCAGATTGATAACTTGTCAGGTAAGCTACATATAACTCTTACCTTCCGTTCTACAAAAATTTCTCCAAAAATAAATTATAGGGAAATTGAACTGGTGAAATTTGAGGGATTTGATTCTTATCTAATAGTTATAAAAAGGTTTTTGAAAGTTAAATTAGAGCTTTTTGACTAGTTTAAAGCTGAACGATAGAGTTTTGAACCTGTAGGCTCAATTTGACCTTAGAGAGAAAGTTTTAGGGCAAAGATATGAATTGAGTAAAATAAGACTGGTTGAGGTAATGTAAAGTAGTAATTGGATAGTAATAGACCTAGAATGGATTAATGGAAAAGAATTTATGGATGAATATAGCCCTAAGTACTAGAAATGAGTTTTTGGTCAAAATGGACCAAATGACTAAAATGTGCTAAAGGTGTTCAAATTGGCATATTGGACGTGTGAGTAGAGGAAGGAAGCTTAAGATAGGCTATAGAGGTTATTGAAATCTACGGGTAACATTTCTA
Source organism: Prosopis cineraria (assembly GCF_029017545.1). Taxonomy (NCBI): domain Eukaryota; kingdom Viridiplantae; phylum Streptophyta; class Magnoliopsida; order Fabales; family Fabaceae; genus Prosopis; species Prosopis cineraria. The sequence continues at coordinate 9,892,418 of NW_026555338.1, forward strand.
TTAATAGAAGGGTTAAGGTAACTGAATAACTTTCTTTCTTTGACTATTTATTATAATTGTATGTTAGTATGCTATATAGTGGATGAAATGGTTTTCAACTGTGCATGTTTTTATAGCATTGTGTGATTGTTGTGTGAAATAGTTTTTAATTGAAATAGAGCATTGAAATATATGATTTCAAATGCAATGTAAGATATATGTATATATGTTATGTTTGAGAAATGAGTAAAATAGTAATTGGGAACCTTAAATGGTTTGAAAAAGCATAATCATAAGGGTGGGAGTTCACCCGAGTAGAGGAGATGGTAAAGACCATATGGCAAGATTTTCTTAGTACACAATAGGTATTGAAAACAATTCTCCTTAGTGCCTATTGAGGTGCGGTGTTGGAGAAGATCTTCCTAGTAACTTTTAAGGTGTGGCGTTGGAGATGAGAGACTCCTTAGTATTTTTGTGATACGATGTTAGAGTCAATGACATCCCATTGTGTGTATTAAGGGAAACCATAGTTCATATTATGTGTTAAAACATATTTGGCCAGGTGATTCTACCACTATAGATGAGATCAAGGCTAATGAGAGTGTATATTGGTCTAAAGTGAGCCTATGATTTCATGTTGGGGTAATTTGGAGGTTCGATCGGTAGTAATCATGCTAGCATGTTATGTGATATGTTGAGATATATTATGAGATGGCACGAGATCCTATAATATGAATGAAAAGCTGAGAATGAAAAAAGATATGTGATATAAATGTTACTTTAATGAGATTTGAATGATATAATATGTTTTACTTCCATATTGTTGCATGTGATAGTCAATAGGAGTGAGTTATTTTATTACTGAGATTTTTATCTCACCCTCGTGGTTATATATTTACAGGATCGGGAAGTGATTAGAGTGAGGGAAGAGAGTCTGGACTGGCTTAAGTTGTAAAGCCGTGTACTTTAGTTTGTGCAATGAACAGAACCAAGATTTTATATATATGTATGTGAATAAGTTACCATAGGGTTGCATGCATGAATTGAAATGAGATTTTATGAAATCTAGCTCGATTGTGTGTATATGTGTTGAAATAAATTAAGGGGCTATGATTGAGTACGTTTGTGTTGAAATGGTTGTTTATGTTGGTTAATCTTATGCCTGAGAGATAAATTATGATAAAATGAGTAACATGGAGCTAAGATTGTATTATGAACATGAATGTATATGAATGTGATTAGAAAAGGCCAAGTAGGCCTAACTTTTGCCAAGAAATGGAAAAGTGTATAAAATTGTAAAATTATGGAAATTGGCCTTGGAAGGGTCAAATCTTGATATATGAGAATGATTGTGTTAAATTGTGGTCAACTAGGAATATAGACTTGATTCAAGGCCTAGTGTGGTCTAATAAGAGAAAGGGATTGATTTGAGTGCTTAAGCGCTCAAACTTCTCAAAAAAAAAAAAATTTTACACCTAAATATCTAAATTTTGATTAGACTGTTAGATCATATCCAAACCTGTTTCATTAGTTAGCTTATGAATTAAGCCAAGTGTGGGCGCTTGAATCATTTCGATTGGATGTTGTATGTGAAAATGGCACACGCAGCAAGTTCATCATTTTTACTGTCAAAATGACAACAGAAAATCAGACAAGTATGCCGCGGTGCATGGTGACACATGCCGCGGCGCACGGCATAAAAAGGTTGAGTGTGTGGCTCTATGTCACATGCTGAGCGCATGTACTGCACGCCGTGGCACACAGACCCATTTCCAACCTAATTTTTATGGCTTTAAGGCATAATATGATAGAGGTGAATGCTAGATTATTTTTGCTCTGTATTATTTGATATGATGTATTATTTGATAATTTTGTGAAATAAGTCTTTAGCCGAAGATTTTCAAATAAAATATTTGTTTACTGATGGTTGTAAATGATGCAGTAATACCATAATCTTATCCTATATTGAGTGGATATAAGAGGAGGTTACAAATTTTGGCATTAGTTTCTCGAGTTTTGAGACCTAATTGTGATTTATGCATTCATTTAGAAATATGACAACTTATACTTGTTCATTACACAACTCTTTCCTTGATGTCCTTTATGTTTCATGTTTTCCTCATCAGGAGGGGAGAAAATAATACAGTATGAGAGGTACTTGTGTGAGAACCACACAGTCTAGATGGATTGTAAAGGAGGAGCATGAGTTAAAAGTCCAACCGATTCAGCTGCAAAAGGATAGACATGATGAGTTATTGGAAGAGCTCAGGGATATGGTTGTTGACATAAGACAAACTATTAGGGATCATGACAAAATCCTAAGGGGTAGAGAGCAAGAAGAGAGAGCTGAAGCTTAGAATATCCCAGTACAGGAAGCACACAGTAAACCTGGACCATCAGGATTCAAGTAGTAAACTAGAGATTCTTAGCATTGATCTATCTATTGATCGTGCTTAGAAGATATTAGTTTGTTTCAACCCATCGACATTTAACGGAAGTATGAGAGAGGGTGAAGCAGAATTGTGGATAAAGAAAATGGAAACCATCTTTGAGGTGGTAACCTATACCCCAGAGCAAAAAGTTATCTTGGCTACGGTGTAGCTGGTTAGTGTTGCTAAGAGATGGTAGGAATTAGTAAGGCCAACTGGTGGTATTTGGTTGAGCTGGGATGAGTTTAAGAAGGTTTTCTTTGATTAGCATTTCCTGATCTCATTCAGAACCGAGAAGGAAGAGGAATTTCATGCTTTCAGGCAGGGGGACCTGGATGAGGAAGAATTCATAAGAAAATTCAATGACTTATCGGCTTACTCCATATATCTCCAGCATACTGATGACTTAAAGTGGAAAGATGAGAGATTACTTGAGAAGATAAGACCCAATTATCACCAACAGATGACATTGCTTGGTGTGTCTATGTATAAGGAAATGTGTCACAAGCTGAGGATAGAAGCTAGGTGTGGTAGATAAGTAGATATTGAGAGGAGGTGAGATGGTATGGGGAGCTATTCATCTTCTTTGGGTCTGACTGGTGGAATTTCAAATAGGCCTGGCTTCAGTGTAGGCAGTTCCAATTCTTTAAGAAGAAGAGGTTTCAGTCAAAGATCGTGGTCTCGACCTATAAATAGAGGGTTAATGCAGAGGGGTAGAGGTGTGAGAATCAGGTCTCTATAATCTTTGACGCAAGCATCGAACATTCTAGCTCTAACTCTGAGTACTGGAAGGATGCCCCAATGCAACATGTGCGGTAGATCTCATCTAGTATTAGGCTTGTTACAAGTATGGTAACTTGGGACATGTAGCGAGGCAATACTCGAAGGGTAGAGTTAAAGGGACTAAGCAGAGATCGACAGTTCCTAGCTAAGTGGTTTCACTACTAGTACTATATGCAGTAGTGGAATCTATAGAATAGTCTAAGTTTTTATCGGTAGTGAGTGTTGAGAAGTTAATCCAACAAGGTTGTAATGCCTATATAGTATTCTTTATAGCCAGTACGATATATGATGGTAGAACTGAGAAGATTGGGGTAGTAAGTGAGTTCCCAGAGGTATTTTCAGATGAGATAACTGGATTATCTCTTAAAAGGAATGTTGAGTTCTCAATTGATTTAATTCCTAGAACCGAACCAATATCAAAGGCCTCTTATAGGATGTCACCACCGAAATTGGCTGAGTTAAAGAAGCAAATTAAAGGATTTGCTAAAGAAGGGATTCATTAGACCGAGTGTATCGCCTTAGGGATCATCGGTATTGTTCGTGAGAAAGAAGGATGGTAGTCTACATCTTTGTATAGACTATTAATAATTGAATAAGGTGACTGTAAAGAACAAGTATCCTTTACCAAAGATAGATGATTTTCTAGATCAATTGGCTAGTGCCTCAACCTTTTTTAAGATTGACTTGAGGTTAGGGTATCATCAGTTGAGAGTTAGTACAGTAGATATACCTAAGACAGCTTTTAAAACTTGTATGGCCATTATGAATTCTTGGTTATGCCATTTGGTTTGACAAATACGCTAGTAGTGTTCATGGGTTATATGAACCAAATCTTTAGGATGTACTTGGATTAGTTTGTAGTAGTTTTTATAGACAACATCCTGATCTATTTTAAGAATGAAGACTAACATACGAAGCATTTAAAAACAATACTTTAAATTCTAAGAAATAAGAAATTATATGCCAAGCTCAGTAAGTGTGAGTTTTGATTAAGAAAAGTGAGCTTTTTTGGACACGTGGTGTCTGCGGATGAAATTTTTATAGATCCGCTTAAGTTTGATGTAGTATTGAAATAGGAATATCCTAGTTCAGTCACAGAGATATATAGTTTTTTAGGATTAGCTGGGTATTATCGATGATTTATCTAAGGATTTTTCTAGATAGCTTCTTCTTTGATAAACTAACTCGAAAAGATCAACCTTATATATGGGATGACCGGTGTGAAGTAGCATTTCAACAATTAAAAAAGAAGTTAACCATATCACTAGTGTTGATTATCTGTAGTCTAAGGTTACCTTATGAGATGTACACAGATGCATCTTTGAACGGTCTTGGTTGTGTCTTAATGCACGATAGTCGGGTTATAGTGTGTGCCTCTCGACAATTGAGGTTGCATGAAGAAAACTATCTTAAGCATGATTTAGAGCTTGCAGTAGTAGTGTTTTCTCTAAAAATTTAGCGCCGTTACTTCTATGATGTAGTGTTCACTGTGTTTAGTGACCATAAGAGTCTAAAATACATGGTGGATCAAAATGAGCTGAATACGAGGTAGAGGAGATGGATCGAGCTTCTTAAGTATTATAACTTTGAATCAAAATATTATCTGGGTAAAGCTAGTGTGGTTGCTGATGCATTGAGCAGGAAGACATTATATGTGGCAAGTCTTATGGTTAAACAGTACAGATTGATGGAGTCATTTGTTGAGTCATAACAAGATACGCCATTGAAGGCATTAGTTGGTGCTTATTTTATAGAGATCAGTAATGATTTCTAGAAAGAATTAAGAATGGCACAATTAAAAGATGAGTGTCTTGAGGATTAGAGAAGAGGTTGAAGCGAATCAAGCTGTTAATTTCAAATTCAATGATAATTGTCTTGTGGTTTACTGGGATAGGATTTTGTATTTAATAATGTTGATCTAAGAAAAGTTATCTTGAATGAGGCTCACTATAGTAAGTACACAATTCATCCGAGAGCTACAAAGATGTACTAAGATGTAAAGTAGTATTGGTGGTGGCTTGGTATGAAAAAGGATGTAACAGAGTTTGTGACTCGATGTTTGAACTATTAACAAGTTAAGATAGAGCATTAAAGACTAGTAAGAATATTACAACTGTTGGATATTCCTAAGTAGAAATGGGATAGCATTTCCATGAATTTTATAATTGGGTTGCCAAGAATGCAATCAAGGCATGATGCCATTTGGGTTATAGTCGATAGACTCACAAAATCAGCCCATTTTTTGGCTATTTAGATTAGTGATTCTTTAGAAAAGTTGACAGAGATTTATATCCGAGAAGTGGTAAGGTTACATGGTATGCCAAAGAGTATAATTTTTTATAGAGATCCAAGATTTACTTTTAAGTTTTGGGGAGCTTTACAGCGCACTATGGGTACTGAGTTGAGATTCAATACAACATATCATCCACAGATAGATGAGTAAATAGAACAGACTATACAAACCTTAGAGGATATGTTGAGATCCTGTGTATTGGAGTTGAAAGGTAGCTGGGATAGCCATATCCCTTTATGACAATAGTTACCACTCCAGTATACAAATGGCACCATATGAGGCATTGTAAGGGAGAAAATGCAGATTGCCTCTTTGTTGGATAGAGCTAAGCAAAAGGAGTATATTGGGACTAGATATTCTGGATTAGACGACTCAAAAGATTGAGTTGATTAAGAAAAAGTTGTTGATGGCTCAGAGTAGACAAAAGAAAGTCTAGATCGGCTTGAGTTGTAAAGCTGTGTATTTTGAGTTTGTGTAATGAACTGAACCAAGATTTTATATATATGTATGTGAATGAGTTTCTATAAGGTTGCATGCATGAATTGAATTGAGATTTCATGAAATCTAGCCTGATTGTGTGTATATGTGTTGAAATGAATCAAGGAGCTATGATTGAGTATGTATACGTTAAAATGGTTGTTTGTGTTAGTGAATCTTATGCCTAAGAGATAAATTATGATGAAATAGGTAATATGAGGCTAAGATTGTATTGTGAACATGAATGTATATGAATGTGATTAGAAAAGGCCAAGTAGGCCTAAGTTATGCCAAGAAATAGTAAAGTGTATGAAATTGTGAAAATTGGCCTTAGAAAGGTCAAATTTTGATATATGAGTATGATTGTGTTAAACTATGGTCAACTAGGTGTATGGACTTAATTCAAGGCCTAGTGTGTTCTAATGAGAGAAAGGGATTGATTTAAGTGCTTGGGCATGCAAATTTCTCAAAAAAAGTTACTTTTTACACCTGGTTGTCTAAATTTTGATCAGACTGTTAGATCATGTCCAAACCTATCTCGTTAGTTAGCTTATGAGTTAAGCTACATGTGGGTGCTTGAATCAATTCGATCGAATTTCATATGTAAAACTGGTGCACGCTGAAAGTTAATCATGTTTGCTATTAAAATGATAGCAGAAAATCAGACAGGCTTGCTGCAATGTATGGTGACACATGGCATAGAAAGGTTGAGTGTGTGGCTCTATACCATATGCCATGGCGCACGTATTGCACGCCACGACACATGGACCCATTTCTAACCTGATTTTCATGGCTTTAAGGTATGATATGATAAAGGTAAATGCATATAGATTATTTCTGCTGTGTATTCTCTGATGTGATGTATTATTTAATAATTTTATGAAACAAGTCTTCGGTTGAAGCTTTTCAAATAAAACATTTGTTTACTGATGGTTGAAAATGATGTGGTAACTGTAACATCCTAAGTTCCCCAATTAGTAATTAGTAATATTTTCAAGGGAATTTGGTTAATTTAGATGAATTATTGATTAATGTGGTTTGTGAGATACTAATATAGTTTTTAGATCCTTTGACAGCCTTCAAAGAGGGCTAGGTCAATGTTTGAGCAAGCCATGGCATAGAAGGGAGTTTAAATTTTGATGGAACTTTCTATGCTATGCGCTGCAGCGCACGTGCAAAATCTACACTTATCAAATCGCGAATCAGACTTGAAAACAAAAGAGAGAAAGAAAGAACTCAAGAGCAGCGATGAAGAGAGACTTGTGGCTACTAGGGCTTGCTTACAACGTGATTTTGGAGCCCTTACAAGCTTCATATATATTGGGTAAGCCTTTATTCCTTCGCCCTCTCCCTTATTATGCGAAAATATAGACATTTGGGATAATGAGGGCTTTGATTTTGATTCCTTTGGGTTTAGACTGAACCCATGGTTTATTTAAGGTCTTGGGAAGTTAAATCAAGCTTCTAACCCTAAGTTTATTAGTTTTATAATGATTAGAAATTTTTAGTAAGGATTTGGATGAACCTAAGGTATAATTTGAAGATTTTGAGACAATGTGGGATATTGGTTAGTAATTTTGGTGTGTTGGGATGTTTAATAGGATGGTTGGAGTGTTTTGGAATGGTTGATGTTAGAAAAGAAATTTAGGTATTTTAAACACTTAGAACCTAGTGAATTCGGAGTTATCCGAAGTGATAATTGATGATTGTCACTTGATTATGTAGATTGAGTGTTGCTCAAGCTATATCATGCTTATAGAACGTGTGGAGTTAACGTTGAGCCATGGTAACCCTTTTGTGTGACAAAGGGTTGAGATAATAGAATGATTTACACTATTCAATTATATTGCTTAACTATCTGTGAGTATATATGTTAAATCTATTACTTGAGATTTGATGACCTTCCATAGTACAAAATGTGGTTTTATCATGAAAAATCTATTTGCAAATGACGAGGATGATGAAAGTTATATACATGAATGGGTGGAGAAATTTGAAATGTATATGTGATATATGTTAAGTGTGGGCATGATCATGTTAGGGGGTAGGAGTTCACCCGTAGGAAGGAGTAGTGGAAGTCCATATGGCATGTATCTCCTTAGTGTCTAGTAAGGCACGTTGGAGATTTTTTCCTTAATATCCATGTAGGATATGATATTGGAGAGTAACATTCCTTAGCATTAATGATGCAGTATTGGAGTAAAGATACCCCGATTCGTGTGCGATAGGGGGAAACTGTATTTCGAAAGTAGGATAGGACACCTTTAGCTGGGTGATCTTACCACTGAAGGTGAGCTTGGATCATTATGAATGTGTACTTGGTCCAAGAGCCTATGGTTTCGGTCGGGGTGATATAGAGGCTTGGATGGTAAAACGATCATGCTAGTAGTAAAAGATTTATACTGATAAAAAGAATATGTGGTGATTGCTAAAAGTATTTTTTAAAGTTTTATAGTTTTATTCTCTTATGGTTGTACATGTTAATTAATATTAGTGAATTATCCTGTTATTGAAATGTTTATCTCATCCCGTGTTTATATTTCACAGGTGAGGGCTCTGGTGGGGGCAAGAGGAAGGAAAGGGTGTTTAAAGAGTGAAGAGCATAGTTGTATAGCTCTTACTCTTTCCTCTTATTGGGTATTGTAACGAATATTGTCAATATATAATGCCAACTTAGGAACCTGACATTGTTGTGATTATCCTTTGATATGAATTTGTGATAAGGGTGTGTGTATCTTGGTCAAATTTTGATGTTGTGGATTACGTATATGTGCTTGGCTAAGTTACACTTACATGTGATATATTTAACGAGATGGATGTACTAAAATGACTAAGTTGATATGAGTGTTAGATTTTATCTACCCCTTTATGTTGTGAATTAGGGTTTTAATGATCATTTTGAGTGTGAATGTTTAATGGTGTGTTATGATTGAATTGTCATGTTGTGTGTAGTTCATTTAAGGTGGTCAAAGTGTCTCTGGGGCTAATGGCAATTGGCATTGTGAGTTGGACATCTTTGTGTGTGTTTTGATGTGAAAACAAACTATTTTGGGTTCATGTGTCCATCTTTTAAATAGATGATTGTTTGAGCATGAAACTGGTGCCATTAGCTAGAGGGTTCAAAGAGCTTCGTGTGGACACTTGATTCGCCCAAATCAAATAATGGATGGCGAAACGGCGTAGTCCAGAAGTTTGAAGGGCTGTCATGACAGCAATTTGCTATCAATGACAATAGGTGCGTAGTGGCGCAAGGGTCCTTCGAGGGACTTATCCCTCTGTGCCATATTCCATGGTAGGCGCGGCTTGTGTTGTGGCGAACGGACTAGAATTGTTGAAAAGTAGCTTATTTTAGCCTAATTTGATGTGGTTTGATTTCTATGCTTCCATATTTGTTTTAAATTGATTTTCAACTATGGTTTGAGTTCAAACAATATTTTAAAAAGGGTTTTCTTGGGATTCCAATGTTTTAAACTAATTATCTTTTAAACCCTTGAGTTGTGATAACTTCTTTGTGGGATTTTATTTAATCCTAGTTATCACAACGGTATGTATGAGTGTTGTCCTAGTAATGTCGAGGCGGACATTACAGTGACACCATAATCTTCTCATATATTGAGTGGATATAAGAGTAGGTTACACTTCTACTTTATCCTTGATTAACAACTAATTACAGGATTAAGAAATTCAGGATGTTACATGATTGATGCAACCTAAAGGTATCATGTTGGAAAAGCAACTGTCTTCTATCAAAGTGGTATATGGGCAAAAGGAAGATTATCTTAAATATACACATCTATGCTCGTATTCAAGACATGTCCCTTGTGAAACAATTTGTTAATTCATAAGTATGGATACTATGCATATAAGAAAGGCTATCTAAGTTTTAGACTAACTCAAGAGGGATCAAATTAGTCATAATAAGAAAAGTGTATATTGGTAAATCTAAGACATTAAGGCACGAATTCAATTAAAAATAGATTCAATTTTAGGGTTATTTGTTCTAGTTTTTAATAGGATTCCTAGTATGAACACCCAAAATGAAGATGTCAAGCCTATGAGGTCACGGCAAAGCACCTTATATGAAGAGAGGAAAGAGAAAGGGAGAGGACTAACATTATCTTCTCCACCAAGTGTGAGTAAGACATGTTGGGTTATCCACTGAACGCCCATATATAGCCTATATATAAGCCCAATTGAGGAATGGAATTTTTGTCACAATTATGAGAAATGCTTAGGTTTAATGTGCAATTTACTCGGGTCCTCAAATGTAATTTTCTCCCTTTTAGTCTTAACTTTTGAATTAGAGATGGAACAGTTGGATAACCATATCTACACATTCCCATATTTGCATTCTTGTGGAGACTACTTATGAGTAGCAGATCTCTCAGTTTTGGGTTGCATACGAAAGTTTAAAACTTGCTCTCTCAATTTCCTCTTTTCTCTTCCTCTCCATGTGTTATTTGCTATGAATATCAAGAACCCAGTCCGATCTCGTAACTTCATTCCTACATACGGCATATCACTCAGCAACACATAACAGGTATGTTTTCCTCTGAAACTTATAACTTAACTGCTAATTGTTCTAATTGTGAAATGTGGTAGTAGAAAAAGAAACAAGATAACTACAATATAATTGGTTTTTTTTACCATAGCTACTATTATATAATTTGTTTTTCATCTAGCTTGGTAATCCAACACTCCCTTTTATGTTGACAATTGACGAGTAAATGTCAAGATCTTGGAACTTAGTTCTTTAAACTAGACTTGATAGTTGCTTGGTTAATATCATCCTAATAGAAATTCATGTCAAAAAATATAATACTTATACAACTATTTTTTCATAGGTAATTTAATATTTAATATGCATATGCAGGTCAAAACAAAAGCTATAGCCATATTCAAAATAAAAATAGTTGTATCAGTATAATAAGGATGTGCAAGTCATAAATTTGAAATAAAAGCTATAGCCATATTCATTTGCTTCGTTGGACCATTAATCCTACTTCTCTCTCCCCTTTTGCTCCCTGTCTCCTACTCTACTCTCTATTTTGTCTACATGGGTGGGTTGAGTCCCATTAGCATTTATCATTTTTCCTATGTTTTGTAGATTGCAAACTCACTATTGTGACAAGCTAGCTCCAAAAAAAAATGGAAATGACCAAAAAAATTAGATTACTAAACATAATATATATATATATAGAATAAACTTATACTGATTTTTTGTAAATGTCTTTCCTATATATATACCATTCTTTTGCCACCATTGATTAGCTTTCAATGGTCTGTTATTATGTAATGTAGGATTTTAGAGTGTGCTTCTCGAAAGCATGTGCACTGGGAGCACATGTGACTCTGGCTTTCACGATTTGAGGATCATGCAACCTTTAGAAGACTATAGTGAGACATGTTTGAAGCATGGCGATGTGACTGAACAAGAGTTGTTGATTAGAGAGCATCTTGGACGTTGATAAAAGGAACAAGATATACTTTGTTGATGCTCTATTTTCATTAGCTTTTTTGTGCCCAAAATGATATCAACTAAAAATAATTTACCCATTAATGTTTCGTTATATATACTCAACTACAGAGTATTCATGCTTAGATGTATATTACTTTATCTCAACAGGGTATTCATGAAGTATTAGAATCAAAATTAATCCTTGCATAAAATGGTACTTCATAGTCCAATCACAACATAGATCTTTCATGCATAATGATGATTAGTAGATTTCTATATATCATTTTTCTACTTACAAAATGAAGTTGTACCTTGGTACGGTTAATTGTAACATGGAATACAGCATCCCCTGGGCATCGCATAGCCACTTTTACAAGTATTTAATTCTTTCGAAACTTTTCCATTCAAATTAAAACCAAAATTATTTGTAATTTCGATTGTTTTTCTAGATCATTTTGGAAAAGTGTAGTGGATATTTTTTTTAATTTGTATCATTTTCACATGATATTGATGGCTCTTTTAGTCTTGCAAGATATAATTTTGTTATTTGTTTACTAGGAGAGTATTTTGTCTCTGCAAGTTTATCATTTGAAATTAATATTAACTTTTTTGATATTTCCTAATTAATTATTACTCAACCCTATAATTATTTTAATTTTTTATAAAACATTTTCATGGTTGACAAAAAAAATTGTAAGGAGAGCAATTTTTCATCATTCAGACAATTGATAACTTAATGTCAGTTTTTTTAAAAAATACCATTTACTTTTATTGATTAACTTCTTTTTCACAATTTCTTTTTTTTCATATCTTAAAAAACACTTTTAAATTTAGTTGCTACATCTTTAATGGTATTGAAAGTATAATAATATGTTGTAGATATCTGTTGATGATGATTACTCTAATTTTTTATAACATTCATTTGTAAAACTTTAAATTTGAATTAAGGGCAATTTAGTTATTTATATTAATTCTTACTGGCAAAAAAAATTCCTAAGGACTTTATCAAAATTATGATATTTTTGAGAGATCAAAATGTCATTTATATAATTCAAAGAGAGATGTATTATCATTTTTCCTTTAAGATATGTATTTTCAAAATAAAAGTAATAAATCTGGAAGAATAGTAAAAATAAATCAAAGTCCTAAAGTTCTTGAAATAAATGGTAATATAGGGAAAATTCATTACCTAGTTAACCATTTTTCCTACTTAAAGGAGTTTATATATTTTTAATATGAATCCAATTTTTGTAGATTTAGTTATGATTTTTTTCAAAGAGGATTCAAAAAACTAAAAGAATTTTTTAACAGAACCATGAGATGCTTTTGGTTATTTATTTATTTTTTAAATGTAATTTGTTCCTAAACTAGCATTGACTTCCCCATGCAATTCACGGAGAGCATCAACTTTTGAAAATTACATCACATAAATGTTTGCAAAATTATTCATTTTGTTAGTTTTGTTTTTATGAAATGAATACATAAAACTATAAAAGGTATAACAACAAAATCCATAAGTAAGTTCTTTCTTATTAGTGATTTGACATTTTATCCACTAATTATATTAAAATAAAAAAATTAAAAAAATATTGGACTCAGTGAAATTATTCATAAGTTAATGAGCCTTGGCAAATTTAGTTGTTTTTATAATCTAAAATACCAATTTTTTTTTCTAATTCAAATGTAAAGATAATTATTTTTGTAGAGGTGATTATATATATATCTATTAAATATTTTGTATTAATACAAGTTCTAGCATTTACTACCTATGCAATGCACAGGAGAATAGATTTATGTTGTAATTAAATAAATAGTTGCTATAAAATCATTAATTAAAATAAGTTACTTATGGTCACTGATTTGAAATTTCATCCTTGATTATATTAAAATGAAGGAAAATTAAAAATTATCGCAGTCAATATCAAATTACTCCAGAAACAATTAATATCTTCAAAATTTAGCTACTCTTTCTCTTTGAAATATCAATATTAATTTTACTAATTTTAACATAATGATGAGTTCTACTTGGAAGTGATAACATTATATTTGTTTGATATGCTATTCTTTATTAGTAAAGAGAATAAAGTATTAAGCATTGAGTCAATTAACTTTATAACTAAAATGTATGAAATCTAAATTAACTTGACAACACCATTTTCTATAGGTTATTTGTGATAATGGTATTCATATATCTGTGTTGTAATATAAATTAAGAAATATACATATATGTAATAAAGGAATATGTTTTAAATGTTGAACCATATGTTTTGATGATTACAAACCAAGAGAAGATGTGTGTGTCATACGCGCAGATACATAAAGGAGCATAGATGTAGACAAAACCTCAAGAGCATAAAGAATCAAGAAAAGAAGAAAAATTATAGGATAAGTAATTTAATTCTCTTAGATTCAATTTGAAAACTTTGAGAGCTTAATCACATATTATCAATCTTAAAGTGAATGCATCATTTTAGGCTCATAAGATTTATTTATGCATCGTAGGACTTGCCTTAATCAATTTAAGCTTGGTAGTAAAGTCATTCTAGCATGAATTGGATCATAGAAGTTAAGCTTTTCTCTACATGACTATTTCACACGTGACTCAGTATGGTTCCATACACGATTTGTCACTTTAGGCACACCAACTGATGTTTCATGCTTGAATCAGTTATGATCCACACGTGATTTGTCAGATGTGTTTGTATGATGCCTTGATGAAGCTTCTGTGCTCTAATTCACATAAGTTACCCTTGTGGTCGCATGCTTGAATTGTTACCTTGTTTTCTTTTGTATAATGTGAAGTGTCATTTCATGCTTGATTGAGATGGTAATCATGCGTGTTTTGTCACTTAGCCTTTTGAACACATTTTAGCTAAGTGACTCTTGAGCCATTTAAAGCCTGTTTTGTCTTGTGATCTTGCGTGATTTGTCATCTATTACTCTAAGTCATTTTGATCACACAATCCTTGCTTGAGTGCACAATGCTCCCATGCTTGATCTAACTTACAAAATGATTTAGTTTTGCAACTTGTCATTTCATGTGTGTGTGATAGAGTGGTCCATGCATGATTTGTCTTTTCGAATGGTTTAAGGTTTGTGACTAGCCATTCCATGTGTGATAGTTTGTTAGTTCCATGTAAGTTTTGTGACACAATTGGCTTTAGCATTCTGCCAGCCAATTCATGAGTGAGAACTTGAGGGTCACATGCGAGTTTTTTCACACAAAATGGTTTGCATATTTATATCCTCCAAAACATGCTTGAGACACCCTATTATTCACGCTTGAATTGTCACATATGCTTGATTAAAACTTAGCTAGCTCCATGTCATGTGTGAATCATCTGGTTGCACACAAGAAATGTCATCAACGGCTATAAGCACTATTCCAATGGTTTGTCAACTGCCAAAACTATATATGTGATACAATTCAAGTCTAGAACAAGAATTCTGATCTTTAAGTAAATTGTTCATTATTTAAACATTCTTAAAAAGCTTTTAAAGTTGTGCATCAAAGTATTGCATTCATTATTGATCATTCTTGATGAAGTTTGTAAAAAAACTCTCACAAGTTTATAAGCTTTCAATTGTAATCTATCTACTTTTCTAAAAGAGTTCTTCTTTGAAAGTTCTATACTTTAGCTGAAATCTTGAAAAGGAGTTTTTCAAGTAAATTGTAACAACTTGCTGGTTGTAGTAAGGTTTGTTGTTGAATTAAGACTAGTCTATATTGGATAGGATGCACAACAAAAGATTAAAATTTTAAAGTCCCTACCTTAATATGGACAGAACAAACTCGTTTAAGTCAAGGTGGATAGAAGAGTTCCCTTTTAATTCTTTGAACTTCGCGCATGTTCTCTTCAAGAGTTTGGATCTCAGGAGCTGACAATGTAGATCTACTCCCTCTACCGGTATCCACATGAATAGCTCTCTAACTCAAACAGCGTGTTAGCGCTCCTAGTGTCCATTCTACTTTGAATGTTATTTTTCCTTTCTATAGGGTGTTTTGTGGCTTTTAAAGTATTTTTACCATTAGAACTTTTCTAACTCACTCTTCATAAAACACGTCCCTATCTTTATATAGTATATGGATCAAGGTTTTTGTCTTCCACTTAAAGAGCCCATGAAAATTTAATTAAATTTATCTCATAAATTTAATCCATGATATCATATCTAATTCAAATTCAAATTATAAAACTAACATGATATTCTCTCATATCATGTTAGTTATTAAATTTAATCTATCATATAAAATTAAATTTAAAACTAACACAATATAATATAATATAATATAATATAATATAATATAATATATATCACATATACATATTATATTATATATATACGAATACATATATACATACATATATATATATATTTCAAATATATATATATATGTATTATATTTAATTTTATATATCATATATATATATACATATATACATATTTGATATATATACACAGTGTATATGTATATTTTGAAATATATATATATATATAAAATCATATTTCAAATTTTATATTTCATATAAATATATATAAATATTTATCAAATAAATATTCAAATATATATATAAATAAAATTCATTTATCTTATATTACATTTATTGAATCTAAACATATTCCAGATTCAATGAACTTGGGCATTATAGCTCGAGTAGGGCTGTTCTTGTGTGCAACCTTGTAGGCCAATATAAAGCTAGCAATAGGTTAATTACACTATTATTCCACAAGTCACAAGTGGCCTCTAGCAAGACAATGAAACTACCAAATTCATATGGGAATCGATGATCCGATGTAACTTATCATGCAACCATATCACATCCCTTTTTTCACACTATATTTTGGTCAAGTGTGAGACATGGAATTATCATTCTCCTTTATCTGATCGTTACTTTCTTGATCTTTGAGTAGACTAATTATAGCAATAGAAAAACCTTTTCCATTGTAGTATAGCCATACATTTCTCAGTCTTACTCATCAAGGGGCCCGGTAATATCTTTCACTTAATATGAAGGATAAATTATATCTTGACCACTCATATTCCTCTATATAAATATCACTAAAGTCAATCATAGACTTTATGATTACTTAGTCAAAGGTGACTTTTGACTAGGTTAAAGTTTAGTGGTCATCATATAGGAATCCATGATGATCTCAGGTTAAAGGGCTTAGTGATATAGTTACATATGAGATAAGCTTATAGCTTGTACCATGCAACTTTCTCATAGTGGTCGGTTTAGCACCTTGTACTCTTTCAAGTGCCTATGACTTTGATTTATATCTTTATAATTAATCAAAGTCATACTAGTCTTGTTTCATCTATGATTCCTCATAGATGACCAACCAGGGATATTTAGGACAATTACTATAGTTTGTTTAAGGATATAGTTATCATAGTAAACATTCAATTGATATAATAATAAAAGAAAAATTCATTAAATAACAACATGTATAGTACAATGATTGGCCCTATGGTACAATTTCCAATAGTCTAGTCATGGGAGTTGTATTGAGGTTGCAAGCACCTATTAAAGCTTGTGATTTTAGTTGAAAATTTTAAGTGCGATCTTAAGGACTGGACATAAGCCAAGATTTAGGTTGAACTAGGATAAACCTCACGTGTCATATCTCTTAATTTCTTGCATTCATATTCATCTCCTTTAAGTTCTTTTAGTGTGACCCAATTGATCCCCCTCTTAGGTGCTAGCCTATCTAACATTTGGTATCAGAGCTTAGACTCTTGATCAAAGACTTAATAGTCTAAGAGGATCTTATGGCTGGTTTTAGTAATAGTGTTCTTCCTAAGGGTGCTGATATCAATAGGCCTCCAAGATTCAATAGTGAAAACTACACCAAATGTTCTTTCAAGCATCAAATCTTGATCTATTGAAAATTGTCAAAATTGGTCCTTATATTCATTCCCATGAAAATAGTAGAAGGAGAGCTAGTGAGAAAAGTAAGGAGTGAACACACTAAAAAGGAAGAGAAGCTGGTGCTACTGAATTCCAAGGTAAAATTAATTATAACAAGTGCCTTAAGTCAACAATAATATTTTCATGTCAGCAACAATCTTGAGACTGAAAAAAAGATGTGGGATGTATTGGAAATTGTGCCCTAGGGCAACCATTGTACTATGAACATTGTTATTTACTAAATTTTTCTTTTGTTATCATATTAATTGCATATTCACTATGATAACTATATCCTTGGATAATCTACAGTGATTGTCCTAAATGTCCCTAGTCGGTTATCTTTAAGGAATTATAGATGAAACAAGGCTAGTATGACTTTGATTAATTATAGAGATATAAATTAAAGTCATAGGCACTTGAAAGGGTATAAGTTGCTAGACTGACCTGCTATGAGAAAGTGGTATGGTACAAGTCAAACAATACCCAAACAGATTTGGATACTTAAGAAAACTTGACAATTGTGCAGATATCAAGGAGAGTCACAAATGAAAAGTGGTATCTAGATAGTGGTTGCTACAAACACATGACTTGTAACTTCCTCCTATATCCGTTTAATATAAGAGAAAGTTAACCCAATCACCACATTAATATCAAATCAAAAGTTAAAGAATTTGTTTGAAAAGCTTGGGCCCAAGACTTGTTTTGCAAAATCATCAAAATCATAATGCATCATAGCAATACGTAGGAAAAATAAATCATATACATTCATCTCAATTATTGCATACATTAAAAACTGAAAAGTCAAGTTGGAAAATGAGCCATGCACTGTGGCATGTAGTATGTTCATCACGGTATGTGGCACAGAGCTACACACCTGACTCTCTATGTCATGCACCGCAGTATGTGACACCATGTGTCATGGTGTGCCAATTTGAATTTTCTACTATCATTTGACAGCAAAATGATGACTTTTCGGCATGTGCCATTTTCACATATGATGTCCAATTGGAGTAATCCAAGAGCCCACACGAAGCTTATCTCATGAGCTAGCTAATGAGATAGGTTTAGACATGATATAATAGTCTGATCAAAATTTGGACACTCGGGTGTAAAAAGTCACTATTTTTAAAAATTTTGCGCACCCAAGCGATTCCTTTCTCTTAAATTTAAGCGCATCCAAGTAAAAATTTTGCTCAAATCGATTCCTTTCTCTTATTAGACCACATAAGGCCTTGAACTAGGACTAAAAGGACCTACTATATCTGACTAACCACAACATAACACATATATATACATATATCAAAATTTGACCCCTCGACGGCCAATTTCCACCTCTCTCAACTTTTCACAATTTGTTACAATTTAGCACAACTTGGCCTACTTCGCCCTTTTCTCTACATATTCACATAAATTCACCTTCACAATATAATCATAACTCAATTTTAGCCCTGAATTACTCATTTCATCATAATTTTCACACATGGGCCAAGATTTGCCAACATTTACCATAAATCTCTACAATTTCTCTATTTCACTACTCAAAACATGCATGCAATCCTTATGGAAACTCATCTATATAAAATTCACACTAAATTGGTTCATTACAAAAACTCAACTTCTATATGACCATGACACCACTATGCTAGTCCATACTCTTTTCCTTTACCTTGAGCTAAGTAAATTTGTTATTTATGGTTTTATGATGATTGGTGGTTGGAGGATATTAAATGTCTGAAATTCTCATAAATTTGGTGGTTGGGAATAATGTGGTTTCAGTAATGACCATTTAAGAGCTCAATGTGATTAATAAGGGTTAAAAGAAGGTAAGAAGCCTTATAGGTACTTTTACATGAGTCAAGAATGAATTTTGAGTATTAAGAAATGATGAAGTGTTAGTGGAAAATAGCTCAAATATGGATATTGATGTTTTACATGGTAAGTGCTAGTAAAGTAACTACCATTAGCACCATTCAAGCTTCTTGAAAGCTTTGGGAGTGAGTGATTGAGGGGTTAAACCTTTAACCTCTCAAAGGTTTATGGTACTCGGGGGAATTCTATCTTATACTTTTCTATGTTTATTAGTTTATAGATTTATGATTGATCAGTGAAATGTGTAAATTAAAATGAAATGCAATTGTGGCTTGATTTGTTAGAAAATCCACTAGATTGATTTTGTGACTTTTATGCCTTGTGATATGAAATTCTTTGAGAACAATATCAATGGATTTTCATATTATATTTATTGGGAGTTCAATAATTTTGTGATTTGAGAAGTAACATGAATCTTTATTTATGAGAAGTTCAATGATGTTTAAAATAGTTAAGTTCAATGATTTTGAAAGTGTGAAGTACAATGATTGTGAAATTGGAGTTCAATGTTTAAGAAGTTCAATGATTTGTGTAAAGATGAAGTTCAATGAAATTGAAAATGTGAAGTTCTATGAAAGATATAAAGTGTGAATTATGGCATGAATGTGCATTACATGATCTTGAGAGATGACAGTTTGCTTAGGAAGAATAGTAAATGATAAAATTCACATGGTAAGGCCCATCTGTGAGATGGTTTACCAGATTGATTATATCTATATTTTTCTACTTGTTCAATGAGGAACTGTCCCACTGATTCAACGAGGGACTTGAACCTAGCTAGCTATCTACCGGTTCAATAAGGAGGCTAGTATAGGGTGTATGACACCCCATAGTGTGAGAAATAGGGGAAACCATGTTCCATAAGTAAGTTGGGTATGTCTTGGTCAGGTAATTTCCTCACAAGTGTTTAGGCTAAGGAAGTCATGGAATATAGACTATCCCATTGAGTTATAGCCCATGGTTTCATGTTAGAGGAATAAGGAGGATATAAGGGAGGTGTGATCATGCATATAGGGAGTAAGGGCACCTAGTTGTCTATATTGTGTCCCTAATGATGATATCACAAGTTGAGTCTTAATTTCTTCCAATGTATTTATCAATGAATTGTGTGACCAACTCTCTTTATATGAAAAGTGCTAAAAAGTATTATTTCTCAAGTAAATGCTATTATGTGTGCAAAATTGTGAATATTTATTCTCAAATGTTTTACATGGGTTAAAGTATTGACATTAATTGCCTCTTGCATTCAAACTAATTGACATGCATTAGTATAGGTTAGTCAGACCCTGGTTATTGAATGGTTGTACTCATCCTACTATCTTTAATATTACAGGAAATAGCTCAAGAGGTGTGGATAGAGAAAAATACCTAGAGGCTTAAGATTGCGATCAGATTGTAGTAGGCCTCGTTATTTTGAGTACTTATATGTGTATGACAATTTCAATTGCCAATTAGAAATTCTCATTTATTCCTTACTTGTATTATGTGAATTGTAAATTGTAAGTGTATTTTGGGTCCTAGGGAGTGAGTTGAAGAATATATGTTATTATGATAAGGGCCAAAATACCAATGCAAGTAAAAGTAGAGTATATTATGAGATGATTCGCAGAAGTAATGAAAATAATGGTAAACTACCCCTTTGTATGTTTCTAAGTTTAAGGGGTCAAGTAGTAAAAATTTGATCTGTGAGTATTTCATATGATATAGTGCATTGCACGAGTTAGTCTTAATGATTTGTATGTGGTCAAATTAGTATCAGTAGCTATTGGCCTTTGGTATTTGGTTTGGACACTTGATTTTGTGAAAATTGTTGCAAAAGTATAAGTTTTGAAAAGTGTGTCCTTTTTTTGTTTTAGAAATAATTTGAATCTAAGACTAATACCATTAGTTAGAACTCAGAAAGAGCTTTCTATAGACACCTAGTTCGCATCATTCGGACATCGGACAGAAATTTGGGGCTTGTCGGAAGTTGCCCCTAATGTTGTCAAATTGATAGTAGAATTTACTATCAAAATTCGTGCAATTGCACCACGAAGCATGGTGGTACGAGTTGCGGCTTGTGTCACAAAGGCAAACACACCATGACACATATTCAACAAGTTATGGTGCATGCTTAAAATTTTTTTAGAAATTCTCTTGTCTCAAATTCTTAAACAAATGCACTCACATATGTAATGATCTCATGCTTCTACATATTTATGAACTTTAATTTGTCTAATTGCAAGACTTTGAAAATGATTCTAGTTTTGTAAACTTGGGGTCCCCATTTTGCTAACCATTGAAAATTTGGTATTTGTTAATTACTATAATCCCATTCCTTAATTACTTGGGATTTAGTTCTAATTATGGGATTAGGAGGAGGAAGATATTACAATTAGACTTTTACTTGCTTTTGCTTGCATTAAAGATTTTAAGCTTTATCAAATAGATGTTAAAAGTGCTTTCTTGAATGGACTAATCAATGAAGAAATGTATGGAGAGTAACCTCTAAGATTTGAAGATCTATCAATGCCAAATCATGTTTGTAAATTGAAGAAAGCCTTGTATGGATTAAAACAAGCCCCAAGAGCTTGGCATGACAGATTAAGTACATATTGACTTCACAATAATTTCAAAAGTGGTTTGGTGATAAAACTTTATTCTTTCAAATTGAAGAAAAAGATATTTTAATAATTCAAATATATGTTGATGATATTATTTTTGGAGCTACTAATGAGGCTCTTTGTAAGAAATTTGCTAAAATTATGCAAGGTGAATTTAAGATGTCTATAATGGGGGAGCTAAATTTCTTCCTTGGTTTACAAATCAACCAAATAAAGATGAGATTTTTATAAGCCAAACCAAATACACTCATGAGCTACTAAAGAAGTTTGGGTTCAAGAATTCCAATCCAAGCAACATCCTTATGAATGCTTTAATGAAGATGGACAAGGATGAAAAAGGAAAGAAGGTGTATCAAGCCAGATTCAGAAAAATGATTAGATCTTTGCTATACCTCATTGCCAATAGACCTGACATAATATTTAGTGTTTGCATGTGTACAAGATTCAAATTTGACCCAAGAGAATCTCATGTAAAAGCTGTGAAGAGGATTTTCAAGTATTTAAATAGAACACCATAGTTGGGACTTTGGTTTCCTAAAGGGGGAGAGCTTGAATTGATTACCTATCATATGCTGATCATAGTGGATATAAGATTGATAAAAAGAGCACAAGTGGTATATGTCAATTCTTTGGTGGCTCATTTATCTCACGGTTCAACAAAAAGCAGAATAGTGTGTCCCTCTCATCATGTGAAAAGTATTTAGCTATTGGAAGTTGTTGTGCACATATCTTATGGCTGAAGTAATAATTGGAAGATCTGGGAGTTCATCTCAAGGAAATTCCAATCAAATGTAACAACACAAGTACTGATATTTGTAAAAAATCCTATCTAACATCCAAGAACCAAGAAAATTAATGTAAGGTATCATTTTCCAAGAGATCATCTACAAAAGAAGGACATTATGTTAGAGTTTATCCCAACCACCAAACAATTAGCTGACATATTTACCAAACCTCTAACAAAAGAACAATTTACATTCATAAGAAGGGAATTGGGAATGGTAAATCCTAATGAGAGGTGATGTGTTTTATAGTTTAATCTTATTATACTTGAATCTTTACTAACTTAAGCTTTGGAATGGTTATAAATTATTTTGTAGGGTTTACTTATTGAATATTGGCTTTCTAGACCAATATGGGATGATTCTTGAAGAAAAAGTTAGAAGATCAAGTATTATTTTGTTGAAAGAATAGATTTACTATGTTTTAGGACATTTCAAGCATGATTACATGCCAAATCACACGTGAAATGCCTTATAGTATTGTGGCTTTAATGAACCATGACAAATCATGTGTCAAACGTAATTGATCTCTTACGTGAAATGTCACACAGGAAGCTACCTTTCTTGAAGTCATGACAAATCATGCGTGAGTACACTTGTGCATCAAGCATGAATAATCTAACAGAGAGGTGTTTCTCTAAGTAATGATAAATCAAGCGTGAAGGTTGAGGCTTTCCTTGCATAAATTGTGCTTCCAAGAGCCTTATTCTTTTGTCGTGGACATATCACGCCTGAGACTTATTAGTGACCATGTGTGAATTAGTTGGAGACAAAATGTCATATTTTTGGATTGCACTATATGGACAAATCATATGTGAAACATGCTTTGTCTTGATAAGCTACATTTATTACACACTTTTCCTTGTTATTATTGACCAAAAATCATGTTATATTTACCCAAATTGCACACTTATTGCATTAATTGTGAAAAATCACCTAAGTGTAAGATTCTATCCATTAGGGGTATTTTGGTCATAAAATTAGACTTTGAGAAAATGCTTGAGAAAGTTTGTCAAGATGCATTTTTTATTCAAAAGAATAATGGTCCAGTTAGATTTCTCAAATTCATCTTAGATTGAGAATAATTAATTTCACACGTTGATTGTTTTAAAAAGTCAAAGTTTCAGGTTGACTTATTTTCTTACACTTGGGTTAGGTTATTGTTGTGCATGCATGGCTTACAATTTTAGGCTATTTGGCATACCCCTTTGCCCCTTTTTAATGTCATGATTGGTTTTTATTATTTAATTTACATTGTGCCACATATTTTGAAATTAATTTTGATTGGAAAATGCAAGTATTATTCATATGCTTTAAGTTTTGATCTTGTGTGTCACATTTATTTGTGTAGGGTTACACATCTTGGATTTAGCACATGAGAACCATTAGATTGCAATAATAGATGAGTCAAGAGGCAAAACACTTGAATCTTAGGGTGAAAGTACAAGCCTTGCATGGTCTTGTACACATTGTACCATACTTTGATTCTATTCAGTCTCTCTCTTAATTTCCTATTATCTTTAACTTCATTTAATTCAATTTTTAGACCTTAATTTTTTGTTTGAATTTTCATCCATTTTATCATGGTAAAGAATAAAATTACCCTAGGTCATTTTTCATCCATTTACTAAATACTAGAGTTGGGCCCATTTACCCTAGACTTAAATCAAACTACCCTAATTTCATTTTGAGCATTCATTCTTCTATTCACTCTCATTTTTGTAGCCACCTCATCTAGTCTCTTTCCATTGTTATTCATGTTCTTCATCTCTATCTCACCTTCTCTCCTCCATATCTCATGACCCAACCATCAAAATCATAATCCAACTCCATCATTTTTCTTCTTCCACATCACTCTTCAAACCCTACACTTTATTTTTATTTTTTTGGCTTCAAAATCTTCAAGGTGTTGATGAGTATGGTTCAACCATGGCAGAAGGATTGTGCTTAAGTGAATTCCAAGATGACTAGAGGCTAAATTTATAAGGAATTCTAAGATGACTAGAGGCTAAATCTATAAGGAGTGCTAGGAGAGAAGGATACTAGAGGAGTCTTAAAGTATCTCAAGGAAGGTTAAAGGTTATGACCACTCTCTATGGAACATAAGTTGATGTAATCTTGTTTTTAAAATTAGAAGCATTGTTATATCTTGTTTTTGTTAACCAAAAATTGGTATTTAACTTGTTGGTTTAGTATTTCTTCACTTGGTTTCACTTTGTGCAGTTGTTGGAAATTTTCTACAATACATTGTAATTTATATAAATATATGTTTTGTGTGTGCTGTGTGTGTCTTTCATTAGCTAGGCATAAATATGTTTGGTTGGTGTTTGATAAAATGTCTTATGTGTAAAATTGTGCATTTGACATACTATAGGCCAGGCTACACTTAAGGTAAACTAAGGGAGATTTTGATCACTTTACACCTAGCTAAAGCATTGATTAGGGACTTGTACAAAATTGTACAAGGACTTAGTTAATTGAATTGGTTAACAAGGCACACTTATGCAAAATTATGTAAGGGGTTTAATTAATCAAGAGAGTGGAAATTAACCTAAGACTAATTAAAAAGAGTCGACAAGGAATCTAGTATCCTATAACTCCTAGGACTCCACTTTAGAAAGGTTTAAACACTCTCATTTCCATTTTACTAGTTAATTAGGTTTTTAATTAAATCTATCCATGTGGTATAATTAGCTGGAATCAATCAATCCTTGGTTAGTTTAATCCATTAGTTAGCCTTAATTAACCTTAGTTAGCCTTCTTAGTAAAGAATGACCTAGGTTGCTACTAGTACTATATTAGTGTTACCTTAGCTATTTTAGGGTGTAAGTGACATACGCTCTCATGTCTCAAGAGAGAAATGTCCACTTAAGTAAAAGATATGACAAATCACGCATGAAGCACCCTTTTTACCACACATGATTGGCTCATGGCTATATATATCTCTCGTGTTAGATCTTCCATTTCATGTGTGCTTGACATTCTAAAATCTCACTGTTACACTCTCAATCTTTCTTAACTACATTCCTGATCTTTCTCTAGCTATTATAGTGTTTGAATTCCATTACCTATCCCTTTTAAACACTATTTCCTATCTCAAACTCATCTAAACTCTTCTTGATCTTCAACCTAATCCTTCTTTCCATGTACTCTAAAATGGCCCATACTATAGATAATGGAAAGAAACTTAGATTTGAAGTAACCAAGAAGCAAAAATTCTCTAAAGCCTTGATTCAAGAAGGCAGTAAATCACCAGCTCAATTATCCAAGAGGAGTAGAACTCAAAGAATCTCAAGGGAGCTTGTGACTACATCTATACTAGCATCTTCAAGTCAGCAAGAAGATGAGCTATAACAACCTAAATTTCAACCCCAGGAACTAGTTGCTAATTAGTAATTAGTTGATTGGTTGTGGTTAAGGTGTTGTGTTGATGTTATATTGGTAGGATTGAAGGGTAGAATGGCAATCTAAGGCATAACGCACGAGTACAAGTGAGATTGGCCTCACTGTGCCACTCGCTGCAGCGAAAGATGCATTTGCTGTGGCGTATTGTGTAGGAATCACTTAAAGCTGATGTGATCAACTCATGAAATTAGAAGAGGAAGTGTTGGAAATGCATCTGGAGAGGAGGAGGAGGTCAGCTCTGTTAGGACAAGCAATATTTGGAGCTTGGGAGTTTAATTTGATTAATGACTTACTAGGTAAGTAAAGCGCAACCCTAAGCTTCATTTCTACCCTATTTTCTCAAATTTCATTGGTTAAGAAATTGAATCATGCAGGTTTGAGGTGTTATAATCTAAAAGAAAGGTTTAAAACGAGTTATTGAATACAGAACTAAGGTTTTGTGACTAGTATGGAGTTGAATAGTTTAAGCTCAAAATAGCCTAAGAATTAAGTTAAAAGGATGAAATTGATTGAATAAATGAATTAGGAGGTTGTTATAGTCATTTGAATAGCCTATAGGGCTAATGACTATAAATAATTGACGTATGAATTGAAAAGGTGTTAATTGAAATCATTTCATATATTAAGGGATTTAGTTTAGCCGAATCAATACCTGTGTTAAGTGTTGAGAATTGATTGAGGGATACTGTGTTATGTAGATTGAGCACCTGTGACATTACTCATGAGAATCTATGCCCCTGGGATCTTAATGTGATTAGTAACCCTTAGTAATAAAGGTTAAAGGTAACTGGAGTAACTCTTCTACTTGTTTGTGAAATTGTTTACAAGTATTTTTATATAACTATGTGCATTGTATTGTGAACTAATAAGAGTAGCAGAATTGTGAAAGAATATGCACGCGGGTGTGTGAGTATTGATTGAGATAAATTTAAGGTGACATCTGCATTGCCATGTATCACATCTGTGAGAATATCCTGAATTATGGTAGGGGGGATGCGGCCCTACCATGAGGAGGTCTAGGAAGTCCTAATAATCCAGAGCATAGAGCTTAACTCTACCACGATAGACCTAGGATATAGAATGATCCAGAGGTTACCCTAGACTAGGATAAGGGGTTATGGTCCTACTCTGCATAAGATTAGGAAGTCTTGATGATCCAGAGCATAGAGTTTAACTTTGCCATGATGGACCTAGGAGACCACCCATACGCGAAGAGGATTGCTTGGTCTGAGTGATGGCATGGTGACCCTTGTTTTATGTGATTAGAAGTCCTGGTCTAAGTATAAAGATTACTCTGCTAGGTGGAACTAGGAATGCATTAGCATGAGCATGATGAGAATGATGAGAATGAATTCCTATATATGCATATGATATTACTTTTACTGAAACACATGCTACTTTATCTCTTATTTATGATTTTCCTCACTAACTAATAATTGGGGTTACCTCTGAGTTATTAGAACGTATGTCTTACTCTGTTACTGTTAAACATAGGTGAAGAGAGTACGAGAAGGCCAGGAAAGGAAGTAAGGAAAGAGTAGCCTCATTTAGTAGTGGTATGATTACCATATGTATAAATGAATGTATAAAGTTGTATATAGAGTTTGAGTTGCTAACTAGAATGCATAAGTGATTGTATATATGAATTGTGTTGTGAAACCTTACTTGTATGTGTATATGATATTGCATCTCGCTGAGGGTTCCTTAGTAATAGGTATATAGGAAGGCCTAGATGCTAATCAAGTAAGTGTATGTTATATGTAACTTATTCCACTTGTTTATATATGAATTAATGTAATGATTATATGTTGAATGAGAACTTATTGTGGTTGGTGTATATATGTGAGAATTTGACACAAATGGTAAGGCTGAGCCCCATTTAAAAAAGTCAAGTACATTTGTAATTCTCAACCATATAGTGAAGCAGGGCCCCATATGTAAAGTCAGAGGGTTGAAAGTAGAACAAGTCTAATTGTATTTATGTGAATATATGTTGCATATGTTATGCCTCATATAAGTCCACAAGTGTGTAATGTGGCATTAAGAGGTCGATTTGAGTAAATGATGTGATATGTGTTGTTAGTAGTGTTAATCATGTGTATCTAGTCCTTTTGGACTTGGTTTAAGGCCTGAAGAGATCTATTTAGATAAGGAATGAGAATTGAGCGCTTGGGGTGCAAGTTTTTTGAAAAATAAGTGACTTATTGCACCAACGTGTCACATTTTAGATCGGACCATTAGATCAAGTCCAAACTTGTTCTATTAGCTAGTATATGTCGTAAGCTTCGTGTGGGTACTTGAATCACTCTAATTGGACATCAAATGTGGAAATAGTATACAGTAAAATTTTATCTTCCAAGCTGTCATATGACAGCAAAAATTGTTGTCATATACATCGCGGTGCATGGCATAGATAGAAATAGAGCATATTGCTCTGTACCATATGCCGCATGTATATGGTACAAGCTGCAGCACATGGCCCTTTTTCAAGGATGAGATGTTGTGTTTTGTTAGGTCTTATGAATGTGTTTTCACTTCCACTAGCTTTCTATTATTTGAATATATGTTTTAAGAAGTCAGGATCCTATGATTTGAAAACAAATAAAAGGCTATTACTCTGATGTTATTATTCTTGTGTTTATTGATTGTGTGATTAGGAATGGTAAAGTCTGGATTAATAAAGGACTTTACATGAGCTGACAAGGATAGGAAGAGAATTGTCCAAGGATGGTAGCAATGTGGCTCCTAGTGACATTTCTAAAGCAAGCATATGGGAAGGGAAGCTACTCAATTCTAAATATCAGACACGTTATGATCAATACTTCTCTTCTAGAATGGTGGTGACTGGACACTTCACTAAGTATGATTGTTTTATTAAAGCTCACAACTTTGATATAGATGAATACTTGAGTGATTATAAAGGACTGATGGATCTCAATATGAATTACTCACTAGAAGTAGTCAAGGCATTCTATGTGAGTTTTGACCGGGACAAAAGCAAGAAAACCTATAAAGCTCAAGTAAGAGAATGTCCAATGTTTTTCACTGCCAAAAGCTTGGCACATATCTTGGAGATTGAAGAAAGAGGCTTGGAGCTGCAAGAGTATAACAAAGCAACTGAGAAAAATGCTCTAAGGTTCCATTATGTAGAGGAGAAGTATAAGACAATCATGATGGCTGATGATGTGCCTGAAGAAGTGCTCAAACCTGGACCAATGAATGTCTACTTCAAACATCGAATGGTAGCTTATGTTATGCGAAGATTCTTCATCAACAAAAGGACAACTTTTAACACTTGCAGTAAGTTTGAATTAGAAATGTTGACAAGGCTTATAAAGAAGTATAAGATCAATATGTATCACTACATATTGATTAAAATGCTCTGTGTCCAAAATGGATAATAAGAAGAAGGAGAAGGACAAAAATATTTAGAAACAAAAGTTGTTAATATAGGAATAAAAGTTGTGAATGAAAAGTTATAAATTTTCAACACCTAACGCATATCAGGACCTGCATATGCAGAATTGTGAATGACTATTAAATTATTATGAATTTAAAAACAAGAGTTGTTGCTATAGGAACAAAAGTTGTAAATGAAAAGTTGCAAATTTTCAACACCTAATATATATCAAAACCTGCAGATATGAAGTTGCAAATGACTATTGAATTGTTGTGAATTTAGAAATAAAATTTGTTAATATAGAAACAAAAGTTGTGAATGAAAAGTTACAAATTTTCAACACCTGATGCATATCAGAACTAGCAGATCAAGACTTGCAAATAACTATTAAATTGTTGTGAATTTAGAAATAAAATTTGTTAATATATGAACAAAAGTTGTGAATGGAAAGTTGTAAATTTTTTTAATATGAATAAAGAGAAAAAGTGTTATTTCTTATAATTCCCTAATGACAAAAACATCCCTCAGGACTCTAAGAGAATTATGCCATTTTATGGGACCAATCTATCATTTACATAATTTAAATGGATTTTTTTGTCATTTTTCCAATTAAAAATCATTTCATCATAATATAGAAACAAACTGTTATTAATCATTAAACATTACAATCACTAACATATAATTTGCATTTACTCTCCAATTCCACCAAATACAACACTTAGTTTTAAAATAAATCTATAAGAATACTTCAACCTTGTATAGGAAAGATGTTTAATTTAACAATCCCATGCAATTAAACTTCCCATAATAGTTCTTCATTTATCCTTAACTTTGATCAATATTGTTTGGCACCTTTAATCACTCTTCTTCCTATAGTTGTGGTTACGTTCATTGATGGTGCTAGAGGAGATATTTTTGAAACACCTAATTCTTTCTTAATGCCATGAACTTTATGATCTACAAAATTCATACATAAAGAATATTACATAATGTCAGAGCTACCTAAATAAAAAACAAAACCAAATTTATCTATAAAAATATTTATCATCAGCTAGATGCATCAAAATCTTTTCACATAAAGGTGACAATCATCAAAATTTTACAGTAACTTCTATGATGCAAGAAAAATATGATTCATACTTGATAGGTCTAAAATAGTCTCTACATTATGTTTAATGCATTGCACAACAAACAAATCTATAAGCCCTTATATTTCTCGTCCTAAGTCAAATGCTGCATTTTCTAACACCATTGTAAGAGGCTGTCTACCATTTCTCACAAGTTGCTAAGTGCTAATGATGCATTAATTATTTTTCCAGCTTTGACAGCAAGTTATCACATTAATAGGTTTTCTATTCCATTTGACCATTTGTATCATGTTATGGTTCAACAAGAAACATTTCAATACATGTTTTTTACTCTATTTCGACGTGATCTTTGTGTTAGGTTGATGGCTTCAATAAGAAACATTTAAAAGCTTGCTATTAACAATCTTTTGGTCATCTCATCTCTTCTTGCACTTTCAATGCTGCTTACTAGTCTTTACTTTGCAAATGAAAGGGACTCGCAGAGTCATTATGTGGATGCTTTTAATATCTGATACAAAAGACACTATAATAATGAATGAGTCATCTTTGTGTATGTTAGCTTCCCTTAAAATATTTCAACCTCTACAAGTTGGAATTTATTTCTTTGTTTCAACCCAAGAGCATTAAAAAGTCAAACAACAAGTGTTTATATCCCAATATAAATTAATAGGCATAAGGACTTTCACAAGCTACTAAGTACTAATGATAAAACCTTACCATCAAGGACATCCGTGGCAACAAATATAAGGAGACTTGAACAGATGTATAGTGTTCGGGTGTAAGGAAAGAAAAAATAGAAGCTCAAAAGTATGCCAAGTTGGTAAAGCATACTTTCTAAGACTAACAGAACTTTCTTGCAAAAGAAATAGATGACAAATGTTCTCTCAGTTGCATATGGGAAAGAATTCAAGAAATTTAAGATTCAAAGGATGGATCTCAACTTAAAAAAATGACTTCTCTTGCATTAACATGCACAAGGCAATAGAATGCATTTTCAAAGCAAGATCCAAGGCATGAATCTTTTAATGGGTGAATATTAAACGAAGCATGGATTTTTGTTAGACATTACTTGTCCTCAAACATGTTGCTTATATAGCTTCAAACAAGAATATTAATAGGAAGAACTATCAAGCCAAGGCAAGCAAGAAAAATTATTGCTAAGCTTGTTGACCAGTTGAAGTAGTATGTTGTGATGACACTAGATTTTGATAATAAAATCTCTATTACATATTTGAGCATGAAATATATTAATAACTAAACCTAAAGATGTTATCAAAATTTTAGTCATTGTACATAAAACATATTCCCTATTTCCATTTAACAATCTTCAGCTAAATGTGGAGGATATTAATAGATTACAATATCAAATTAAAGAAATAGTAGCTTACCAACCTTTAAAATTTGAGCTTGATTTCTTTGATAAAATATATATTGAATGAAAATTACCATCTTCATGTAAACAAAGAAAGACACTAGAACTATATCACACAGAAACTTCCAAAATTCAAAAACTATAAATTACATAGTGAAAGGAATATCAGATTGGATGAACACCTAAATCACATGGTAATAATAACCTAAACATTTATAACTCCAAGAAAGCTAGCAATTCAAAGAATTCTAAAGCATAAAGTGACATAATAGGGAAGAAAAATAAACCAAGTCAGTAAACTAAAATCAAAGCACTTGCAATATCAAGAGTACCTCTTAGTTGCATTAAACAACAAAAATTTACCAACTTTACACAAATTAAGCCCAAACAGTAAAGATAATAAAGTCGAAGCTATAGTCCCTAGATAATGATCACTCTTAAAACCCCAACTGTGTTATTGCTTAAAGTGGGAGCAATGCTCTAGAGGAGAAGAAGGATAGAGCTGACAATCTATATTAGCGTAGATCACATGAAAAATCCCTTGGCTTTAATGGCTATGATTTGTGATGGAAGATCAAACAAGCGAAGAGGGGAGTTGTCTTAGTGGCAGGAACATAGAGTGTGGAGAAGGTACGTGTGGATGAACACAAACCCTAATCTTACCCTCTTAACACATTCTAGAAAACACTAAGCAATGTCGATTGTCTTAGAGAGGGAGAGATAATGGTGCGATAGTGGTAGGGTGGCGAAAGAAGGAAGTTAGAAGGAGGGGATAGGCTTAGGAAGGGTGAGGGGAGGGGGAGGTGCTATCAAGCTCAAGAGTAAGGGATTGAGGAGAACTGAAGAATAGCTTTAATAGAGAGGATTAAAAGGGTAAAATTTGTCAATTAGATATAAAAGTATCAAGTAATATTCATTTGATGTCTGTTTACAAATAAGTGTCAAGTAATTGATTTGAATATTTGACAGTTATCTAATAACAAGCATCAAATAAATATTTTATTTTTTTAAAAATAAAAATATGTATTTATTTGATTGTTATTTTAAATAATTGTCAAATAGTTATTTATATATTTGACACTTATTTAAAATAAGCATCAAATATTCTCTGCCGCTATTTATTTGTCACTTTTTTTAAATAAACAACAAGTATGAGGTGTCATATTTAGCTAATTTTGTAGTGGTGCATGAAAGCTTTTCAGGGTGAAATTTGAATGCACTTCATTTTCTCATCTAAGGTCTAATTGGAATAATTCAAGTGCCTACATGAAACTTATTCAATAAGATAACTAATGGTAAAGTTTTATTATGATCTAACACCGTATGATAATTTTAAACACTCGGATGCAAAAAGTCAAATTGTAAAACAATTTTCAAGCATCCAAGTATCCAAAACTCAAAACTTATACCATTAACCTATTTTGAGGCTTAAACCAAGTTTAGTGGACCAATATACACTTGAGGACTAAGTTCAATGGACTAATATACACTTGATTGACCATTTAAATACATGATACCACATTAAACACAAAATTCAGCCACTTAATGCCTGTTTCATCCAATACAGCCAAAATTGTAAAATCACAACACACACACACACCATTTGGCCTCTTTATTGCCACATAACCCACTAAGTTTACATCATCACTACGTATATACAACATTCTTTACATTTTTAATAGTATTTTAGCCCTTCACAACAAAAATCAACCCATATTCAACACATATACAAAATAGGGCTAAAATACAACATAACATAATATAATACAAATGCTACCAATCAAAATAATATGCATTCCAAGTTGGCAACTTAAAATATGATATCTTTAAGTTTATATACACAACTCCAAAATAAAATCGAGCATTACAGTACATGTAGCTACTTAGCTAATCCTTACTCGATTCCTTCCCTCGCTTAATCTCGACAGTAGAACCTATAAAATAATAACCACTAGGTGAGATAAAAATCTCAGTAACTAAGATAATCTACATTATTAATTAATATGTCAAGTTATAAACAAGCTTTAAAATGTGCATAATAAACACAACATATACAAATCACCACAATTACAATGCATGATCGCTAATCATCTGATCCTTCATTACTCCCTATCGAACTGGTAGGCTATTTCACGGAACCAAACCACATGTATGGTCCTTAAGCTCACCATCTATTGTAGGACTACTTGGCCAAGGTGTCCTAAACCACTTTTAGACTACAGGTTCCTCTTATTACAAGTAATTGGGATATCATTACTCCAACACCATACCCTATAGATGCTAAGGAGTATAGTCTCCAACTCTGCACCTTTTTGGGTACTAAGGAGAGTAACTCTCCAACACCACACCCCCTTCAAGCAGTAAGAAGAAATGTAAGCTACACCTAGATTCCCAAGGTGCTACTAGTGCCATATGGACTTTTTCTCTACTAACTCCACCAGGGTGACCTTCCACCTTCTAACATGCCATATTTCACTACATATCTCTACTAGACCATGCATATCAAACTTTTAAAACAAGCATAATGCACAAATTAAACACTTATTTCACAAGCTCAAAGTTTTACATTTCACTACTATACGCTTTCTAAAATACTTAACTTTTATGAAAAAAATATATAGATAACCAATTATATAAAATCAACTTGCAAATAACTTTTACAAAGATAATAAATAATATAAATTATCTAGTTACCTCAACCTTTTTGTTACTAAAAGGGTTCCCTATGGTATTAAACCTCCTCATAGGTCACAGCAAGTTTTCCCCACACCACAATCTACAACAACAAATACTATATATTAATTTTCAATTAACTCAAACACGATTAACTATCTATATCACCCTAATTCACCCACTTTTTACTCCTACTATCAACAAAGAAGTTATCAAGGTTACAACTGGTTCTCACAATCCCCTCAAGCTTCCTTCTAACTCTATCACAACATATCTCTTGATATCTTAACTTGTCACACTATTAGGATAAGGTTGTACCCAAGAAAAGGGTGAATTGGGTGACATTTAAAACTTTTTGAAACTTGAAAAGAGTAAAGAGGTAAATAGTGAAGGAAGAAGATGACACTCTCAAGATTTATATTAGTTTAGCCACAAACTTGGCCTACATCCAATCTTCAAGATTACACTTAAGAATTTTAACTAAAGACACAAGCTTCAGTGGGTCTTGCCATCACAGTACAACTCTTAAGACTAACCCTGTCTTGCTCTACTTAACACATGTTGCTACAATCTAGCAAGTTGTTACAACACTTAAAAAATTCCTTTTTAAGATTTCTAAGAAGATAATAAAGGCTTTTACAGAAAACTCTCTAAAAGAGTAGATGAGAATAAACATGACAGTTTATAAATCTTTGAGAGATTTTCATAATTCTTTTCAAGAATAATGAATGAATGCAATATGTAAAATCACAATTTGAAAGCTTTTTTAATGCACAAATGATAATATGTTTGCTCAAAGATCAATAGTTCTTATTCTAGTTCAAAATGAATCACTTACATAGTTTTTGGAAGTTGACAGACTGTTGGAATAGTAATTCTATCTGTTAGTACATTTTCTTATGAGTGAATGGCATAATCACGCATGTTTTTGCATTAAGGAAGTTTCACAAAGTTGAATATGACAGATCATGCATGAACATCTTGTCCTCTCACACGTGGTTTTACACTTTTAAAAGATCATTTACTTATGTGTGCTTAATCACACATGATACTCATTGCTCTCTCATATAGTTTAACACTCATGAATAGTCATTCAGTTTTGTGTGCCTAATCAATATGGTACGTCATCGCTCTCTTGCGTGGTTTTTCACTTATGAATATACTAACATAACAAAGTGTTATAACGTGCGAGTGTACCACTTGCTCTCATGCGTCGCTTTGCATATCAAGAACTATTATTAGTTCTGTGTGATAAATCACATGTGGAACCCTTACTCTCTCTTGTGTGTAAAATGGCTCGCAGAATGCCAAGGCCATTTAGTGTGATCAAAACTTGTGTGGAACTAAAAACATATCATGCGTGAAATTACAGTGCTGATGTATAAACTTGTTTGATGCATATTCACACGTGGAACTTAGCACAGCTCAAGTAAGGTTTTACATGATCAAGCGACATGAATTTGTGAATCAATGATCATACATATAAATAATTTTAGATTGGCTTGAGAGATTTTAAGACTCAACAAAAATAATGTGTGATTATTTAGCAAGTGACAAATCACAAGTGGCACCATCAGTCTCGCGTGTAGTTTTGCACTTAGTTCAATTTTAATAAAGCTTAGGTGCTAAAACTTGTATGAACACTAAAGCATTTCACACATGGTTTTGCATGCAGAGACAAAGCATAGGGCAACATACCACACAAGTGCTTAATCACACATGAACCACTTCTTCACACTTACATGATCTAATAGTCAATATGTCTAACATGCAAAAACTCATGAATGACTTGCAGAATCACTCGTGATTCTACCTCTTAACTATGCAAACATTTTTTATGAAAAATCATGTGCAAGAGGGTCAAAGTTTGCAAGCTTTAACATACTTAGATGAGTCTTAATGTATGTAAAAGAGACATATGATGCATCCATTTAATAATTAAGAAAAGTGATTGAGCTCTCTAAGTTTTCATATTGTATCTGAGAGAATTTAAAATTACTTATCCTAAACTTCTTCATCTTCTCTGATTCTTCATGCTTTTAAGGTTTTATCTTCATCCATGCTTCTTTATATCTGTACATATAACAAATATCTCTTCTCTTGGTTTTGTAATCATTAAAACACATGATCTAACACACACTTCAAAACCCTATCATTTAATTAGAGCTTGATCTAATTCATTCCAACAACACCTAAGCTTCATATTACCACTTATCCAAGGTTAAAAATCTTAAATCAAACCTTTAGAGTTAATTAAAGTCTTTAAAACATAGATTCATAGCTTAATCAATTCAAAGAAAGTTTACCCACTTTCAAATTCCATCAAAAATGAGATGTAGAGGTAAAAGAGAGAAGTGAGAAACTTACTCAAGAGTTTGAAAGTCCAATTTAGCTTCCAAATTCCCTCAAATTAAAGCCTTAGCAATGCTCAAATTTGTCTCCTTTGAGCGCTAGGTTTTCCTCCATAATTTTGCATTTTTTCTGATGATTTTCACAATTTAAGGTTTCAGGGATATGCCGTGTGCCATAGCTCATGACACAAAGAGCAAAAACTCACTTTTGCTCCCCTCGATACAACCTGATTTGATCTAACTTCCATCCTAATTCAATTTAGAGTCATATAAGACCTAAAAAGCCAATTAACAACCCGAAGACAATTAAATTAATTAATTATTTTTTTAACTAATTCTCTTTAATTATCAATTTATTCCAAATTTAAAAATTATGGATGTTACACATACTGATGTAACATTTTAGCACAGGCATTATAAATCAAGAATAAAGTTCAAAGTGATTGAACCCATCAATGATGGTGTATAGAATGATTTTAGGAAGGTTATAGTGTGAACATAATTGATTGGAGATGAAAAGAATGACAAAAAAATGAATTTTGAAGAGTTTAAGATTGAGAACATAAAATAGAGTATGAAACTCCATCATAGTACTGGTGCTATTAAATTAGTATTGGCACTGTAAAGAGAAACAATGACAGCACAATGAAAATAGCATAGATGTTACTTTATTAATACTAGTATAAAGCTCTTCATAAATGATAATGATCTTTTTTATTTTAACGAAATAAAATGATTTTCTCAAGGAAGAATGATAGCATAGGTGCTAAGAAAATAGCATGAATGTTAAAGTGATTCTAATGAATTCTTTGACTATCAAGTAGAGAATAGTACTAATGCTATGAAATAGCACAGGTGTTAAAGAACTTAGAAGGATTATTTTGAAGTGAAAATTGTTCAAGTGTTAAACAATAGTACCAGTGCTATTAAATAGCACAGGTGCTAACACAGAATCTTGAAAACTGAACAAGGATTGTAACTTCTCATAATATCAACATGCCATTAGAAGAGACTATCTCATTCACCACAAATAATTATAGACACATAAAGAAAATATCAATTTCTTAAAAAAGTTTAGGATCCTAGAATTTCTTTCAAACCATTTGAAATTATTCAAAAGCGTCATCACATTACACAACAAAAGCCAATAGGCTACTCACATAGCCCTTATTGCGTGAAAACAAAACAAAATCACAACTTCAGAAAAGGGACCATGTATCGCACGACATGTGCCATATGTGTCATGGCATGCAGTATAGAGCCACAAACTCCCTCCCTATGTCATGCACCACGACATGTCGCTGTACGCCATGGCGCACATGACATATTTTACTATCATATGATAATTCATAGATGTGAACTTCTGACATGCGCCATTTCCACATACGATGTCTAATCGAAGTGATTCAAGCGCCCACATGAAGCTTATTTGATAAGCTATCTAATGAGATAAGTTTGGACACAAACTAATGGTCCAATATTAATTTAGACACTTAAGTGAAGAAAGTCATTTTTCTTAAAAAATAAAGCACCCAAAGCATTCAAATCTCACACTTTATCTTCTTAGACCACTCTAGATCTAGAACCAAGTGCAAAAGGACCCATTGACTAAAGTTTGTCACTACCCTAGCAAAATAATACTAAGTTATGTAATGCCCTTAATGACATTACGATACGATCCTCTACATAATCTACTAATTAAAATAAAAATCTTTTTTCAAATGTTTGGATCCCAATATAAAACTTTTGAAAATCATTTTCATTATTTAAAATAGCATAAAATGGAAGCATCATAAGATAGCATCTCAAAATTGACAAGAAGACATATACATTTCAACCTAATTAAATTAAAGCAAGTCCACGTAGAGTGGCTTGTGCCACATGCTGCACGCTGCATCTGGCATAAAGACCTCAGCATCACTCTCTATACCATACATCGTGGCATGTTGCCCTCCATTGTCATATACATCGCAACGTACATATTGGAGTCTGCTATCGAATTTTAGATTCTGATATGAACTTTGAAAGTGTGCCGTTTTCGCATCCGATATCTAATTAGGGTGGTTCAAGCATCCACATGAAGATTGTTTCAAAATCTAACTAATGACACTATTTCATTTAAATCCGATATCCCATTTGAAAATTGGACACTTAAGTGCATTTTGACCATTTTAAGTGAAAATTTGCCACTTTAGCATTACCAATTGAAACCAAAAGTCATTGGCCACTTATAGGGCCTTGACCATGTTTAAATAGACAAACAACACCTGATTGACCAATCATATATACAATATAACACACATGCACACAATTAGCCTATAAATTGCCCATGACACATAATTTGGGCTAAATTTCTTTTTCTCATTTTCATTCATACTCAAGGCCAATTCCATGTACAAATCTCACATTTGTCATTTCCACGCACATTATCATTCATCTACTAGCCCATACTATCATTTCCATTACATTCACACATATACACACACTATGGGCTAGATTATCAAAACCACCAAACACAATATTCACAACATTATGCATATGTAATTAATTCCTATAGTAACTTATACACAAGTTCATAACTAATAATACACAAATTCATTACATGAAATTCTTACAAAGGCTTTAATGAGAGATATCAACTCAGCCAATGTCCTTCCCCTTTGAACCACTAGTGCCAGAACCTAAAAAATATAAATAACCATGGGTGAGCAAAATCTCAGTAGCCAATAAAAGTCATAAATGAATTGAATCAAAATATTTCATTGATAAATAGCAAGATATAAGTAGTGTCAGAATAACATATCAATGATTACACAAAACTTGTAACTTATTCCTCTAAAAACAAAGAAAATTCTCCCTATAGTCTATGAAATCCTAGTACAAACCCCCCCTTAAGCCTAATATCTCTAGTATCTCTCCCATTTTGGTATCATCAAAAAGATGCAAGCCTTTCAAGGAGAGAGTGAACTCTAGATTTGAGATAGGCTTTAAAGACTTCTTTATCAAATAGAAAGTCATGGTTGAAGGTTTGAGTAGAAGGAACTATGGCCCATATAGACGAGTCATTTTGAACTATAGGAGGAATAAGGTCCAGTCTATCTTCTAGCCATCAGTAGCTCTTTTAAATTCAAGTTGGTCTTCTAAATACATTGTATACTGACCCTCAGTAGCTAGTTTCTCTTGGTCTTACTGTTGAGGCTGATCTCCAGTTCCTTGATCTTCAAGCTCCTCAATAATGTCTCCTTAACTTGTAGGTGTTCTGGTCAAAGGGAAGGCTTAGTTTGTTTGTGTTTTAGGATGGATTTCTTCTTTTGGAAGGTTTTGATTATAAATTCGGCAAAGGAGAGGGCTGGAGAAGTCATAAGCATAGGTGTGGACGAGGGTATAGCTAGCTCTCTAGCATGTTTAGTGAGTTTACTAACTAATTTGGTAACACTCATGGTCGTTATATCTTCATATAATTCCTTAAAGGTTAAAGTGCCTGTGGATTTTAGTGATAAAGGAAGGTTAGGAACAAGGAGGCCATCAAAAGGATGAATTGTTTTAGATGTGCCTTGATGGCTTTAGGAATCAATTTGAGACTCATTTTAGTGAGTGGAGTCTTGTGGTTGATTCTCTATTTAGTAATGGATGGAGGATCCTTGGTCTTGCTAGAAGAGGAGTTTTTCTTGCTCATATGAGGAAGGGTCATGTGGTGAAGGCATTTCAAAAGGTAAGGGAGGTGTAACAAATTTGGTTTGGGAAGTTGAAGTAGAACTGATAGTGTGTACAGAGCCTTCTCTAAATCTAGAAGGACCATCTTAATCTGCCCTCCTTATTTCTCCTCTTTAGGCTTCAAAAATTTTAAAGTAATCCATGATTCTATCTAATTTTCCATCTAGATAAAGCATCATATTACCAAGGCCCTTGATGTCATTCTTCAAATGTACCATAGCTTGATCCAACTTCCCCTTAATTCCATTTAAAATATTGTATAAGAAGGAATTTGACATATCACCTTGAGGAGTAGGCATTTGTGGCAAGGCTTGAGAGGTAGAGGCTCCATTAGTTATAGCTTTCTTCTTCATCTTTCTTCCCTTTTTTGCTTCTGTTAGGTCAATTTGCTCATTCTCTTCTCTTGGGATAAAATCATTCCCAACCAGCTTGAACCTCATCGTGAAGCGAGTAGTGTCCTTAAACTCTTTAGGTTTTATAGTAGTTCCTTCAATGTGAATAATCCTAAACCTCTTTAGGATGGTAGAGATGATATTGGGGAAGTAGAGATTTCTATCCTTCTTCTCCTTCTACTTCTTAAAGTCCATTTTGGACATGTAGAGCATCTTAGTCAATATGTAGTGACACAAATTAATCTTTTGCTTTTTTGTCAACCTTGTCAACAGCTCAGCTTCAAACTCGCTGCATGTGTTGAAAGTGGTTCTTTTCTTGACAAAGAATCCCCCCATAACATATGCTAACATCTGATGCTTGAAGGGAAAATTTATTAGTCTAAAGGAGAATCCAAGCTTTAATACTTCTTCTAGTACTTCCTTAGTCATCATTATTGTCTTGTATTTCTCCTCCACAGAACAAAACCTTAGAGCATTCTTTTATGTAGCTTGATCATATTCTTGCAGCTCCAAGACTCTTACTTTAATCCCCAAAAATATTTGCTAAGATCTTGGCAATGAAGAATATGGGATAACCTTTTACTTGAGCTCTATAAGTTTTCTTGTTTCTATCCTAGCCAAAGCTTACGTAGAATGCTTTGATGACCTCTAGGGAATAATTGATATTGAGCTCCAGTAGTTCTTTGTAGTTACTCAAGCATTCATCAATATTAAAGTTGTGACCTTTGATAAAGGAATCATACTTGGTGAAGTGTCCACTAACCACCACTCTAGAAGAGAAGAATCGATCGTACCAAGTCTAATGTTCTGAACTAAGCAGCTTACCTTCTCTTATGCTTGCCTCATAAATATCACTAGGAGGCATATTGTTGCCATGCTTGGACAATTCTCTAGCTAGCCTGGTTAATTCATCTTCTTGATGACTTGAAGATATAGGTTCTAATGTTGTCATAGGCTTTCTAGTGATTCTTGGAGTTTTGCTCCTCTTAGATGGTTGAGCAGGTGATTTATTGCCTCTTTGAATTAAGGCTTCAGTGAATTTTCTCTTCTTAGTCACTTCAAAACTTGCCTTCTTCTTAATGTCATTAGTACGAGCCATTTCAAAGATATTGAAAAGAAAGATTAGGTTGAGGAATCAAGAGGAGTTTGGATGAAATTAAGATGCAAAAAAGTGTTTAAGAAGGATGGGTAAAATTTTTGAATGCTATAATAGCTAGAGAAGAATTAGGAAATCAGTTACAAAAGATTTACAGTTGTAACGGTTAGATTTCAAAATATTGAAGCACATGTCAAATGGAAGATTAGACATGAGAGATATAAATAGCACGAGCCAATCACGCGTGGTGAAGAAGAGTCTTTACATGTGATTGGCTCCAGCTAATTAATGCGTGGTCACCAATGAGTCTTATGCATGATATGTCCAAGACAAAAGAAAAAGACACTTAGAAGCACAATTCACGTAAGGAAAGCTTCAACCTTCATGCTTTATTTTGAAAAGTTGAGCCTAAGACTTGTTTTGCAAAGTCATCAAAATCTTAACATATCAAAGCCATACACGACAAAAATAAATCATATGCATTCATATCAATCATTGCATGCCTTTGAAATAAAGAAATAAGGTCAGATTATGGGCAATGAGCCATGGCGTGCACCACGTGCATCATGACATGTGGTACAAAGCCATAAGCTCTGACCTTCTCTGTACCATGCGCCGCCATGCACAAGCTTATTTTTGTTGCTATCATTTAATAGCATAAATGACAAAATTTTACCATGCACCATTCCACATATGACATCTGATCAGAGTGATTCAAGCACCTATATGAAGCATATCTCATAAGCTAATTAATGAGATAAGTTTGGACACGATCCTACTGTCCAATTAAAATTTAGACACCCAAGTGTAAAAAAATCAATTTTTATACAAATTTAGTGCACAAATCACTCATATTGTCTTATTAGACTATTTTAGGCCTTGATCCAAGTCCAAAAGCACCTAATATACTTGATTGACCAAGCTATATAGAAAATTCACACATATATCACAATTTGGCCATTCAATGATCTATTTCCACAAACACAAACTTCACAAAAATATTCATTTAACTATTTTCATCACAAAATCACCACAAATTCACTTCATATTTACCGCTAGCATATTTACAATATGCTCACAACTAAATCTTAGCCCCAGATGCTCATTTTACCATATATTCACACAAAAGTACTATGATTTACAAAACCACTATACAATTTCTCACAAATCACAACTTAAACGTGCACCACTATGCAACCATAAATTAGTTCATTACACAAACTCAAGAATTTCCATGGCTATGGTACCATTATACTGGCCTTGATTCTTTCCCCTTACTTTGATCACTACTCTAACATATAAAAATGTAACCACGAGGGTGAGACAAAAATCTCAATAATAGAATAACTCTCTACTATTGACTATCATATGCAACCATAAATAAGTATAGCATATTACACAGGTAAACATAGCATATAACATATGTTTTACTTTAAATCACATCAACATATCATTTTGCCTCTTTTACAACTTTATTCACCACAATTCACCACTTTTCTAGCATATAGCATGGTCATTACCAACCGAACCTTCAAATCACCCTGACT
Organism: Prosopis cineraria; assembly: GCF_029017545.1. NCBI lineage: Eukaryota > Viridiplantae > Streptophyta > Magnoliopsida > Fabales > Fabaceae > Prosopis > Prosopis cineraria. Next base: position 9,936,041 of record NW_026555338.1, read on the forward strand.
TGAAATCATATGCTTGTATTAGATTAATATACACTCTCATTGGCACTGAGCTCACCTTTAGTGGTAGAATGACTCAACTAAAGGTGTTCTATCTCACTTTCAGAGTATAGTTTCTCCCAATACACACAATGGGGTGTCGTTGACTCAAACACCACATCGCATCAATACTAAGGAGTTCAAATCTCCAATACCGCATCTCAATAGGTACTTAGGAGATAATCTCTAATATCATACCTTAATAGGTACTAAGGAGATATAATTCTCCAATATCACACATTTGTACTTGTTAATGGGTAAAACTTTGTTTTCATGTAACATTCATGCAATGTTGCAAAACATGCTCAGTCTAAAACAATCTCATGCACTAGATAGCATACTTTCATATAGTTGCAATTGATAGTCAAACATAGGAAGTTATTCAATTACCTTAACTCTTCTGTCACAAGAAAGATTACCCGTGGTACTTCTCAATCACTAATTCATCTTTACCACATTCTCTTATCACTTTGCACTTGAATTATGCCAATCTACACATAATTGGCACTATTAGTCAATTGGTCCAATTGACCAAAAAATACTTTATTATCAGTTAATGCTATAACTAGCTATCTATTTCTTTCCACTTAGCCAATCTAAGTTCATTATCATTCAATTGCCACTTTACATCACTTTAAATAGTCCCATTTTTGCTTTTACACTATTTCCACTCTAAATTTCCATTAAATTAAGGCCAAATTGAGCTTATAGGTTCACAGCTTTATCATTCAACCCTAAACCAGTCACAAAACTCTAATTTAACTTTTAAAAACTTTTTATTACTATAAGGCAAGAAACTAACCCCTGAAATTTTCCTGATTCAATTTCTCTATAAATCATACCAAGAGAAATTATAGTAGAATTAGAGGTAAGGGCTATATGAAACTTACCTAATAAGTTACTGATTGGAGATGCCTTCTAATGCTCAAAAATCCCTTACCCTAGTAGCCAAACCCTTCCTCTCTTCTCCTTTTCCTTCTAAACTCTCATGCCAATTCACGACTTGCTAAGTCATTTTTTATGTAATGCACCATGGTGTAGGCAGCTTCAGTTGTGGCATGTGGCACAGTAAGAAAAATCCTCACCTTGCATACACGCTTTGTTTCAGGACACGGTTCCTCCATTCATATATGTTTATCTAACATCCTAATGAGTCTAATTATCAAGCAATCATCCAAATCTCTAATCATTTACTAACTGCTAATTTTCTAATCATAAGATTAGAAAATTAAGATGTTATAGTTCTCCCCTCCTTTTAAGAATTTTTCCCCCAAAATTCATAAAACACTAAAACACATACTTATGTAAACAGATGAGAATACTGTTACCTCATTTTATCTTCTGTCTCCCAGGAAGCGTCACCAGGAATCATGCCTCACTAGAAAAATTTCACTAACTATATAGTTTTATTCTTCAGCTATTTTTCTTTCATATCTACGATCTACTCTGGCTTAAACTTATAGGTCAAATTCTATTAGAGCTTAATCTCTTTTGTTCTATCACATGTGAGAGGTCTGGTTCATACTTTTTGAGTTGCGACACATGAAACACATCGTGCATACCAGACAACTATGGCGGTAAAGCAACTTTATAAGCCACTGGTCTAATTCTTTTCAGAATCTCAAATGGACTAATGAATTGAGGAGTCAACTTCTTAGCTCTCATCGATCACCCGATTCCTATGACTGGTATAACCTTTAGAAATACATAGTCTCCCACCCAAAACTCTAACGGCCTTCTACACCTATCCATGTAACTCTATTGTCTTCTCTGAGCCATTAGCAACTTTTTCCTAATAAATTCAATCTTTTGAGTTGTCTAGTCCACAATATCTGGTCCCAAAATATTCCTCTCACTTAATTCTGTCCAACATAGAGGCAATCTATACTTACTCCTATATAACACCTCATATGGTGTCACTTGAATACTGGAATGGTAACTATTGTTATAAGAAAATTCAGCTAAAGAAGGATAGCTATCCCAAATACCCTTCAACTCCAATACACATGCTCAACATGTCCTTCAGAGTTTGTATAGTATGCTCTGTCTACCTATTCGACTATGAATGATATGTTATACTAAATCTCAATTCAATACCCATAGCTCATTGCAAAGCCAAAACTTAGATGTAAACCTCGAATCTTTATTAGACAATATATACTTTGGCATACCATGCAACCTCACAACTTCTCAGATATAGACCTCTGCCAACTTTTCCAGAGAATTGTTGATCTGAATTGCTAGAAAATAAGTCAACTTCATGAGCCTATCAACAATCACTCAAATGGCATCATACCCTAATTGAGTTCTTGGAAACCTAGTTGTGAAGTCCATAGATATACTATCATATTTCCATTTAGGGATATCCAGCGATTGCAACATCCCTGTCGGTCTTTGGTGCTCTATCTTTACCTTTTAAAAAGACAAACACCTAAATGTCTCTCTTCATACTAGGCCACCACCAATACCGCCTTATATCCTAATACATCTTCGCAACTCCCGGATGGATTGTGTATTTACTACAGTAAGCGTCATTTAAGATAATCTTTCTTAGATTTACATCATTAGGCACACAAATCCTATCCCCATAGACTACAAATTTTTCATCATTAAAACTAAAGTCTCTAGCTTGATTCGCTTAAATTTCTTCTCTAATCCCATACTCATCTTTTAGTTGTGTCATTCTCAATTCCTTCTAGAAATCATTACTAATCTCCATGAAATAGGCACTAACTAACGCCTTTAGTGGTGCATCCTACTGTGACTCAACAAAGGATTCCATTAATATATGCTCCCTTACCATTAGACTTGCCAACATCTTCTAGCTCAATACATCAGCAACCACATTAGCTTTGCCTGGATGGTATTTCAATTCAAATTTATAATCTTTAAGAAGCTCCATCCATCTCTTTTACCTCATGTTTAGCTCCTTCTGATCCACCAAGTATTTCAAACTCTTTTGGTTGCTAAACTCCTTGAATACTACACCATAAAGATAATGGTGCCAAATCTTCACAGCAAATACCACGGCTGCAAGCTCTATGTCATGGGTAACATAATTCTCTTCATGCAATCTCAACTATCGAGAAGCATATGCCACTACCCAACTGTCTTACATCAAGAAACATCTCAAGCCTTTCAACGATACATCAGTATATACCTTATAAGGCAACCTCAGTTTAGTGATAATCAATACTGGCTCTGTGATTAATCTCTCTTTTAGCTTCTGAAATGCCACTTCACACTAGTCATCCCAAATATAAGGCTGATCCTTCCATGTCAACTTAGTCAAAGGAGAAGCTCTCTGTAATACCCTCACTGACATTACCATATGCTCCACTACAATCAATCTAATCACTTTGAAATCATTTAAGTTATAAACATTAAAAGCATTGGGATCCCAATAAAAGATTTTCAGAAATCATTTTATAAATTACTTGGGTTATAAAACCCTACACAAATACATACATAGTGGAAGCACTTTATCTTTGTGCGTTAAAGATCAAGAAAACATGTGCAAACTTGGAAAAAGAAGGTGAAATTTTACACTGTGCGCTACGCCTCGTTCCACATGCTCCGTAGCATGTGGCACAGAGGCCACAGTCGCTTGCTCTGTGCCATGACGTATCGTGGCACACACATCTAAATTTGTTGTCAAATGGCAGTTTCTGATACAAAATTCAGATGCATGCCATTTTCACATACGATGTTCGATTGGGATGGTTCAAGTGCCCACATGAAGCTTGTTTCAAAATCTAACTAATAACATTAGTTTCAACTCAATCCAATATTTCTATAAAAATGGGACACACAAGTACATTTAATTTTTGCCAAAATTTTGCTACTTAAGTGTCTCAATTTGAAACCAATTGTCATTGGCCACTTTTTGGGCCTTGACTAAGTCCAAATAGACAATACACACCTGATTGACCATACACATGCACGATATATCATGCATACACATATTTGGCTAGTAAACCACCCATTTCACACTATGGGTCAAAATCACATTGTTACTTCTTTAATCCTATACAAGGCCAATTCATCACATATAATCTCCACACATCTTGTATTCACACACAATTACATTCATCCACTAACCTAACTAGTCATTTCATCATTTACACATATACAAGGACTAAGGAGCTCAAAGTCATAAAACACAACATTCACCACCATATGCACATGTTTGGATCTTGTGGCAACGTATACATATTTACAACTACTAACAACAATTTTATTACACCAAATTCTTACAAAGGCTTAATGAGCGATATCAACTTAACCAATATCTTTTCCTTTCAAACCACTAGTATTAGAGCCTAAAAAATGTAAATAACCAAAGGTGAGATAAAAATCTCAATAACCAAATATAGTTCATTAAATGTCTATTACTAAAAATAACCATGCCAAAGTAATAAAAACTAAGGTAATATCATGTATATATCAAAATATGAAGTGATTCATATTTTCAAAGAAATTCCACATAAATACACACTAGCATGACTATATAGCCACTGAACCTCCAATGCCCCCCGACATGAAACCAAAAGCTCTCCTGGATTAACCATTTGTCTACTCGAGCACACTTTTGGTAGTAGAAACACCTGGCCAAAGGTAATCTAACCAACCTATAGACTATAGTTTTTCCTCTTCACACACTTATGATAGAGGTGTTGTTGACTCCTAATTGCACCCTAACAGGCATTAGGGAGTTGCCAGACTGGTCGGATATCCTATAGTAACAATCCCATAATATGCTGTGCTGGATTACCTATGGTAATAGCCTGTATAATGCTGCACTGGATGTCCCATGGTGCTAGCTAGACCATATAAATTTTTCACTCACATATCTCCACACACACATATCCTCATATATCCTGGGTGAACTCCCACCCCCTATGATCATACTCTTTCACAATTTCCAGTACTTATACACAATTCCACAACATATATACTTCCATACCATATATGTATATATCTATTGAAATCAATAACTTTTCAAATTCATTTCACAATCTAAAGTTCATGCTAAAACCATGTCAATAACAATCATGCATAAAACTCATAAATTCATAATTTATCATTTAGTATTCACTTCTACACAATTATAATAGTTAATAAATATAATAAACTATATGGTTACCTCAACCCTTCTGTTCAATATAAAGGGTTACCCGTGTAACTTCAATTCTATTCAAGCTCCTTTCTCATAATTCATGCGTCACACACTAGAATCTACACAAAATTAGCAACCTAAAGTCAATTTCTCTATTGACAAAAGTGCCAATTATCACATTTAAGCACTTAATCGCTATTAAATCCACATTTCACACTCAATTACGCACATTACCACTAATTACCACTCATTTTAAGCTTTAACATTATCTAGCCAATTTCTCTCACTACTCTCTCTGTAGATTAGGGCAATTCTTGCCTACAACTTCAAAACTTTATCGTTTCAACTCCAAGCAGTCACAAAGCACTAGTTTAGTTCTGAAGAACCTTTCTATTACTATAGGGTAAGAAATTAGCTCTTTAAAACTTCTAAATTCAATTTCTCACTAGTTAAAACTAAGAGAAAATAGGGTAGATTCGGAGGTTAAGATATTACGTGACTTAATCGATAAGTAACAAGTCAGAAACACCATCCTTGCTCTTGATTATGGTTGCCCTAGCACTGCCTTTTCTCTTCTTCACACTAGACTCTCCTCCCACATTTCTCCCTTCTGTTTCACGAGCTGAACACATCCCTATTAATTTGATTTTTTTCTCCTTGCGACCATGGCACATCTATCCCTCATCGCAACACATGGCATAATGAGGGAAATTCTCACTATGCTCACACACTTTGCTTTACTCTACTCTTCTACTCATATCTGTTCACATAACATCCGAATGAGTTAATATAATACTTCACCACTTAGAACCTTAATCCCACATTAAATCACTAATTTATTCTGAATCAGTCATTAACGTAGGATTAGAAATTTAGGATGTTACACTATCTAGGGGAATACCTGAATATATCATCGATAATACCTTACTAATCCCATAAAACTATGTATCTCCATAATTGAACTAAGATGTTCCCACTTTAACATTGCATCAACCTTATGTGGATCTACAAAAATCCCCTCTCTAGACACCGCGTGTCCCAAAAGTCAAAATTCTCTCAACCAAAACATTCACTTACTAAGCTTGGTAGACAACTTCTTGTCCTTTAAAATCAAAAGCACCATTCTCGAATTCCTTGCATGTTGCTCCTCATTTTCAGAATAGATTAGAATGTCATTGATAAATACCACAATGAACTGATCTAAATATGGCCTGAATATATGGTTCATATAATTCATGAACATTATAGGTACATTGGTCAAACCAAATGGCATAACCAAAAATTCATAATGTCCATACCAAGTTTTGAAAGCTATCTTGAGTACATCCTCTATACTAACTTTCAACTAATGGTACCCTAACCTCAAGTCTATCTTAGAAAAGACTAAGGCACCAGTTAGTTGATCTAAAAGATCATCAATCCTTAGTAAGGGATACTTGTTCTTCACAGTCAGCATATTCAACTATCGGTAGTCAATACAAAGATGCAAACTACAGTCCTTTTTTCTTACAAATAACACTGATGATCCTTATAAGGATACACTTGGTCTTAACTCCCTTGTCTAATAAGTATTCGATTTGCTTCTTTAATTCAGCTAATTCTGATGGCAACATTTGATACGGGGCCTTTGATATTAGTTCTAAGAACTAAATCAATTAAGAATTCCACTTCTCTTTCAAGAGGTAATCTAGTCATTTCCTCTGATAATACCTTTAGGAACTCATTCACTATCCCAATCTTCTCAATTCCACCATCATATAAGGTACTAGAGGTAAAGAATACCATCTACGCCTCATAGCCCTGTCAGATCTATTTCTTGCCACTAACTACCGACAAAAACTTAGACTGCTCTAAAGAATCTACTATTCTAGACCATACTAGCAATGAAATTATCTTTCTGGCACAATCAAGTATAGCATTATTTCCTGCTAGTCAATCCATGCTAATAATCACATTTATTGCTTTCATAAGGATACAAATCAAATCAATCTTGAAAATTCTGCCCTAAATCAAATCTATATACCTTGACATGCTCTACTCATGATATTGGTAGATCCCAAAGGCATTGTCACTTTTATAAGACAATAACTCTTGAAAAGATAAATTCATTCTATCCACACACTCCTCAGACACAAAGGAATGTGTGGCACCAGAATCAAACAGTGCCTTTACTTGGTGAGCACAAAAAAAAATCATACCTCAAATTAAGTTAGGAAATGCTTTTGCCTCTTCCTATGTGAAAATAAATACTCGGCCAAGGATTGTAGATCGCTATTCAGTACCCTCAACTCTGCCTTTCAAGCATTACCTTGCTAAATATCCCGATTTGCCATACTTAAAGCAAGCTCAACATCTTCTTGGATGAGATTAGCCGTAAATGTTGCACTAGGGTGACCTTCCTGTACTTGAAGTCGATACTGGAACATTAGATGCTTTCCTCGAGTATTATGGAGACCCAATTCTCATACCTGCACTTCTTTGCATTGATCCCCTCTCACAGATTGAGACTAGGATCCTTTGACAAATCCCATCCTTCTAAAAGAATTGCAACTGCATGAGTTATACCTAGGCTTCTTAGAGACTTCACTTGTTAGACCTAAAGGAGATGAAAATCTCCCCATACTATCTCATCTCTTCTCTGCATCTGCCTCTATGCCCTTTCTGGTAGTTATTCTCAACTTATGACATATGTCTTCGTAAGTAGTCACATTAAACAGAGCAATCTGTTGACAATACTCGAGCCTCATCTTTTCTAACAATCTCTCATCCTTTCAATTGGTGTCATTACTATGCTACAGGTACATGGAACAAACTAACAAGTCATTGAACCTTTTGATAAATTCCTCCTCATCTAAGTCTCCCTGCCTAAATGCATGAAATTCTTCTTCTTTCTTTATTCTGAATGAGATTAGGAAGTCCTAGTTAAAGAACATCTTCTTAAACTCATCCCAACACCACCGGTCTATCTCACAGACTCCTACCACCTCTTTACAGTCTCAACTAGCTGCACTGTGGCCAGGATAACTTTCTACTCAACTATAGAAACCACTACTTTAAAGATAATTTCCAAGCACTCAATCCATAATCCTGCTTCATCCTCTTTCATGCTGCCATTAAACATCAATGGGTTGAATCAGATAAAGGTCTTCCAAGAATGATTGATTGATAGATCTATGCCAGTAACTTCTTACCGGCTACCCAAACCATAAGATTGTCTAGGTTTGCTCTATGATTCCTCCTGTACTGAAATACCTTGAGCCTCAACTATCTCATCTTGTTCTCTACCTCTTAGGATTGTATCATGATCTTGAACCGTTTGCCTTATATCTACCATCATATTCCTCAATTCTTCTAACAATTCATCCCTTCTATCTCATTGTGGCTGAATTGGTTAAACTTTTAGCTCCTGCTCTTCCTAATTCATCTATCTAGATATAACAATTCTAATATGAGTGTCTCTCCTCATAATGTATACTATTTTCTCCCCTCCTAAGGACGAAAATGAGAAGGACAAGTAAGCATAAGGGAAAGAGTTATGCAACGAACAAGTATAAGTTGCCATATCTATAGATGAATGCAATAAGAATTCATAAGAATCATGTCTCAAAAAATGAGAAACTGATACTAAAATGTAAACCACCTTTATATCTATTAGATATAAGAAATGATTAACACAATCACTACTCAAATGTACCAAACTATACATTCAACTATTTTATTTTAAAAGCTTGGCTCAAGACTTATTTTGTAAGATCATCAAAATCTTAGCACATCAAACCATACACAGTGGAAATAAATCATTGTATGGCTTTGAAATGAAGAAATAAGGTTTAATTATGGGCAATGTGCTATGGCGTGCACCACATGCACCGTGGCATATGGTACAGAGCCACAAGGTCTGACCTTCTCTATACCATGTGTCACGAAATGATGTGTAATGCGTCATGGCGTACAAACCCATTTCTTCTATTGTCATTTGATAACACAAATGATGAACTTCTGGTGTGCATTGTTTTCACATATGATATCCAATTAGAGTGATTTAATGCCCACACGAAGCTTATCTTATAAGCTAACTAATGAGATAAGTTTAGATATGATCTAATAGTTCGATCAAAATCTAGACACTCAGGTGTAAAAAGTCACGTTTTATAAAAATTTAGCACACCCAAGCGCACAAATCTTTCATATTGTCTCATTAGACCATTCTAGGCCTTGAACTAAGTCCAAAAAGACCTATTACACTTGATTGACCAAGTTATATAGAAAATATACATATATATCACAATTTGGACATTCAACAACCCATTTCTATAAATATAAACTTTGTAAAAACATTCAGTTAACTATTTTCACCATAATATAATTATAAATTCACTTAATATTTACCACTAGCATATTTACAATATGCTTACAATTAAATCTTAGCCCTAAATGCTCATTTCACCATATATTCACACAGAAGAGCTATGAATCACTACATAATTTCCCATAAATCACAACTTAAACGTGCATGCAATTCTTATGGCATTAAATATAACCTCATAACCTTTATCACATAATTGACTTATGCTTGGAAGGTTATGTCCTAAACTATCAACCAAATAAACATTATCTATGTATAGAGAGTTGGAAGAATTCTTATCAACCTTACCTATATAGCGAATTCTACCCTTTTCATTGTTTCCAAAGGTGACAGTCACACCATCTTTAGTTTCTACTATGAACATGAATTGTCATTAGTCATGTTTTTTTAATCATACTATTTTTGTTTTTGCTTATGTTTATAACCCACTCTAGCTTTATGAAAAATACTTTTTTGTTGATTCAAAATATTATTCAAATTTTCTCTTCCTTTAACAAATTTGCCAAGAGTATTTTTCAAATCTTCTTTATCATATATATGAAGTAAACAATTAACACATTGATTTTCATTTTTCAAAATGTTTACTTTCTTTTTCAAAGCTTCATTTTTAGTTTTTAGAAATAAATTTTCCTTTTTTAAAATGGAAAGCTTTTTTTTAGTTTGAGCAAGATTTTTCATAAGCAAAAAGGATTAACTTTTAGTATTTCAAAAGTAAAGTCAAATTTAGAGTCTGAATTAGAATCATTAACTTGATCTATGTTGCTTTTTACTATTAGACAGAGATTTTCTTCTTCTTCTACGAATTCTTTATCACTGTCGCCCCATATTAAATATAGATAAGCTTTGAATTTCTTCTTGTTATATTTATAATTCTTGCTCTCTTACTTTAGGGGATAATCTGCTTTGATGTGGCCTAAATTTTTGCATTTAAAGCACATAATCTCCTTGTCTTTCTTCTTCAAAAATTTCTTGTTGAACTTCTTCCCAAAGAAGTTGCCAAACTTCTTAACAAACATGGCTATTTCTTTATTAGAGTCTTCACTGTCACTAGTTTTGGAATCAAAATTTTCTTATGATAGTTTTAGTGATAGTCATTTCTTCTTCTTTTTGGCATCCTCTATTAGAATTAATAATCTCCCTTCATGTTCAGCAAGGCTTCCAAACAATATAGCCATTGATCTCATAGAATCACTTTTTGCTTCCTCAATAGCAGTGATTTCGGGTTGCCATTCAGCAGGGAGTCTTCTCATGATTTTTTTAGCTTGTTCCTTTTATGTGTAAGTCTTTCTAAATGCAAAAAGCTCATTCATCATGTGTGTATATCTAACTTGCATTTCAATAATGCTTTCTCCAGGCTTCATCTTAAAAAGCTCGTACTCTTGAGTTAATGTACTCATCTTATTTTCTTGACTCCTTGCGTGCTTTCATGTGCTATCTTGAGAGCATCCCACATCTCTTTTGTTATCTCAAGATTGCTAACACAGAAGTATTCTTGTTGACTCAAGGTACTTGCTATAATTAATCTTTCTTTGGAATTCAATAGCGCCAGCTTCTCTTCTTTTTTAGTGAATTCATTCCTTACTTTTCTCCCTATCTCTCTTTCCACTATTTTCATGGGAATATAAGGACCATTTTTGACAATCATAGATCAAGATCTAATGTATAAAAAACAATCTCATTTTGCTCTTCTAAAAAGTGTAGTTTTTACCATTAAATCTTGGAGGCCTATTAATCTCAACACCCTTAGGACCAAAACCAGCCATAGGATTCTCTTAGACTATTAAGTCTTTGATCAAGAGTCCAAGCTTTGATAGCAAATATTAGATTGGCTGGTATCCAGGGGGTGAATTAGGTGATACTAAAAATTTTTGATGAAATAAATAGTAAGGAGGATAGAAGTAAGGAAGGAAAAGATTAGACACAAGAGATTTATCCTGGTTCAACCTAAAATCTTGACCTACATCCAGTCCTCAAGATCACACTTGAGATTTCCAACTAAACTTACATGCTTCAATGGGTGCTCACAATCATAGTACAACTCCCAAGACTTACTAGTCTTAATTCAACAATAAATCTTACTATAACTAATAAGTTGTTCCAAGTCACTCAAAAAACTCCTTTTTAAGATTTCAGCTAAAATATAAAACTTTCAAAGAAGAACTCTTTTGAAAGAGTAGATTGATTACAATTGAAAGCTTATAAACTTATGGGAGCTTTTTCATAAACTTTATCAAGAATGATAAATAATGAATGCAAGACTTTGGTGTATAACCTTGAAAGCTTTTAAGAATATTCAAATAATGAATAGTTCAATTAAAGATAAAAAAATATCATCCTAGACCTAAATTGCATCACATATATAGTTTTGGTAATTAATAAACTGTTAGAACAGCCAAACAGTAATTGTAGCCGTTGGTGACATTCCTTACATACAACCATAAGATTCACACTTGAAATGGAGTTAGGAAAATTCCAATCAACCATATGTAACAATTCAAGCATGAACATCAAGGTGTCTCACACATGTTTTAGAGGATATAAATATGCAAACCATTTTATGTGACAAAACAAGAGTATGACCCTCAGGCTCTCACACGTGAATTCATTGGAAAAATGCCAAAGCTAATTTTGTGTGACAAAACTCATGCGAAACCAACTAACTATCACATGTGGAATGACTGGTCACAAAATCAAAATCATTCTAAAAGACAAATCATTCTTGGAACACTCTATTACACACACGTGAAGTGGCTAGTTGTAAAACTAAGCCATTCTGGAAAAACATAATGAAACTAAAGTATATTCAAATAAGGATTACATGATTGAAAAGATTCAGAGCAATAAGTGACAAATAATACAAGTATACAAGATAAAATAGGCTTGAAATGGCTTAAGACTCACATAACTAAAATGTGTTCAAAAGACTAAGTGATAAAACACGCATGAATACTATCTCAGTAAGGTGTGAAATGACACTTCACAATATGTAAAGGAACACAAAGTGAAAATTAAGGGTAACTTGTGTGAATTGGAGCACAGAAGATTCATTAAGGTATCACACAAACACTGGTGACAAATCACATTTGGATCACTACTGATTCAAGCATGAAACATCAATCAGTGCGTCTAAGTTGATAAATCACGCATGGGACCATACTGAATCATGCTTGAATCATTATACAAAGAAAAGATCAACTTTTCTAATCCAATTCAAGCTAGAATGACATTACTATTAAGCTTGAATTGATAAAGACAAGTCCTAAGATATATAAATAAATCTTATGAGCCTAAGAAGATGCATTCATTTTAATATTGGTAACAAGTAATTAAGCTCTCAAAGTTTTCACATTGAAGCTAAGAGAATTAAATAACTTATCCTATAAATCTTCTTCCTCTTCTCTTGATTTTTCATGCTCTTAGGGTTTTGTATTCATCCATACTTCTTTATGTATCTGCACATATAACACACCTCTTCTCTTCATTTTGCAATCATCAAAACATATGATTCAACAGTTAGTATTTGTGGTCAATTTGGTTAATTGATTAATAGTGCTAATTATTCATAGATTGTGGTGTATACGTGTACCTTGATAAAGGAAAAGGGCATGGTGACATTACACATATGAGAAATCTATAGGTAACCTTTTCTTGTGAAAGAAGGGTTGAGGTAATTAAATAACTCTCTCTTGTGATTATTTATTGTAACTGTTTATGAATATTATAGCTATAACATGAAATTACTTTGAACGACACATGTTTTGAGAAAATAAATGTTTGTGCATGAAAAGAATTTCAAGGAAATAGATTTTAAAGAAATGGTTTTTGTGGAAATATGTGACTATATAGCTATATATATATCAATTTGGAAGATAACCCACTTATTGGTATGTGAGTATGATTATAGGATGTAGGAGTTCACCCATAGGAAGAAGTAATGAAAAGTCCATATGGCATTATTCTCCTCAGTGCCTAACAAGGTGTGATGTTGGAGGATTTCATCTCCTTAGTACCTATTAAGGTATGGTGTTAGAGATCATCTCCTTAGTGCCCATGTAGGATGCAATGTTGGAGATTAGATCTCCTTAACATATGTGAGATGCAATGTCGAAGTAATAACACCTTGATCATTGTGTGTTATAGGGGTAAACTGTAGTTTAGAAGGGGGACAGAACACCTTTAGTTAGGTAATTCTACAACTGAAGGTGTGCTCAAGTCAATGAGTATGCATTAGCCTAATAAGAGACTATGAAGTGAATTTATGTGATATGCTTTATTTAATTATGTATACATAATACTTGCTTATAGTTTCCTATGATAGTTAGTAGTAGCAAGTTATTCTGTTACTAAGATTATTATCTCACCTCGGGGTTACATTTTTACAAGTCAGAGCAGTAAGCTGAGTAAAAGGAATATTCTAGACTGGCATAATAGTGCTACCATTGTGAGATGAAGAGCTTGTGTAATGAATTTATTTTTTATACATTAGTAAATGAATAAGTTGCCATAGGATCCGTGTGAATATTTTGTGGTAAAATATGTTAGCAGTGAGAATCTTAGCCCAGTTGTGTGGAAATGGGGTGAAATGTGATTGTGGGCTAAGATTGCTTTATATGTAAATGTGATTATGTTAATAGTGGTAAATTTGTGGTGAAATTGTGGCTTGAATGGCCAAGTGAATGTCCGCATGAAAATTTATGAAAAATAGGCCCCATAGCTTTGAAATGGGCGATTTAGTGGCCAAATCTTGATATATGTGTATATATGATTGTATTGTTGGTCAATCAGGTGTATATGGTCCTTACGGACTTAGTTCTAGGCTTGAAACAGCCTAATGAGACAAAGAATGTCATTTGAACACTTTGGTGAATGAAATTTTCGAGAAAAGTAGTTGTTTATACCCAAGTATCCAAATCTAGTTTGGACATTTGGATTGTGTCCAAGCTTGTCACATTAGTTAGCTTATAAAATAAACTTTATAGGGTGATTGAATCACTCTGATCGAATGTCGTATATGAAAATGGCACACACCAAAAATTCACTTTTGTGAACTGTCATATGACAGTAGTAAATGGCATATGCGTTGCGGCACATGACACAAAAAGAGAGCCTATGGCTCTGTGCTATAGAATGCAGCACATTTGGTACACACTGTGGCTCATGGCCCTTTTTCTGGTCTTCTTTCTTTTATTTCAAATCTTGTGTTGAGTGTGATAAATGTACAGAATTGTCTTCCGACATGCATTGTTTGATATGAGATTGATTTCAAATGGTTTTGAACTAAATGTTTCTTTAGTTATATATTATATGGTGTGATGATTTCATTAACCCCTTCTTATACTAGATTAATGGTGAGAATATAGTTTGATATGGGAAGAGGTTATAATAAAAGTATGCTGGAGTATTTTAAATTAAGAAAACTTTAGCTTCCCACTTGAAAAAAAAAAATCATAAACTTGATAATTCATTTGGGCTATTCCCTTTATTACCTCAATTTTTGGAGTTAATTAGAGATTAATAAGGGCAACCATACATCAAACACTGTAAACATATCCAACAATTTTATGAAATAATTTAGGCAAATAGACTAGTAGAATTTTTAGGGATAGAAATATATCAAGGAAAGATAACTCTAAATAATAGAATTATAGAATTAGCAAATAAATTCCAAAACAAGATTATAAATAAAAATTAGTTACAAAGATTTTAGGGACGTTTGAATTACGTGGTAGATTTCCTTCCAAGGATAAAGGAATGAATTTAGCCCTCAACTATTTTCCCCAAAGCACTGGGTAGCTTATACTACAATGGCACATTTAGTAGAAAGGAATTAGAGGCTGGGAAGTGGAAGTGGAAGTGGAACCCAAAGTTTGGATTGTTTGGTTGGCATGAAAAGACTTCTTTGAGAACTAGGTTCTACTAAAAATTTAGCCATGAACTATTTTTCGAGAAGTAGTGGGTAGCCTCTACTATAAAAAATAGACCATCCAGCATTTTCCAATCAATTTTGACCAAACACCCTTTATTTTCAGACTTATGGGACCCACGACTTGTCAATCTTTTCAATCTTCTTACCTTCATTTTCAATTTCATCTCAAGAAAATGAGGTTCAAAGAGTTCTTATTTGAAAACATTCATGAGTTCTTATCAAAGAGTTCTTATTTAAATGAAACCTGACCGTCATCCTCTTCGTCTTCTACTTCGTTGGTGTAATCCTCGTGAATGTCTTTAGATAAAAATTCTTTGAGCCTCTTCTTCTTAAGCTGAGACTGAGAACGAAGGTAAAAAGATTGAAAAGATTGACACATTCTAGGTCTCATAAGTTTGAAAATGAATGACGTTTAGTTAAAATTGATGAGGAGGTGCTAGATGGTCCATTTTTTATAATAGAGGCTATCCAGTGCTCCTGGAAAAATAGTTTATGGCTAAATTTGCACCTTTGTTTGCTAAGGTGGAGTTCCATATGACATTTTCAAAAAAAAAAGTTATGAGCTCCACATGGAAAGTTAACATATATCAAATAAAAGTTAACGGAGGCTGTTGGATGCTCTGTTTTATAGAGTTGAGAATTTATTTCGCACCACAATATTAGTATAGGCTATGTAGTGTTCTTAGAAAAATAGTTGAAGGCTAAATTTGTACCTTTACCTAAATAATAATAAAGATAGCCATAGTTTTTAAAAGATTATAGAGGAACCCTCTAGAATAGATACAAAAAATGACAAAAATAATAAGTGGTAAAATAACAAGTCTACCTTGTCAAGGGATAGCTAATCCTCTAGCCTTTAAAATAGTATAGATAGATGCATCAGAAATAGGATACAGAAGAATCCTAAAACAATTAGATGGAGATAAGGAAAAAATAGTCAATTCCAATCAAGAGTGTGGACAAAGGCTCAACAACAGTATTACACTATCAAAAAAAATCTTATCTATTGTCTTGTGTTTTTCCAAATTTCAAGATGATTTGATGAATAAAAAGTTCTTAATAAAAGTAGATTACAAAGCAGTAAAAAAATTTTACAAAAAGATGTTAAAAATTTGGTTTCAAAATAGATTTTTGCTAGATAGCACGCAATTCTATCTTGTTTTGATTTCAAAAAATAGTTTATGAAAGGAAAAAATAATTCTCTTCCAGATTTTCTAACAAGAGAATTCTTTCAGAGAAAAACTTTTCAACATGACTAAAGCCACAATTTCAAAAGAGAAAGAAAAGCCAAAGCGAATTAGCCAATACAGCCAACCCATCGTCAAAAGTAAAAAAATAGACCTTTGAGAATAGAGGACTATATTTTTCAATCTCTTGAACCTATACAAACATACCAACAAGCTGTTAACATCCAAACAAATAAAGATCCTATAGAAACGTCTAAATATGCATTAAGCCCATATGTCCCTAAAGAATATATAATGATAGTTTGTGTGATAAAGCCAAAATTCCAAGGAGAGAGTGTACCTCATACTATACAGGCAATATTTCAGCCTCATCTAAAGAAAGGAATATGGAATTATATTCCAATTAATATGAAAAAAGACAAAAGATATTATGAAGTAATCTTGGTGGGTACAAAATCCATCATGATTAATCATCAAGGAATAGAAGGAGGTTTTTATAGTCAAATAAAAATCCACAAGGTATTAACTCTGACTACATGGGGTTACACACCTTATACAGCCAAGAATTTTTCAATAAATTACCATGACTAAGTTTATAATTAATTTGATTATAAAGAGGTGTGGTATAAATTTTATATTACAAATATCATAGACATTCTTGATTTTTCTAGTTCAATCAAGATTGCCTAAATGATTTTCCAAAATGATTTCTTGAATGGTTCTATATCTTTAGACCAGTAAAGAAAATACTCCTTCTGAAGATGGTGGAAGGATATGAATGTTTTAAACAAAAAACTAGCTTTAAAGAAAATGAAAAGAAATTTTTTTCTTTTATCAATGCAAGGTATTGAAAATCGAATCGGTCATTTAACCACTAAAGAAAGTAGAATAAGGGTTAATAGTTCAATCGAGGGTCAACATTAAGTCAAACTAGTCATAATTAAATTAATATGTTTTTACTTTTAGGTTAGATATTTTAAAGGGAGAATCTCACTGTAGGCCCTAAAAAAGCAAAAAATTACAATGCAGGTTTAAGGGCCCTCGTTGAAATTTTTCTTGAGAGCAAAAGTAGAATTTTGCCTTTATGTGATTTGAAAACTTGATGAATCACATATATTGCACACTTTATTTTACATTTACGACCATATTTTATTGGTTTAAACACTTATATGTATAATTTTAGCATTGGATTTAATCATAGGCTCATCTGTATTTAGTTTTGGCATTAAGGGTATTTTGGTCATTTTGCACATTTTATTGAAATTAATTATTTTTAATGTGAAATTTCAATTCCGTGACACATTTTATTACTTGGGCAATTTTTATTCTCATTTTTAGGATTTTATTTGGTTCAATTTCATTAGATTAATTTAGTTTTGTTTATTTTGCATTTTTTAAGCATTTGAGGGCTAATTTGGTAATTTGGTCAATTTTATTTTAAATTATTTTTTTGACTTTTCAAAGGGAAGGTAACGTAGAACTGGAATGGGAAAAAAGGGAGAAGAAAGAAAATAGAAAGAAGAGAATGCGAGATAGAGGTTGGGGAGTTCATCTAGGAGAGTCATCACTCATTTTCAGTCACCTCAGGCGGACGAATTGCTGAGCTGGGCAGATTTGATCATCATCACACACACTCACCTCTCGCTTGTCAGTCCACCACACATGAACGCTCTTCAGCTCTCAACTCATCACACACATATACCTCTCAGTCCAGATTCCAATCTCACAGTTCGGCTCGTCATGGCAGTTCTCATGGACCTCTCCTTCAGTCAGTAGCTATGGAGAGTGAGATGAGAGGCTAAATCTTCAAGGATTCTCCAAGATGATGAAATTTCATTTGAGCTTCACATTCTCTTGGTTTCAGTTATGTTGATTGCTCAAATCTGATTATAGTTTTTGTTATGAGTTTGAATTTAGTTCATTGATTCTAGTTAGATTGAATGAATTAATTCGATGTCATTTACCTTGTTAAGGATCAGACTTTGGTTACATTTTCCATTGAATTTATGCACCTCAAGTGTTTGAGTTTATGCTTTAATGGTTATTACTTGCTGAATTTGAATTCCTTTTGAGTCTTGCTTGATATTTTTGATTCATTCAGCTTCTATTAGGTCTTAATGATGAGTTGATTGTCTAAATTTAATTATTCTAAGTGTTAGGGTAAGGCTTTAGAAAAGTATAAATTCAATTTGATTTGTTTTATCAAAGTTTGGCAATTGTTTAGGGGTTATATGTCTTGGTCTAAGCCACATTTACCTAGTCCTAGTGGTCATTAAGCTTTTAATTTTGTCAATTGAATCATATAGGGACCAAACTCATAGAATTAAGGAGTCTATGATGGTGGAATAGATTCAAAACTTGGAGAATTCACCCATTTCCTTGTTTGAGTCAATTTTACTTCCATTCATTTTCACTTAAAATTTAGAAAACCAAAAATAAGTCTCTTCTTGATTTTTGTCAAACCAACATTGTTTTTTAACTTGTGAAAATGATTTATGAATTTTCTTTGGTTGCTTATGTTTGCTCTCTTAGGATTTAATGACCTAGGATGTACTCAACTACATCCTAGTTTTTTTGAAAAGTTTGATACAACTTAGAGCTTTTCAAGTGGCACCATTGTTAGGGAGCAACATAACCAATCAATTTCATTTCATTCACCATTATTTTTTTTTGGTGATTTTTCAGTGATTTTCGTTGGAATTTTCAGAGCTAAAATCAAGCTGCAGATTGTTGTGTTTCACAAAATTTGACCTGATTTTAAAATTGAATTGTGAATAATTGAAAAGGATTTTTGCTTGGGACTTGATTTTTTAGAAAGCTAAACATCTTAGCTTTGATTTCACATTGAGAGTGAAAATTTTGGACTCAAAAGCTGCTCTGGATATCTGTTGCAAGACAGCAAGGTTCTGGAATAGATGTTACAGAAATCTAGAATTTTGTGTCAAATTCAAGTGTACACAACTTTCACTCTACTTGTCCAATTTACTTGATTCTTATCTTATTTCATTCATCATTGTGTTAGCTCCGATTCGTATGTTTTGCTCATCCTCTGATTTTTCCAATAACTTGGTGAAAAGACTGAAAAGTTCTGATAAGGTACTCTGGAAGTAGTCCTGAAATTCCAGATTTGTTCACTGCGTTTGTGCGAATTTCTGGGAGCAACTGAGAGAGAATTTTGACCTGAAATTTTTGCAGTATAATCCTTGTTATGTTATATGTTTCAGGTAAAAATTTCAGTGGAATTTGAGTTGGGATTCAGTTTTTATGCAGCTCAAAATATCACTAGCTCCAGACTGATATTAACTATCAGATTCAGAAAAGTGGATCAACTTTGAATGAGCATTTCTCAATCCCTACTCATCCGAATTGCATGATTTTTGTTTTTGAAT
The DNA here is from genome assembly GCF_029017545.1 of Prosopis cineraria. Taxonomy (NCBI): domain Eukaryota; kingdom Viridiplantae; phylum Streptophyta; class Magnoliopsida; order Fabales; family Fabaceae; genus Prosopis; species Prosopis cineraria. The sequence goes on from NW_026555338.1 coordinate 9,956,064, forward strand.
TTTCTTTAGCATCTTAGATTCATTTTTTCAGTTTTTATTTTCTTTAATTCCTTCATTTTAATTTTTGAAAAAATAAATAAAAATTTTCTGCTACTGTTTTGCTCTGTTCTACCAAATTTTCAGATTCGCGTGATTTTTTTTTTTTAACTTTTTGAGTGTTTTTGTTTGTTGTTTTTGCTGATCTTAGAGCATTGCATGCCCTGTAACTCTTGTTTGAAAATTAAAAAATAATTCCTTGTCTTTAAAATGCAATACTTGAATATCATTAATTCTTCCTCCACTTGTTTCATTGATAAATCTTTTGTTTTAGAAAGTATGCAAACAATGATGCAAATAATAGTGGACATGTGCATAATCATGAGAAAGAAATTCTTATTAAAAGAAGCATTAGGGAGATGGTTGGACCTAAAGATGTATTTAGAGTATGTGGCTTAAATATGAACTTGCAAGAAAATGTTAACTGTGAAATTAAGCCTTCTCTAATCAATACCTTACCAAAATTTCATGGACTTACAGGTGAAGATCTCAATAGACACCTCCAAATTCTTGAAAGAGTTTGTGTGACAATGAAGCCACCTATGGCTAGTTTGGAGAATTTGATGTTGAAGTCTTCTATTTCACCTTGGAGGATAAGGCAATCACTTGGTTTAATACTTTGGCCACTAAGACAATCAATTCATGGGCTAAAATGAAGCATTTTTTTCTTGGATAAATATTTTCCAGCAACTAAACACTCTCAATTGAGGAAGCAAATAATGAATATTGGATGGGATACCTTGAGCTTTTAGCAAGATATCCATACCTTTCAGTTGGCAAGGAGTTTCTCATCAAGTACTTTCATGTTGGACTCTCAATTCATAATAAAGAAATTATAGATTTAGCTGCTAATGGTCTTTACTTGATTTGCCTCCCGATAAAGCTTGAGAATTGGTGGAAAAGATGGACAACAATAATCAACAGTACAACATAAGGGAGAACATAAGAGGTGTGAATGGGGTCTATCAAGCTTCAATTCCTAATGCTCAACTAGATGACATTTACTCTTAGTTAGATTTCCTCAAGATGTCTTTTGCCACCTATAAACAACCTCAAGTGGATTCCATGTCAAGAGCATTGGTAGTTCCAAGTTGTGCCATTTGCCACTTAACCATGCATATTACTTCAAATTGCATGCATGCTTACGAGAGGGAAGATGTTGCTACTATTTATCAATAGCAAAGGCCATACAATCACCCACAACAGGGAGGAAAAGGTCAATTTAAGCCATATGGGAATACATCTAACTCTAGTTGGAGAAATCACCCCAATTTGAATTATAGATCTAATCAAAAGGTTTCTACTTCAAGGAGCAATCAAATAGTTCCCATCCAAGACTCTTTCAATGATAACAAGATTTTCTCACTTTTGGAGAAGATGAACAACATGATAGAAATGAATTCAAGACTGGAAACCTATGTCTCAAATGCTAATTCCAAATTTGGTAAATTACACAACTAATTTGAGCTTCTTTTCAAGAGACTTGACAACTTAAAAACAAGACAGCACTCAACTGAAGTTGTCATGCAAAAAATGAGCAACAATAATAGTATTTCTCAAACTCAAAACAGTGGCACACTTCCCACACAACTTGTGATCAATCCTAAGAATATTAGTGCCATTGAATTGAGAAGTAGTAGAAGACTTAAAGAAGTGTCTCGGCCTAATGAGAAGAATTCTGGTTTTAAGGCTTCTAATACCTCTTCAATTCTTGATAAGGATTCTCATGATGCTCACTATAGTGTACAAGTACCTATTTTTGAGGAAAATACTTATAGACCTCAAAAGGTTGATCTAAACCAAGACCAAAGTCAAGAAACCAAAACTGGACAGCACTATGAAATTATTAATGAAAAGGGTTCTAATGAGACTTCGAAGGTGCAAGAAGCTCTACAAGAGAAAGAAATACTTGGGAGAAGGGAGAAACCAAGATAATACAAAATTAGGGATCCAATTTCCAAAGATATGCCTTTCCCTCATGCTTTGACAAGATTTGTGAAGAACAAGCAAGAGGATGATAAGCAAGATGTCATTGAGATGTTGAAGAAGATTAAGGTGAATATACCTTTGCTAGACATGATCAAGAGCATGCCTAAATGTGCTAAATTCTTGAAAGAGTTGTGAACAAATGAGAAGGGATTTAACCCATTAGCCACCATGTAAATGAATCCTAGTGTGAGTGTAATTTTCAAGCCACAACTTCTTATCAAGTGTACTATTCCTTGCCAAATTGGGAATGTGATTGTTCCAGAGGCTCTCATAGATCTTGGGGTAGTGATAAATGACATACCAACTCACATGTACTCTTCTCTTAACATGGGAGGCCTTCAAGATTGTGGAGTCATACTTCAATTGGCGGATAGGAGCATTAGAAGACCAAAGGAATTCTTGGAGGATATTTTAGTGAAGGTGAAAGACTTTGTATTTCTAGCTAACTTCTATGTCCTTAACATACAAGAAGGAGGTCAAGGGACATTGATTCTTGGAAGACTATTCATGATGACATCTAGTACCATTCTCAACATAAAGGAAGGTAAACTCACTATGGAATTTCTTGATAATAAGATTGAGTTTGATTTTTGAAAGCATGAAAAGTTCTTGTATTGATTATAACTTGCTTTGTGTGAGAATTTTTGAGGATTCCATTGAGCATGCTAGTGATGAGTTTTCATTATCATTATCCTCTTCACCTGCTCATTCATTAGATTTTTTTGCTACTAAAATTTTTTCTACATTGTCATCTATGACTTGTGCTTGCATTGATGATGTTGTGTGTGCCAATTATATGGATATAGTTTCTATACTTGCTAGCCTTAAAGAGAATGATATTTTGGACTCTCATGAGCATATTACCACTGATTCCATTGCTGTTTCTATTGGTGACATAAAGCAAGACAGACAAAATTCCACTAAAGAGCATGTTTCATGTCATCTTGCTTCTTTGTGTGATTTACTTGCCTTGGATGAATTTGATAATTTGAGCATTGATTCTAGCCATTCTCATGCATCTTATTTTGATTTAAATGATGATTTTGAAGTTGTGAAACAAGGTGGCTCTAGCTCACCTAAACGCATTGGTGATCTTTCTTGCCTCCTAGAACCTTGAATGAGTTAGGCTCTTATGTTTGTGAAATTTGGACCATGTTTCTTGTTCTTTTGCACCTGATCCCTCTCCACCATTGGAGAGGAGTTTGTGAAGTATTGTAACAGGGAAAAAAGAGGTTAAAACCATGGTTTTACCTATGCAAAATGAAGCCCAATTTGAGAAGCATTCCAATGACAAGCATGCTAGAAATTCTTTAAGTTGTATAGCCATAGAGACTAGCAAGGAGGATTGGGACTTGGCTAAGAAAATATGAGTGAAGAAGATCCCTCCTAGCATTTTGGAGCCTCCACAACTGGACCTTATGCCATTGCCCTCAAACTTGAAATATGCTTACTTAAAAGATGGTGATAAACTTCCTATTATTGTCTCTTTTAAACTTTCTTGCATTGAGGTGTCTTTATTGCTTGATGTGGTTAGGAAGAACATTAGGGCAATTGGTTGGACACTAGGAGACATTTCAGGGATTAGTCCACACACATGCACTCATAGAATCATGCTAGATGAGGATGCTAAGGCTATTAGACAGCCATAAAGGAGGTTGAATCCTCTTATACTTGATGTGGTGAAAAAGAAAATCACTAAACTTTTGAATGCATATATCATTTATCCAATTAGTGATAGTGAGTGGGTTTCTCCGGTTCAAGCGGTGCCTAAAAAGAGTGGGATAACAATTGTTGAAAATGAAAATAATAAGTTGATTCCTATTAGGGTCTAAAATAGTTGACGTGTGTGCATTAACTATAGAAAGTTAAATGATGCCACTAAGAAAGACCACTTTTCCCTTCTTTTTATTGATTAGATGTTAGAGAGGTTGGGAGGGAAGTCACATTATTACTTTTTAAATGGTTATAGTGGTTATTTTCAAATTTGTATTGACCCTCTTGATCAGCATAAAACCACTTTTACTTGTCCATTTGGCACTTTTATCAAAGTTTGGCAATTGTTTAAGGGTTATATGTCTTGGTCTAAGCCATGTTTACCTAGTCCTAGTGGTCATTAAGCTTTTAATTTTGTCAATTGAGTCACAATAGGACCAAACTCATAGAATTAAGGAGTCTATGATAGTGGAATAGATTCAAAACTTGGAGAATTCACCCATTTTCTTGTTTGAGTCAATTTTACTTCCATTCATTTTCACTTGAAATTTGGAAAACCAAAAATATTTCTCTTCTTGATTTTTATCAAACCAACATTGTTTTTTAACTTGTGAAAATGGTTTATGAATTGTCTTTGGTTACTTAAGTTTGCTCTCTTAGGATTTAATGACTTAAGCACTCAACTATATTCTAGTTTCTTTAAAAAGTTTGATACGACTTAGAGCTTTTCAAAACTCAACCTATGCAAAACCCTCATCCATAAAGCACAACACAATGTTTATGAATTCTCAACACAATGTTTATAAATTCTCAATATAATATCCATACGTGTCTAGTTGATCTATAGGTTAAAATATACAACTCACATATAGCATGTACAACACAATGTTCATAGATGTAACACGATCTTCATGAATTTTTAACATAATGTCCATGCATATCTTGTGGTTCTATAGGTTAATTAAAATATATAAGTCACATAAAGCATGTATAACACAATATCCATCGGGTGCACGACACGATGTTCATAGATTCTCAACACAATGTTCATGAATTCTCAACACAATATCTATGCATGTCACGTATGGACATTCAGTTGAGAATGCATGAATATCATGTTGTGCATCTATGGACATTATGTTGTATATTATCTACGTTACTTGTACATATTATTAAACCTACTGATCAATTAGACAAACATGGACATTGTGTTGAGAATTCATACATATTATGTTTTGCATCCATAGATATTGTGTTGTACATGATTTGAGTCTTTAAATCACACAAGAAAAAATTGTACTTTCGCTTCTAAGAAAAATTGCAACAAGGGCCCTCAAACTTACAGTACAATGTCAAATTGTATTGGGCCTGCAGTACATTTTTTGCTTTTTTAAGACTTGTAGTGCTATTTCCTTTATTTTAAGTAAGAAAGGCTAAAAATGACAATATAAATCCCAACAAATTATTAAAAATAAAAGTCAAAACAGTTTTAATAAAGGAATAAAATGTAGTTAAAAAATAAATATTTATTAAAAGAACTTTTCACCTCGTCTAATAGCAATGGTGTTTCTTCAAAACAAATAAAGGAGAAAAAAAGCTAATAGGGAGGTGATGTTAGTCAAAATGATCTTCCCAATATCTACATATATCACATCTCATTTTTTTTAAAAATTTGCAGGTTCTTTCTTATTTTCAACTTTGTTATTATTCATTTTCAAATTATCATCTCTTGTCTTCTTTTTGTTGCCTTTTTTACCCACTGGCCATCCGTCCACCATCTCTTCTTCATTATCTCTATTTTTTGCATTAGTCTACAACAACTGGTGAAATTAAAGCAAGAAACCGCGAACCCTATGTGAGATGATTTTTTTACTCCATATTTCTCTTATATTATCTTATTTACATTTTTTTCTGTTCAATATTTCATCTCTAAGTTACAAGTCATCATCGTCATCATCATCTTCTTTCTTCCTCTTCCTCTTTTTCTTTCTTCTTGTTCTTTAGCGTCAATGTTCCTGCTTTTCTTTCAAACCATCAAACCTGTTTGGCCCATCGAGTTGGTCAAGCTAATTCAGTTTATAACTGGGTCACCCGAGTTAATTCAGGTTGCACACTTAATGGTATAACTAAAAGACTGAACTAGCTAGGTGACCGATTCACCGGTATGACTGATAGGTCCAGTCTAGTTTCCAATACAATGATCATATGAGAGTACCATAGGTTATGAGTTGATGCTTTTCAATGATAATTGAAAAATTACCATGTCCTACAATAATTTGACCAGAAGATTTAGAGTAAAATGGTGGAATAAATGCAACATAAAATCTGCAAGTTCAAGAGCAATTCTCGAGTGGATTAAAATCACTGTTAAGACAATTCAATAGTAAATTAAAGAACAAGCCACTACACCAATAGCTTTTCTAGCAAAAAAGAAGAAGAGGATGACCTAGTTGACGACTACCAAGACAAAAGAGGAATAAGCCTCTCTTATCCAAGAAGTAGCATCCCAAGCTTCACAAGCAACTTCGGATGAAGAGTCTCCACACAAGATATAAATGATAATGATATATTCAGCACCAATCTTGAAGATTATCAACTAGTTGCTGACAAATAAAGGAATTAAAATAAAATCCAAATAAATGTGGCCATTAGTCAACAAGTAAAAGAAAAAATTGTCACGGGTGAAAAAGACAAAGGAAAAAAAGACCAAAGATATGGTAAAAAAAAGAAAACTAAGAAGAAAGAAAAGAAAGTCATGGGCAGAATCTTGCCAAAATAAATAAGTAATCCAAGCATCGAGAAATTTAATCAGTATCAACTAGTTGCCAGCAAATAAAAGTAATTAAAATAAAATCTAAATAAATGTGGCCATTAGTTAAAAAGTAAAAGAAAAAATAGTCACGAGTGAAAAAGACCAAAAATATGGTAAAAAAAGAAAAAGAACAAGACAGAAATGAAAGTCACGAGCAGAATCTTGCCAAAAGAAATAAACAACCCACACCGAAAGCAAAAAGAAATTTAATCAGCATCAACTAGTTGCTGACAAATAAAAGTAATTGAAATAAAATCCAAACAAATGTGGCCATAAGTTAAAAAAAAGTCACGGGTGAAAAAGAAAAAAATATGGTAAAAAAAGAAAAAGAATAAAACAGAAAAGAAAGTCACGGGAGGAATCTTGCCAAAAGAAATACATAACCCCAGCACCGAAAACAAAAAGAAATTTAATCAATATCAACTAATTGCCAATAAATGAAAGTAATTGAAATAAAATCCAAACAAATGTGGCCATTAGTCAAAAAGTAAAAGAAAAAAAGTCACAGGTGAAAGCGACAAAGGAGAAAAAGATAAAAAAAATTGTAAAAAAGAAAAAGAAAAAAAAAAGTTATGGGCAAAATCTTGCTAAAAAAATAAATAAATAATCCAAGCGTCGAAAGTAGAAAGAAATTTTAAAAATCGTAAGAAAAGTAATCAGAGTTAAGAAAAGGGAAAATGACAATTAAGTCCCAAAACACTAATTTTATACCAGTTAAGTCCCAACAAATTCTAAAAGGCCAATCAAGTCCCATGTTATTTTTCCCCAATCAGAATTACGAAAGAAATGACAAAAATGCCCCTATGAGTAAATATAACATGTACACTCATCATCTCCAACATTTTCCTCCCGATTTGTCTTTTTCCCGCCATTAATGAGAGGTGCATGTAAGAGGTAGAGTTGTACGTTGAAGAGTACCCATTCCTGAAATAGAGTTATGCTTGGAAGAGGTGGAGTTGTCTTAATTATTGACTCAAGAAAGCTTAAGGTTTTGTGCTAGTGCGTGTAGACAGGTATTTTTTTTTTTTTTGCAAATCCTTTCATCTAAACAAAAAGGTTTACTCCATGAAGGTTTAATTTCTTACAAAATGGCTTTCGTAAGGAAAAAGATGGAACGGTTTTCTACAACTGAACATGAAAGAATTTTTTTATTTGACGTTATAAAATATTTGGCATGAAGATTCGACATTTTGCAACTGAAAGTGTAAGAAATTATCATCGAGTGTCCATATTTTAAGATGGAACGCTGTCACTGTTTGACTGATGCAAAAATCACTTATGTCAAATGTAACTTGTTTCTAAGTGATATATTATTACATTTTATTTTGTTTCTTGTAGGTTGATATTATTGGGTACGATGGAAAGTAGTTGTGTAAAGGAAATTTTTTGTTATTTTCATTTTGGTGGAGATATTGTAAAAGATATGCATGGGATAATGCGTTATGATGGGGGGAGCTATAATGGAAGAATGATTAGAGAAGGAATGTCTCTTGAAGGACTTGTTAGATTGATTTCATCATGCTTAAATTGTGATTTAAATGGAATAGAGTTGAAGTACAAAGTAAAATTTGATTGCAATGCCCTTTTAGACCTTAAAGATGATGAAGGGATAAATCAATTAATGAAATTGAATGATAATTTTACTCATGTGTGCATAATTGGGAAGATACAGCAAAGTACAGAGGCCACAAGAGATTCAATTGATGGGTAAGTTTTTTTAATAGTTGCATAATTAATATTATGCTAATATAAATATGGATGGTAGTAATAAACATGATTTGAATGAAAATGCAGAGTAGGATGTTCAGTTGAGAATTCACATGCTACACAAGATCTTGAAGTTCTACCATGTGCAATACAAAGTATCCCAGCACTAATGCCTAAGCTAAATGCAATAAAGTGGAAGGATTTGCTAGTAAGACCTGGGCAGATTTTTGCAAGTGCTGATGATTGTAGACAAGCAATCTACAAGTATAGTATTGCACACAGGTTTGAATATAAATTTGTGAAGAACAACACAAATAAAATAATTTCAATTTGAAAGGCAAAAGGATGTCAATGGAAGATAACAGCATATTCATTAAGGAAGTCTATGCCCTTACTTCGTGTAACAACTTTCAAGAATGAGCACTTACATTCTGCCCAAGAAGACCTTGAAGTTTCTTACAGTATAAGGTGCACACTAACTTCGTCTATAATTGATGACATAGTAAGGTCTAATGTGGAAAAAAGACCCAATGAAATCAAAGCTGACATATATAGAGACTATGGCATAAGTCTAACTTATCGTCAAGCTTTAAGAGCGAAAGAGAGGGCATTGGTGGAAATAAATGGGCTTCCTGACCAATCATATATGCTTGTTCCTTGGTTGTGTAATAGACTAATGGAGACTGATGCTGACACTATAGCAAAATGGGTGGCTTCTGAGAACAATAGATTTGAACGTTTATTTATTGCATATGGTTGTTCCATTAAAGGATTCTTGCTTGGGGCTAGGCCTATTTTATATGTGGATGGATGTTTCCTCAGTGGTCCTTATCAAGGCACCTTACTGGCAACTTCAACATACGATGCCGATAATGAGTTGTTTCCATTAGCTTTTGCAATAGTTGGGAGTGAAACTCATGATGATTGGACTTGGTTTCTTTAAAATATTAAAGATATCCTTGGTTCGCTACAGGTAACTATTGTTTTTGATAGAAATAATGCTATTATTGGTGCTGTTAGAGCCATATTTGATGGTGATAGACATGCATTTTGCTATCGACATGTTAAGGAGAATTTTAGCTCTGAGTTTAATAAAGTTTGTAGGGGAATGGGAAGGAACAGCAAAGAAGAGGCACTAAAGTTGCTTGATTACATTGCCTATGCAAGGCATGAGCACAAATTTCATATAGCCATGAAAAATTTGAGGATGTTCTCTCCACAATTAGCAAGATGGGTTGAAAATCAAGGCGATGTTGATCAGTGGGCACTATCGTTGTTCCCATTTTGAAGATGGGATAAGATAACAACTAACTTGGCCGAATCATTCAATGCATGGATTCTTGAAGGGAGGAGGCATAATATATGTGTTCTTATAAATGAGCATAGAGACAAGTTGAGCAAGAAATTTTTTGCAAGTAAGGCAGCCATGAGTAAGTGGAAAAGCATAGTTGGTCCCAATGTTGAAGCAAAGTTGAAGGAAAATATTTTGAGGGCAGAAGTTATGATAGTTCAACTGCATGGCTCACATATTGCATTGGTTCAGACACTGTGTGGAGATGTATGTGTGAATCTGATACTAAGGGAATGCACATGCAAAGTTTGGCAAATGTCTGGCATTCCTTGCCCACATGCTTGTGCAGCCATTAAAGAAGTACATGGTAATGTGTATAGCTATGTCGAGGAATGTTATCTTCGTAGCTCACAAGAGAAAATATACAGTGGCATTATGCATCCTGTTGAGACCCATGACATGCCAAAGCCAAATGCCTTGACAGTGTCTCAGCTCATGAACCAAACCTTTTTGCTGCCTCCTAGAACATCTCGACCAGCTGGCAGACCTCGTCATGTGAGGATCGAGTCTCAACATCAACAAAAGAAGGTTTATCATTGTTCTCGCTGCCATGAAGCAGGTCATACGAGGAAGAGGTGTAGAAATCCAAATCCAAGTTGATGTTATTGTAAATGGGTTACCACATGAACTTGGATTTGGGTGACATAAACATAATGGTTGTTTTAGGGGTTTTTTTTGGCATATAGCAGCCCTTGATTTGTAAATGCAAGTTGATGTTTCTATAACATAAACATAATGGTTGTTTTAGGGGTTTTTTTTGGCATATAGCAGCCCTTGATTTGTAAATCCAAGTTGATGTTTCTATAACATGAGACTAAATCAACTTGGATTTGGTTGACATGTATAGGTTTATGTAGATATATATTGGTTATATTAGGGGTTTTTTTGGTACATAGCAACCCTTCATTTGTAAATCCAAGTTCATGTCTTTATGAATGTGGACAGCTGATATGTGCAGATGCATTAGATGAATTAATACTTGTTTCTTACATGAACAGTTCATATCTTCTAGTTCGACGATCCAAGATTTCATGTACGAGTTGCCAATTTTTCGTAAGGAATTTGCAAAATTTGGTGTCTAAATTGCAAAATACTTCCACGAATTCAATAGTTCTTCGATCCAAAATTTCGAGTAGTAGTTGCAAATTGTTTCTAAGGACATTGCAAAATTTGGATTCTCACTAGCAAATTACTGGAGCTTTGTCCTAAAGGATTTAACTCTCCAACGAATTTAATAGTTCTTCGTTCTAAAATGTAGAGTACCAGTTGCAAATTGTTTCTAAGGGCATTGCAAAATTTAGTTTCTCACTTGCAAATTACTGGAGCTTTGTCCTAAAGGATTTAACTCTTCAACGAATTTAATAGTTCTTCGATCCAAAATTTAGAGTACCAGTTGCAAATTGTTTCTAAGGACATTGCAAACTTTGGTTTTTCACTTGCAAATTACTGGAGCTTTGTCCTAAAGGAGTTAACTCTTCAACGAATTTAATAGTTCTTCGATCCAAAATTTAGAGTACCAGTTGCAAATTGTTTCTAAGGGAATTGCAAAATTTGGTTTCTCACTTGCAAATAACTGGAGCTTTGTCCTAAAGGAGTTAACTCTTCAACGAATTTAATAGTTCTTCGATCCAAAATTTGGAGTACCAGTTGCAAATTATTTCTAAGGGCATTGGAAAATTTGGTTTCTCACTTGCAAATTACTGGAGCTTTGTCCTAAAGGATTTAACTCTTCAACGAATTTAATAGTTCTTCGATCCAAAATTTGGAGTACCAGTTGCAAATTGTTTCTAAGAAAATTGCAAAATTTGGTTTCTCACTTGTAAATTACTGGCACTTTATCCTAAAGGATTTAACTCTTCAACGAATTTAATAGTTCTTCGATCTAAAATTTGGAGTACCAGCTGTAAATTGTTTTTAAGGGCATTGTAAAATTTGGTTTCTCACTTGCAAATAACTGGAGCTTTGTCCTAAAGGAGTTAACTCTTCAACAAATTTAATAGTTCTTCGATCCAAAATTTGGAGTACCAGTTGTAAATTATTTCTAAGGGCATTGCAAAATTTGGTTTCTCACTTGCAAATTACTGGAGCTTTGTCCTAAAGGATTTAACTCTTCAACGAATTTAATAGTTCTTCGATCCAAAATTTGGAGTACCAGTTGCAAATTGTTTCTAAGGGAATTGCAAAATTTGGTTTCTCACTTGCAAATTACTGGCGCTTTGTCCTAAAGGATTTAACTCTTCAACGAATTTAATAGTTCTTTGATCCAAAATTTGGAGTACTAGTTGCAAATTGTTTCTAAGGGAATTGCAAAATTTGGTTTCTCACTTGCAAATTACTGGAGCTTTGTCCTAAAGGATTTAACTCTTCAACGAATTTAATAGTTCTTCGATCCAAAATTTGGAGTACCAGTTGCAAATTGTTTCTAAGGGCATTGCAAAATTTGGTTTCTCACTTGTAAATTACTGGAGCTTTGTCCTAAAGGATTTAACTCTTCAACGAATTTAATAGTTCTTCGATTCAAAATTTGGAGTACCAGTTGCAAATTATTTCTAAGGGTATTGCAAAATTTGGTTTCTCACTTGTAAATTACTGGAGCTTTGTCCTAAAATAATTACTTTGTTGAGAATTCATTACTTACCCCACCCAAAATTTTGACACACAGTTGCAACATTGGCTATATATAATTGATTTGGTTGCTTGTTCAGCTTGCTTGATAGTCACACCGAGTGTTTTATTTAGAAAATTGCATGATTCATTTGTTACATTGAATTGGATCACCATATGATTAAAGTAATATAAATAGCAACCCGGCTGTATCAATTGGCAGGAAATACATGTTATTTTAATTTGTTAAAAATAATAAGTATTAATTAGTACCTGTGATATAAAATCCCAATGGAGGTGTTGGCAATCTTATTTACACAAAATCATAATTCAGTTAGGTAAAATGCATGTATGTGACCAAATTTTGATCAAATAACATGTTTTAGATACAAAATTAATCAAGCATATCCCACAAAGGCCAACCTAATTTTGCAGCCAAAAATTCTATTCTTATACACCCTGCAATATATTGGTAAAAATATTCTTATAAGCCCTAAAATTTGGATATAGCTTCAAATTCAATTGAGCATGTCCTCACTTGTACAAATTACATAGTCAACCTTCAGCTAAAACACGTGAGGGAAAAAATTGTAGAAGAGGCAATTTCTACAAAATCAGAATGGTGAAAACATGTCACAGACTAAAAATTCATCTACACTCTTTTGCCCTCTTTGGTCGATTAGCTGCTGAGACAGAGGCAAATACTTCATTTCTTACTTCATTTCTCATGTGATTTACCAGCCACCACACCATGTCCACCCTAAACTGTCTTAGTTGTTCCTAAAAAAACATAAAGAAAGTTTAAGTTTCACATTGATAATTGGAAGAAAAAAATTAGAAAGATTATGGATCCCATATACATACGTTTGAAAAGTCCTCCATGGTCAGTCCTCCTTTTCTTCTTCTACCATCCCATTCTGTACAGTACTTTATGACATATACCCCACAATCATCTCTATAAATATGAGCAATTAAGATAAGGCAAATTGTCTACTAGAAATGAATACATTAAAAGGTACTTGTTTTCATAGATAGTTACTTACACATTACTCTGTTTGGGAAGTTCTTTAAATATCATCTCCATCTGAAAATCCTCTCCATATTTCTCCGGGTCACATGCTTGTAACAACTCAATTATGCTAGTTCTCTACAAATAGTTCTAGAGTTAGATAACCATTCCCATGTAAAAATTTAAGTCACCTAAAGTAGTTATGTAAAAGAACTAATAAAGCATACCATAAATCCGGCCATCATCTTCTTCTCTTTAAATAACTTCCCAGCCAATGAATCAAGGATGAAAAATTTATCATTTTTCAAATCAGCACAATAACAAAACCAGTGATTGAACACAAGCATAGGCAAGAAGAGGTAATCACAATTTCCAAGGTTATATCCAAGTTGATCGGGCATGAGCATCTTTGCATCCTCAAAGACAGACCATCTTAACTTTTTATCCCTTAGGGTGGCCATAAATTCTGAATCAAATATGTACCTCCGTACCTTCCCTTCGTGAAGTTGCTCACCAACCATCACTTTTGCGACCATGCTCATGACCTACAAGGATCACATCCAACACTCAATGTGCTATCCAATTAAGCAACTAATGAATTAAAACTATTAGACATACCGCTGTACTTATCCATTTTTTAGGACCAAGACTTTGGCATTCGACCCTAGTTAAGTAGTAATCGTACATCTCAACAACACACCTACCAAAAAATGTGTTGTTATATCAATCATAATGCACCATGATTATCGAAAAGTAATATCACATTACTTACTCTTCACCCTCTGCTTGATTGGTCCGCCTAGTGCAATATTCATATATCTGTTGTTCTTTTGTAATTCTCCCTTGTATTGGTTCTTTCAAAAAAGGTGACCAATTTACCTCAACCCTTTTCCTCTCAGACCTTCGAACCATTGGGCTTTCATTTATTCTCCTCTTCTTCTTACCATCTTATCTTTCATCACTTTCTTCCTTACTATTGGAGCCTTCATCTTCATCTTCTTTAGATCCAGCTCCAGCTGCAGTTTCATGTCCATCGTCATCCTCATCCTCATCCCCATCTTCATCCCCAGCTTCATGTGCATCTTTAGCTTCATCTTCACCCTTGTCTCCATCTTCATCATCTTCTTCAGCTTTATTTTTATCTCCATAGTCCTCTTCCTCTACTTCTTCTTCGCTTGGTTCGCCAACCCGCATGATAGCTTTACTATTAGATATTTGAAGCTGGTTAAGACTTTGTTGCAACTTCAGCACTTTACTTGCAAATGTATTAGCATATTGCAAAAAGTCTTCATATATCTCCCTCACACCCTAACCAAGTTTCAACACCAAGCTTATTAAGTAAGTGAAAACCAAAACATAGACAATAAAGTATAAACATTTATATACCGGGTGAGTTATCGTTGCAAGTAGAGGTAAAACTTCAGACACTTCATTAGCCTGACCACCGTAAAGAATACCATGGATGCTTTCTTTTTCCAGCTTAACCTGTTTCTGCACCATGTGTTGGTTCCACAAATGCATCACAGGCGTTCCACCATCTATTGACGGTGTTGGGCCTAATGGAAAGTGGTGCATGTAAAATATTTGCACCACAAGGATAATTATAATCTAATCAATAACAAATAAACTGGAACAAAATATAGAAGGATTTCAAATAGACTATACCAGTAAGAAAAATAAGCATCCTCCTACATTCTTCTTCTTTCGTCCACTCCTTAATGCTGTCTCATAAGTCGAAATTTCTCTAATAAGCTCCGACAACACAAAAGATGACCAATCATATTCTTGAACATTTCTCAAACTTTTAATAGTCCTCATACTAACAGTTGTACTTGTTGTGGGACAAAGAAATGTTCTTAAAGTGAATAACAAAAACACCGTTTCAAAATTTTTTTCAGCCTTGCCGGATATTACCAAACTCTTCAACTCAGTGAAGGGTTTGCCAAGATAATTCTTCTTTAATGCTTGACATGCTTCGCTGTCATCATTTAAAAAAACAACTTTCCCACCCTAAGGCACACCTAAGATAGTATGCACATCCTTTTCGTCAACACTTAATTTCTTCCCTCTAATTCTAAGTGTTGAGGTTGGTGTGTCAAAAGCAGCAATTACTTGTTCACATAACTCTCTGGGTAGTTTATTAAATTTAAAATCCAAGAGAGATTGGAACCCCATTTTCTTGACCTTTGTACATAACTTTTTATGTTTGGATATGTATTCCACAACTTCCTTGAACTGGCCAGGAGAGCAACGCGTATTAAATGAAACCTACAAATCAAGAAGAATAATATAACACCATACAATGCATAACAATCATACTAAAAAACCTCATTAATTTAAAATAAATACAAGTTAGTGATACTGTTGCCGTGGAACAAGATGCTGATTCCTTGCCTCATCCATCTAACGAAGCCATGTTTCTATATCTTTCTTATTCAACATTTGATAATTTTCGCCAACTTTCTCTCATTGAGTCATTGGCTTCTATAAGACCACTGAATCTTCCTTCATTTTTTTTAAGAAACTCTTTCTTAAAGTTGTCGTATCCAGACTTCTTTTTTATTGTAGCTTTCTTGTTGTCCATAGTTTCTTGGTTCTTTGTGCCCTAACAAACAAGCTTCCCACCTAATTATCACCGATGCAAGTCCCAAAAAAAAAACACTGGTTAAAATTAAACCAATAAATTGAAAGAAAGTAAGCAGAAACAAGCAGAATTTCATTAATAAAGCCTAACAACTTTGCTCATGGTCAAAGGGCACAACAAACATGCATGTCCACAAGAAGAGAGAAGCTGAACTTTTGCAAAGAGAAATTGAGAAAAACACAAACAAATTTTGGGCAATAAAGATTGCACTAACAAAACCTAGAAAATTACCTTCTTTTCTTTGACAGCTAAAAAAATGTCTCTTTTTGCAATAAATTCCCGAAACTATTTCTTTTTGCATTAAATTCCTAATCCAAAAAAGGATCTTCAGTAGGATAACCACTCACAGGAAACAGGCATCAAAAACGCACCTTAAGTTACAGGGAATGGGGTTTTTTTTATGTTGGTGGGGGGAGAGGCTGGGTCCAGGAAGAAAGACGAAGATAAATTCACTAAATTACTCATGAAAAAACAAAACAGATTAATACAGATACATCTGTATGGAATTGCCCAGAAGAAGTGAAGCAGATTGAAAATTTATTTCCACCCATTGAACATTAAAATATTTGCATGCATTGGTGAAGATAACTTAAATATTGTCAGCATTTCCATTGATTGAAAAATTATTTGCAAAGAAGAAGCACAACAGATTTGCACAGCCAAGCATCAGTAAATTGTGCACTGAAATGAAAATCATTGCTCCACACAAATGTAATATCCAAAGAGAACAACTATAATCATGTCATTCAGCCCATTGTGCCCAATTCCTTCAAATATCATTGAGGATTCATACTACCCAAAGTCTACTCAGATCAGGTAAATTTCTTCATGGTCAAATCGATAGAACGGAAGTTTCTTTTCTTGATCATCCCCATAGGCATTCGATTTCTAACATCATTAATCCCTTAATCTTCAATAACCCTTCTACAACTTCTACCAAATAATCAACAACACTAGTAAGCATTTAACCACCATCATTAACACAACTCTTCTTACAAACTTTAAAAAAAATCTTAATTATCATTTTGTCTAACAATTTCCCTTTAGATGTTGCACAATTTTAATAGGTAGATCAACTTTACAATTTATGTACAAACATAAACTTTCTTAGGTAGCATAGATAACTCCTCAAGGTTCTACTATGAAAATTAAACAATCTCATTTTCATCAACTTCTTTCAAGCCTTCCTACAAATACCTTGAGAGCATTTATCATGGACAAATTTGTGAGATGAACAACTAAGCAATTCCAACAACTCTCAAGCTTTTACTTTTATTAACCAAATTTAGTTCATTATCATGATAGAATAACATCAAAGATTAACACTAGTAAGCTTTTACCATTCATTCTGCAGTCTCTATTGTCGTCTGCAGATCAAATGAGATGTCCAAATATTCTAAACTTAGCTGCACTGGAATAGACTCGTTTACTTGCAAGTGCATTGGCACAAAATAGTGACCTTAAATTTTAGGTTTACCTGCTTCTCATGACTTCAATATTTTAGTATTTTTTAGGCATGTAAAACATGTCAATGGAAATATTCAGAGTCAAATAGCCATTGATTCTAAATTTATGTCAAATTGGAAAAGTTTATCTTAAATAAATGCCGTAGGCAGCATTGTCTTGTTCTTGATAATAGTTAAAGGTACAGTCTGTGTTTTCATTGTCATTGACCATTTGTTTGCCAAGCTCTTGCAATTTAATTCATCAAACAGTGTTCAATATCTTATGCGAGATTAAGATAACATGATTGTGGATCAGCAAGTGGTTTACGATGAAGGGGAAGAGGAGAGCTTCAATCTTTTACATACACGAGAAGAAAGCAGACCAAACTTTTAGCCAATCAGCCAATACACATACACAAGCAGGACTTCATTAACTGAAAAGGAAGGAAAAAAGAAAAACTGAACATGCATATACACACACCTCTAATAGCGTGAAACAGAGCAGGAAAGAGGAAGGGATTCAGCTGCTTCCACCAGAAAAAAATGAACGCCCAGCTCAGGGATCTAAGTCTTCAAATCCCAACAAACAATAAAGGCAAAAAAATACAATTTAGGCATATAAATCCGAACCTTAACGGAAAAGACCTCGCCCCTGGCTCTCCATTGTCGTTATCGCCAAAATCTTGGCCCTCGCCACCGATTTTCCCTCACCTCTGTCACTGCCACCAACGTTTCCCTCTTCTCCTTCAAGTGTTCAACTCTCAGTTGCCGGCTACGTGTGCTGCCCCCAGAAAAATCACTCTCCCCTGGCCCAACCAAGCCCTCGTTCACCGTATGGATCAAAGAGTGCAGACCCAGAGAATAGAGCTTCGCGTCGCACAGAGACTCGTTCGGGCAGAGAAGAAAACGAGCTTTTACTTGAAGAAGGGTGTTTCGGTCTTTTCCTGTGACATCAAAATACCACTTAAGGACCTTGGGACTTGATTGGCCTTTTAGAATTTGTTGGGACTTAATTGGTATAAAATTAATATTTTGAGACTTTATTGTCATTTTCCCTTAAGAAAAGCCAACTCAGCCATGATATTTCTAATCTCCTATATAAAATCAGAAGACTCTTTATTTTACAGGCATAAATTTTTCAAAACCCTCTCTCTCCCTCCCTCCCTCCCGCTTATAAAAATTCCCTTCTCCTTTGCTCTTGAACTCTTGTTAGCACTTTCAATCTTCACCCTGTTTCATATAATAAAATTATATGTTTATAATTCCCTTCTATTTTAATTCTTATTTAAACCCATCTCTTGCCCGCTATGATATTAGAGCTATGTTTTTATTGTTCTAGTCAACAAAGCTAAAACTTGATGGCTTGTTCCTAGAGAGGGACATGTCATGGTTCTGTAATTGTGTGGAGTTATTTAAAAACCTACTTAAAATTTGACTTGATTTAAAAATCTATTTAAAAACATAGATAAAAGTAAGCTTTTTTAAAATAGAATTACATATTAATTTTAAATGTTTCAAATATACTTTAGAGCTATTAAAGTAAATATATATAATATCAATTATAATATACAATGATTAAAAGGACTTACTAACTACAATATAATATAATAATAAAGTAATAATTTTAAAATTAATTTGTAAATCTAATCTGATTGAAAACAATCATAAATAAAATTGAATGGATTGATTAAAAATTAAATAGTGATAGTGATATATGTATAATATATTACATAATATATATATATATAGACATATATAAGCCAGCTTGTTGGTTAAATGAATTAAAAATAATCCTAATCTATTTAACTAAATATACTTAATAAAAAGTTAAATTTAACTTTAACTTATTTAGTGAATAAGTTAGATTGGAGTGAAGGCTGATACTTGCACCCCTAGATGAAGAGATATGAAGGAGAGATGGCGCTAAATGCGGAGTGAGAAGGCGATGAAAATTGCATAAAATCCGAACACAGCAAAGACGCTTTGTTTTGAAAAGCCAAAACTCAAAAGTGATTGAATTTGCACATTGAAAAAATAAAATGTTCGAGGCCTATTTGATCAGTGAAAAAATAGTTAATGAATCAAACTAAGGTCAAATTATATGTATGCATGATGTATGATAATTTAAGTGAAAAATAAAAATTAAAAAGAACTAAAATGAGAAATTAGGAATTAATAAGCCTGTCATTAAGCTATTTCTTTTTCAGTCGTGTCTTGCATATTTTCATCAAGAATCTCATCCAAAATGCCAATTTTATGTAGCTCAAATTAATCTCACGTATAAAATTAATTCTTTCAAAATTATTATTTACACTTTTTTCTAAAAAATTCTAAAATAATAAATTAACTTTAATAAATTTAATTGATACCAAAATGTTCAAAATATCCAAAATATGGCTTAATTCTTTTTGTTTCTTTGGACAATTAGCTTGCACTTAAAAAAAAAAAGGAATATATAGTTGCAGTTCTTTCTTGGGTCAATGCCACGGCTGACGCGCATGTGTACCAATGAAGTTTGTACGCACGGAAGGGAAAGGTAGATTCCCCCCCCCCCCCCCCCGGGTGGCCAAAGGAGAAGGAAAGGTGGATGGGAATATAAACACCGCACTAATTTCATTTCATTGGTGAAAAATCTAGAGTGAGAAAGATTGGAAGAGAGAGGATAAGAAGAAGATTATGATGACGGACATAACGAGGGTTTTGCCGAAGGCGTTGTTGTGGGAAATCGTTTCACGCTTAACTCCAAGGGATGCAAGCCGGACATCTGCCGTTTGTTCGTACTTCAAGGAATGTGCAGATTCCGATGAGACTTGGGTAGTTTTCCTGCCGTCCGATTGACGAGACTTGGTCTCCCATTCATCTTTTCCCAACTTGATATTTCTTCCCAACAAACAGCGAGACCTTCACCTCTCTGATCACCCCGTTCTTGTAGCCGATGGAACCAAGGTAAGATCAGTTCCCACTTTTAACTTTCTCTATTTTCGTCTTGCTTGATCGGAACTTTTGGGCAACCTTCGTCTTCCATTTTTTCCCCCCTGAGTAACAATGATTTTATTCGGGGAAAAACGAATCAGTAGTTTTAATTTCAAAAAGTTTGAGCTACTTTCCCCCCTTTTTAACAAGGTTATTAATCCAGATTATCTAAAATGCATTTTCGGTCCTTTACTCCTTTGTATTGTATTTCATTTGAAATCACTTTATTTTATGCAAAATAGTGCTATTAATTGATGATTGATGTGGATGGAACAGAGATTCTTCTTGGAAAAAGAGAGTGGCAAGAAGTGTTACATGATAGGAGCAAGCGGGCTTCATATTATCTGGGGAGATACGCCTCGCTACCGGAGTTGGATTCCAATTCCAGAATCCAGGTTTTCTTTATTCTTTCTTCTTTTATATTTATATAGCACTTATTCAGGTCAATAAGAGTATAAAGTACTAATGATTCTTCGAAGTTCAAGTTGTGTTATAGCGGGTCTGTGTCTGTGTTGATGGTTTGAATTTTGTTATAGTAGTTGAGGGCTTAGTGTTTGGTGACATATACATATATCTTGTAGATTTCCCCAAGTAGCAGAGCTCGACCATGTATGGTGGTTTGAAGTGAAGGGCAACTTACAGATTAGGCTTCTGTCCTCAAAAACATCATATGATGTGTTCTTCATCTTCAAGTTTGGAAGCAACAGATTCGGATTTACGGATGCACCGGTGAGTTTCAGTCTCACTAAAGGAGATCAATCCCCGCCTCGGGAAGTGGTGCTTGACCCTCCAGGATCTGATGTTACGCAGAGGGAAGACGGATGGATGGAAATTAAGGTGGGGGAATTTTTCACTGAAGAAGATGGTGATGATGATGGCCTAGTGGAGTTTAGAGCATGGCAGACTGAAGGTCATATTAAAAGAGGCATTTTAGTTGAAGGAATTGAGTTCAGGCCTACAAGGAATGAATAAAGAAGAAAATTGTATACATATTTCAGCCTGGTTCGTTTGTGGAGTGATTTTCATGGATTTTGAATGATGCTAAGAATGAGAAGGAAAATGGATTGCAATGGAACGAATAGTTATGTTTGCTATGTATGTGAAGGAATTTAAAGTTTAGGAAAAATTTAATGCTTCGAGTTCATTTTCTAAAGCTCCAGAATTACCATAGAAAGCTCTGCATTGTTTAATCATTTTGCTGTTTTCATATTGAGATCAACTAGCATTAACTCAAAGCAGATCAAATCACATGATATTGCACTCTGGTCTTCAAAGTATAATAAGTTCTATGCACAAATTTGCTTGTGATCTAATTACCATATCTAGTTGTTTTAAAAAAAACCAACTTTAAAGAGAGTGAAAAGTTATTCTATTTTTTTTATCATATTTTAGATATTGAAAATTGAATCAGTCATTGAACTGATCAAGATAGTAGATTAAAAAGTTAATAGTTCAATCAAGAGTCTATTCAAAATCAAATTGGTCATAATTAAATTAATATATTTTTATTTTTAGGTTATATATTTTAAATAAGAAAAGCTAAAAATGATAATATAAATTTCAACAAATTATTAAAAATAAAAGTTAAAAAGTCAAAATATTAATAAAGATACAAAATGTAGTGAAAAAATAATAAATATTTATTAAAAGAACTTTTCACCTTGTGTACTGGCAATGATATTTCTTCAAAACAAATAAAGAAAACAAAAACAGAAGACAAAAAGCTCATAGGGAGGGGACGTCAATCAAAATGATCTTCCTAACGTCTGCATATACCACGTCTCATCTATGAAAAACATGCAGGTTCTTTCTTATTTTCAACTTTTTTACTATTCATTTTCAAATTATCATCCCTTCTCTTCTTCTTTTGCCTTTTGTTACCCACTTGCCGTCCGTCCACTGTCTCTTTTTCATTATCTCTATTTTTGGCATTAGTGTGCAACAATTGGCAAAATTGAAGCAGGAGACCGCAAACCCCATGTGAGATGATTTTTTATTTTTGGCTCCATATTTCTCTTAGATTATCCTCCTTACAAATTTTTCTATTTAAAATTTCATCTCTAAGTTACAAGTCATCGTCATCTTCTCCTTCTTCTTTTTCTCTTCCTCTTTTTCTTTCTTCTGGTTCTTTAATTAGCATCCATGTTCCTATTTTTTATTTCAACCTATCTAACCTGTTTGGCCCATTGAGTTGGCCAAGTTAATCTAGTTTAGAACCAGGTCACCTGAGTTAATTCGAATTGCGTACTTAACAGTTTAATTGGAAGAATGAATCAGTTAAGTGACCAATTCATCGGTATGACCAATTGGTTTGGTCCAGTTTTCAATACAATAATCATATGAAAGTACCATAGGTTATGAGTTGGCACTTTTCAATAATAATTGAAAAATCACCTTGTCCTACAATCATTTGATCGGAAGATTTAGAGTAAAATGATAGAATAAATGCAACCAACAATTTGCAAGTCCAAAAGCAGTTCTTGAGTGGATTAAACCCACTGTTAAGACAATTTGACAACAAATTAAAGAACCAGCTACTGCATCAATAGCTTTTCTAGCAAAAAGAACAAGTTGATGACCTAGTTGGCAACTGCCAAGATAAAAGAGCAATGAGCCTCTCTTATCGAAGAAGTAGCATCCCAAGCTTTGCAAGCATCTTTAGATCCACCACACAAGACATAAATGATAATGATACATTCGGTGGCGATCTTGAAAATTATCAACTAGTTGCCAACAAATAAAAGTAATTGAAATAAAATAAAAAACAAATGTGGCCATTAGTCAACAAGTAAAAGAAAAAATAGTCATGAGTGAAAAGATGAAGGAGAAAAGGACAAAAATATGGTAAAAAAGATAAGGAAGAAGAAAGAAAAGAAAGTCATGGGTGGAATCTTGCTAAAAGAAAGAAATAATCCAAGCACTGAAAGTAGAAAGAAATTTAACTAGTCTCAAGAAAAGTAATTAATCAGAGTTAAGAAAAGCCAACTCAACCATGATATTTCTTCTTTTTTTTAATAAAAACACGGACAAAAATATGCAAGGATTACAAGAGTCAGGATATATCAGAATCCAAGATGATCCTACATCCCATAAGTGGTTCGTTGTAGTTAGAGAGGTTATAGCTTTCATAAGAAGTTTCCTGTGCGACTAAGTC
This sequence comes from Prosopis cineraria, assembly GCF_029017545.1. Taxonomy (NCBI): domain Eukaryota; kingdom Viridiplantae; phylum Streptophyta; class Magnoliopsida; order Fabales; family Fabaceae; genus Prosopis; species Prosopis cineraria. The sequence continues at coordinate 9,979,501 of NW_026555338.1, forward strand.
AGTGCATTTGTTTGCCTCTATAAAAATATGATCAAAATTGACAGTCCAGTTTCTCATAGTAAGCTCCCTAATTTTCTCGATGGTAACTGCTAAAAGATGATGATCAAAGAAGTTATGTTAAATAAGTAAGGGCTTCCATAAAGTTAGTATGTAAATTAATCTTTGTAAGATTAGCATTCTAACCAAGCTGAAGGCCTTTTAAAATGCCTAATAATTCGACTATCGTACAAGGTTGATAACCAAGATATTTTGAAAATTTAATAATCCAATTTCCTTTTTCATCATAGATGACTCCACCACAAGCCGTAGCACCAAAGGAGTTAACAAGACCATCTATATCGAGTCTAACCCACCCTACTTCAGGAGGATACTATTTAGCCTCATATCTAAGTTTGTCTTTATTCAAAATATTCACTCTTGATAAAAGCCACATATCATTTATAACATCTATTATAATATTGCTCTGTAGGCAATCCCAAGAAGTTTTCTGGAGGAAACACTTGATTTTTTCATAAGTAGGCCGCTTCTAAATTTTAGACCAAATATTAGGATTGTTTTGATCATTTTGAGATTCAAACATTTTGTTGGTAGATTTTATAAAGAAATTTTTGTCAAAGGAAGGTCTCTAGCAAAGGACATCATCTTCACCATGAGGGTTAGGAGGTTTTGCAAGAGCAATTTGATTAATCACATCATGATGAAACTGGCCTCCAAGAAGGTTGAAATTCCATCTTCCTGCAGGCGTGCATAAATCAGAGATTTTGGCATGAAGAATAGAATTAGCACTAGAGAGGGCATATTTGACAAGAGGTTCAGGGAGAGAAGCCCATTCGTCATACTAAAAAGATATTTGATTACCCTTACCCACTTTCCATCCAACTTAAGACATGAAATTGTACCAAATTTTGCAAATACTACTCCATGTGTAAGATGAATAACTTGGTTTATAGACCATTGGAATAGTGGTTTTGCTGTGTTTGTATTTATCCCAAAGAATTTGAACCTAAAGGCATTTAGGTTGAGTGATGAGACCTGTAACATCCTATTTTTAATTCCCTGATTTACTAAGATTAATAAAGATAATTAAGTTAATTTGGTGTGTGGTCAGAGAAGAATAATAATTGTTTTTAGTTGGAATTTCAAGTATAAATTAGGTCTAAAGTAAAATTGGGTCACTTAGGGACCAAAAAGTGGAGAAAAACAAGCTAAAAAGCTTCTGTGCCACATACCTCGATGTGTGCGCAGTGTGCCACGGTGCACGAGGCCATCTGGCGAGAACTTCCTACTCTGTACCATATACCGCGACATGTGAGGATAGGCACCGCGGCACACGGTGTAAAATTTGAAAAATTAATAAGCAAACTAATATGAAAAACAAAGAGAAATAAAAGAGAGAACGGAAAAGATGCACCAAGCTTTGTTAAGGTTTGCTTGTAGACAACATTAGGAGTATTTTGGAGGCTACAAGGTAAGTACCACACTCATTAATCTCACCATTTCTTCCACATTTATAAGTTTATAATTAGGGTTTGATAGCAGAAGTGAATTTTCGGTCCATATGAGTTATGGGTCTAAATTTATTGACTCAAATGGAGTTAATGGGAGTAGATTAGAGTATTTAAATCTAGTATAATAGATTTTTAGTGTCTTGGATAATTGAGCACTATTAATATACAAAAATTTCATTTATTATGGGTGGTTGGAAGATTGTGATGGTATTAATGAGAATTTATAGTTCATTAATATTATTGGAGACTAAAGGTAATAAATAAACCCAAAGGATGGGCTCCAATTCTTGTAGAGTGAATGTTGGTTAATTTAGAAGTGAAGATTGAGGGTTTAATGCTTGAGATAGTGATGTTGATGAAATTCAACTTGGTTGATTGTAATGTTTAGCTCTTCATCACCTATTGAATTGGAAAATTCAAGCTTGGAAGCTAGTAGATTAAGGGGTAAACTTTTAACCTCTCAAAGGTTTGAGGTAACTGAGGGAACCCTACTTTAGATAGTTATATATTAATTGATTGTTAATTGATTGTAAAATATGAACTGTGAATGTTCCATGCATGAAATTAATTTTCAATGTGAAACGATGTATTAATTTTAATAAGTGCATGAAAATTTGTATGTGCATAATGCTATTTTTGGCTTAAAATGCAAAATTTAAAATCAAGAGGCTTTTAAACTATGAACATGCTTGTGAATAATGTTGAGAAAATAATGAGAATTTACATACTTGGGTAGCGTACGATCATGAGCCTAACATGATTATGGTGATAATGAGTAAATGAAAATAAAAATGTGAAAACGAGTAAGTATTGATCATGGCATGATCAGTGGCGGGAGTTCACCTAGGGATTGAGAGTAGAGAAAAATCCATATGGTATTTAGGTTGCCCTCCAATGCATCGGAGTATAGTCTTGTCCTACAGTTTGTTGAAGGACTGTCCCATAATTTGTCGAGAAACTAAAACCTAGCTATCTCCACCGATTTAATAAGAAAAATAGTTTAAGGTATGAGACACTCTAGAGATTCGAGAATGGGGGAAGCCGTCATCCGAGAGTGAGTCATGTGATCTTTAGCCTGGTTACACCTCACGATTAGTGAGCTTAGGTAGTCTAGTCACACAGATAGAGCCCTAATTAGTATTATAGCCTATAGTTTTGGTCTGAGGAAATAAGAAGGATATAAGGTTGATTGATCATTACCTAAATAAATATATAACATGTCACACGTGTTGAGTTGTGGCAAGTTGTCTGAGTGAAGGGTTATGTCACATATTTGAGAATATGGTGACAATGCACCTAGTACATGTGAGATAAAGAAGTTACTAAATATGAAATGATGAGTTATGATATGTGTGAACATGTTTTACATACTTGGTTTCTTATGCATGTACTTAGTTTATGATTGATATATAACTGCATATGGTAGGTTTTACCTTGGTTACTGAGTGGCTAGACTCACCCCTTCTATTTAACACTTTTTAGACTCTAGACCTAGTACAGAGAGGGAGAACGCTCAAAAGGCTAGGAGTTAGCATATTCCTTTTTTGTATGCCACTAGCTTAGTTTATTTTGTGTAATAGTATATGTTGGCTAATTCTAGGAGGCATGCCATCACACTTGCACTATTTTGTTGTTGAAAATGTTAGATTCGTATTTTAGGTCTTGAGTCTTCGTGTATGTTGATATATATATATATATATATATAAATAGGGCTAAAATACTAGTATAAGTGTAAAAATAGACATTTGAGTATGTTTTGATTGTTTTGGGTGTAAAGTAATGATAATTTGCCTCCCCCTTTGTTTTTGGTAAAAAGGGGTTGAGGAGTGAATTTTTGTTATACTAAGATTTTAGTGCTTGTGATGTGCTGTACTGGTAGTCCTGAGTCCAATGGATATGGTCCAGGTGTTAGGAAAGGCTTTTAGCACATGTTAAAGGTTTTGGACACTCATTTTGTATGAAAATTGTGAAAAGTGGTTAAAATACGTTTGGGTGTCTAACTTTCTAGTGTGATTTGTTTTAGAAATGAAACTCATGCCATTAGCTAGTTCATGTAAAGAGCTTTTTGTAGACACCTAGATCACATCAATTAGACGTCGAACGGAGAATCGGGGCACGTCAAAAGTTCCTCGATTCTACTGTTAAAATAACAGTAGAATTAGTTAAATTTTCGTGCAACACATTATGGAGCATGGCGCAGAGAGCAACACAGTGTGGCGTAGCGTGACACGAGTCATGGCGCATTACCCTGTATCACAACATATGTTTCATTTTTCAACCGTCTTTGAATTCTTTCACTCCTCTAAGGTATCCCATGCTTTTGAAACTTGTTTTTACTCTAATGTAAAGGATTTGATTATTTTAAACTCATTGTTATTTAAAAAACTTGGGATCCCTTGAATTTGAACTAAAGTTTGGTAATCACCTTTTTGAGTTAAATCTTTGATTACCATGAACTATATTAGTTAATTGTATTTAGTGAAGTGAGATTTTACAAGACCTCAACATAATTTCATAATATAAGCGATATTTTGACTCTTGAGATTTTTGAGTCCAAGACCCCTATTTCTTTTATCCTTAGTCACACAATCCCAAGAAAGAAGGTGAGGTTTTCTAGTTCCATCAGAAGAGTTTCAAAAAAAATTCCTCGAGCATTTTTTGAGTTCAGCCAAAACATTATTAGAAATGAACATGGTCTGCATGGTGTAAATAGGAAGAGCTGAGAGAATAGAATTAATGAGAACCGATTTGCCAGCAATGTTAAGAAAATGACTTCTCCAACTAGGAAGGCAGGAAGCAACTTTATCAAGTAAAGGAGCAAAGGTGAGTTTCATAATTTTCTCATGAAACAGAGGTATTCCCAGATATTTTTCAAGATTTTCAATAAAAGGAATTCCTAAAGCATCACTAATTTGAGTAGCCTTTTTAATATTGACATTTCTAGAGCAAAAAAGTTTAGATTTAGAGATATTTATTTTTTGCCCCAAAGCATTACAGAATTTTGAGAGACAGTTCTGAATAATAAAAGCTTGAGTAAGAGACATCTCTACAAAAAATAAAAGAACATCAGCAAAAAATAAATGAGAAATGAGAGGGCCAGTAGATGTAAGTTTAATAGGTTTCCAATCATTTTTATTAATACTAGTATGAACACAGTGGCTTAAACGTTCAATATAGAGGATAAAAAGATAAGGAGAAAGAGGGTCCCCTTGTCTAATGTCATGTGTGGGAATGAATTCATCTGAGGGTTTACCATTCCAGAGAACTTTCATTCAAGTGGTAGAGATAGCGGCTTTGATGATTCTTCTTAGATGAGAATCGAGCCTAACATATTAGAGAGTGTCATCTATGAAATCCCATGAAAGTCTATCAAAAGCCTTTTCAAGATCTACCTTGAGAGCCATGAAACCCTTTTTTTTGTCTTATTATTCATAGAGTGGATGATTTCTTGGGCAACTATAATGTTGTCATTGCTTTGATGGCCCCAAATGAAGTTACATTAGTTATCTCCAATAAAATAGCTCATACAATCACGAAGTCAGTTAAAGATAATTTTAGTACTGATTTTGTAACTCACATTGCAAAGAGATATAGGATGAAAATCTTTCATGCTAGTTGGGTTATCAATTTTAGGGATAAGAGTGATGTAAGTATCATTAATCTCAGCAATTGCATCCGGTTCCCTGAAAACCTTTTGAACAAGTTGGAAGATGCTAGCTTTAAGGTCTTTCTAGTAGGTGTGTATGAAGCTAGCATTAAGACTATCTGGACCTGAAGCTTTGAAAGCTCCTATATTAAAAAAAGCATTTTTGATTTCTTCATCAGTAACCTCCCTATGTAAAGAGAAAAGCTGAGCGTTTGATAGGGGAAAGTTTCTCTGAGTGATAAGTTTTGGTTTATCATAATCAATTTCCTTAAAGAGATTTTCAAAATAAGAAGTAGCCATATGTTTAAGAGAAATTTGATCTTGAATCCAAGTATCATCATCATCTTTGAGAGAAAGAATTTGATTCCTTTTCCTTTTTATGATAGCAAATGCATGAAAATATTTAGTATTATGATCACCTCATTTTAACTACTTGCATTTAGATTTTTGAAACCAAATTAATTCTTCTTGGAGAAGGATTTTGTTGTAATTTTCCTAAAGAGATTTTTCAAGTTTCATAAGGAAGTAGTCATCCCTTTGATTCCTTTTACTATCAATACCTTCCAGTCGGTGGAGGATCCTTCTCTTCTTGGAGGATATGTTTCCAATATTGTTTTTATTCCAAATGACAGTAAATTTTGCAAAGTTTGTCATTCCCTCATTCCAGTTATTTGTACCCCAAGATTCCTTAATAAGAGGTTAGAAAGAATCCTAAAAACTCCAAGCAGCGTGATACTTAAGGGGTTTTTGGTGTTGGTTTGGCAATCTCTATTAAAAATTTGAACTCATATTTGAGCAGATGGAAAGTGTTAGCTTGATTGAATTTGAGTCTACACTTAGTATTACAAAAAGCCCAATCAAGTCTTTCCTTAATGTTTCCTTTTTCCCAGGTAAATCTTTCTCCAGAGAAATCTAAATCAAGAAGGTTTGAAGAATTGATGCATTGTCTAAATTTCTTCATAGACCTCCAATTAAGACCATTTCCTTCAATTTTATCTCCACAAGAAAGATAGGAATTAAAATTACCAACAATGAGCTAAGGATTAGATATATTTTTAGCAAGAGTATTGATGGAATCCTAAAGCAGAGTGCAATTAGAAGGGTTTAGGTCACCATAGACACAAAATAACATATAAGAGATATTATTTGATAAGCATTTGACTTTACAATGAAGAAGTTGGACATTAGAGTAAATATACTCTATATTAACCTTATCGTTATTCTAAAGGAGCCAAATGCCACTAGTATAACTAGTAGCTTCCACACGAATCCATTCAGAAAAACATAGTAACAATTTTATCAGCTTTAGTACCACTAGATCTAGTTTCAATTAAAATAAGAATTTGAGTATTATAAGTTCCAGTGATATCTCTTATACAACTGAGAAAACTTTTAACATAAGTACCTTTAAATTCCAGCAAATTAAATCCATAAATAAGTAAAAGAAATTGGAAAACCTAGAAGGAGGTTAGGCTTTTGGAAGGATGATTGATTCTTTTATTCATCGTCATTAAACTCATCATCTTCAAGATCATCATTTTAAAGGTGAATTCTATAGTGCTCATCTAAAAGATCATCCTCATTTATGTCATCTTAGTTCATATCATTAATGAAATCATCAGAATCTCCAATAATTGGTGAAGATTGACTTTAAACCTTCATGAGAGAATCAGTGGAGAATTGAGTTTTTAGGATTGCACTGATAGAATTTTCAAGATCAAGTGGCTTATTCTTTTCAAAAAGCCCAGTTGTGTTGTGAGATAAAATTGGATGATTATTCGATTCTTCTCTAACATTCGTGGTAGTCTAAATTTTTAGATTAGATGAGTATGAAATTCTAGCTTTATTTTTATTCAGATCATGATTTTTCTTTAGCTCATTAATAGGCTTTTTTGATTGGCCCACTTCTCTTCTATTTCCCTTGACAATGTTGTGAACACGTTTGCTAGGCCTTTGAGATGCATTTTGGACATTTATGTCCATACTAACCGTGTTTAGGCCATCCTAAATGAATTGAGGCCCATCTTTTGCTCTCATCTTCCTTTTGCTTGAGTCAGTCTTTTCCTCTTCCTTAGTTTCATTTCTAGTTGTCTCCTCCTTACCTTCATTCTCGCTCAGTCTGTTTCTTTTATTTCTTGACAATTCTTCCTTCCTCCATACCTTTCTGACAACCTTGGTAGGTGGTTTATAAGATACACTATTTCTGAGATTTGTAGAGTCCTTCTTACTATCTACTTCTTGGTCTAGATCAGCTAGGATGTCAAATCTAGATCTGTGTTGAGAAGCAGATCCTCGATTCGTGAATGGGAAGGTCGCTAAAATGTCATCCACTTTCCAAAAATATTAATTGGTACATTGGATTTCGATGAGGACTTGCCGTTATCTATCATTTTTTATGTATGAGCTGTGGGATTTTTTTCTGTGATTGGATTTTGCTTGCTAGTCATGTTTGATTTTCCTGATGTTCTTTCTACATCCTTTGTGTTTTTTGAAAACCCAAAGTTTGTGGGTCATTGACGGAAAATGTTTTTATTATGCCTATAACAGCTACATCCAAAACAAATAAGACTCAGCCTTTTATACTCCACGTTGTAGATTTGATCTCTTATGAGTATTTTGGGAATGAGTTTTTTCTAGAGATCCTCTTCTATATTGATCCTAATAGACTTTCCCCTTTTAATATTTCTCGTATTATTCTGAGACCCAGGTTCGAATAGAGTGTTGACATCCGTTTTCAAGGTTTTGCCAATGCAATTTTCTATTCTCCATAAAATTTCACCTATAGTGCAACTTTACCCAATATGTTGGTATTAGGATTAAAACTTAAGGACCAACATTGAACCAAAATGCAATGATCAAAATTTGTCCATGGGCCACCATTAAGGATATTTTCATAGGCTGGTTGATTCTTTATTTTGACAATATAATAACCATTTACCAAATTAATCAACTCAAAATCTCTTCGCTACCACATTCTTGCTAATCTGGGTTTGAGAGATTTTGGATTTAGTTGTATACCTAAGTTATTGATAACCAGAGCATCCATCCATCGTGTGTATATTTTCTTCCACTCCTCATTTGATATAGGCATACTAGGAAACTGATTCATCAATTGCTTGGTAGCTTCAGTAGGTGACCACTCTTATTCAAGCTCTTTTGCTAGAGAATCATTTATATAGCGAGTGTCTCTTCCTTCATTGATTTCATATTTTCTTCCACTCCTCATTTGATATAGGCGCACTAGGAAACTGATTCATCAATTGCTTGGTAGCTTCAGTAGGTGACCACTCTTGTTCAAGCTCTTTTGCTAGACAATCATTTATATAGCAAGTGTCGCTTCCTTCATTGATTCCATAGCATCAGTTGTAGCCAATCAAGGATTCCTTATAAGAAATGGGAGCCTTGAATGCTTTGATGCCATTAATTAAATCTTCCCTGTTTGTGATTTTTGCATTTGCCTAAGTAGACTTTACTTGAGTATGCATAGGAAGAAATTGTTGAGGTTGGCTTACTTGTCCAGATGTATAGTTTATGTTTGGTTGAGAGTTTGATCTGTTGTTGGATATTTGGGCCTTTATCAATTATTTCTTCATCTAATTTAGATACATTCCTGAGCAGTAAATTAGCTTCCTCTATCAAAGAAAGAGGATTCCAATTCTCATCATAGTTTGTTGTTGCAGCAAAAATGAAGTTTGGTTCAAGTGGTGACTTAGAATTCATTGAGAAAAGTATAAGAATGAGCAGAAGAGGCAAAGAGGAAGATGAACCTTCTCTCCAGATTACTAGAGAGAAGGTGGAGCTTCTCTCTCAAAGTTTGTATGGTTGGACCGGTGGTTATTGAATACTCTTACAGACTAATTTCTTCATTGCTCATTCCAACATTTTAGAATTCAAGGATTGAATATGATATACCGATTAACCATGATATATCTAATATGCTATAAAATCAAAAGACTCTTTATTTTATAAGCATAGGTTTTTCTAAACCCTCTCTCTCTCTAGTTTACCTCCCTCTCCTACCACTTACAAAACTTCCCTTCTCTTTTGCTATTCAACTCTTGTAAGAACTCTTTATCTTCACCCTATTTCATATAATAAAATCATATGTTTATATTTTCCTTTTGTTTTAATAATTATAAATCTCTTCTATTTTAATTTTTATGTAAAACCATCTCTTGCCCACCATGGTATCAAAGCCATGTTTTTACTATTTTAGTTAACAAAGCTAGAACCTCATGATTTGTTCCTAGAGAGGGATATGACATGATTCTGTAGTTTGTGGAGGTATTTAAAAACCTACCTAAAACCTGACCTGATTTAGAAGTCTATTTAAAAGCATAGATAAAAAGTAAGCTTTTTAAATAGGATTACATATGAATTTCAAATCTCTCAAATATGTTTAAAGATTATTAAAGTAAATATATATAATATTAATTACAATATATAATAATTAAAAGGACTTACCAACTACAATACAATACAATACAATAATCAAATAATAACATTAAAATCAATTTGTAAATCTAATCTGATTGAAAACAACTATAAATAAGAAAGAATATGAATTCATTAAAAATCAAATGATGAGACTAATATATACATATATAATATATTACATTACATAATATACATATAGGTTTAGCCTATTTAACTAAATATGTTAAATAAAAAGCTAAAACTTGACTTTAAATAAATGGGTTAGATTGGACTGTAGGCTCACCCCCTGATGTAGAGATATGAAGGAGGGATGGCACTGAAATGTAGAGCGAGAAGGTGATGAAAATTGCAGAAAATCTGAACATGGAGAAGATGTGCTATTTTGAAAAGTCAAAACTCAAAAGCAAACTCAATTTGAATCTACACATTGGGAAAATAAAATGTTCAAGACGTGTTTTGGCCAGTGAAAAATGTGACTAAATCGCGTCGTCACATATAAGTATCCTAAGTTGGTGTATGTATATGTAAGGATATACGTGAGTATCATAAAATATTTATAAAAATTCATTTAAATATTAAAAAATAATTAACAAATCAAAATAAGGTTGAATTATAAGCATGTTTGATGCATGATAATTCAAATAAAAAATAAAAATAAGAAAATGAATTAAAATGAGAAATTAAGAATTGATAAGCCTGTCTAATAAGAATTGTATTTGATTTGATTTAGAGTATTAAGATTTGATTTAGTATCTAAGGATTACTATTATTTCTTTAGCATCTTAGATTTATTTTATCTTTAAGTGTTATCTCAAATAAAATAAGATATCTAGCTTAGCTAGATACCTTATCTTCATTTTTTTATATTATGATTTAATTTAGATTTAGATTTATTATTATTTTTATTAATTCTAGGGCTTTATAAATAGCTCTAAGGTTCTTCCATTATATTCAGTTTTTGGCATTTGAATAAGAGTAATACAGTTTTCTCTTCCTCCTCCTTTATCTTTTCTCTCTCCTCCCCTTTCTTCTTTCCTGTTTCACATCAATTTGGTACCAGAGCCTACTGGTTCCACTTCCCTTTCCTGTGCATGAAATCTACTCTCTCAAATCTTTACAAAGCTGCAAATCATTTCACGAGACCATTAGGGTAAATATTCTTATTTATCGGCTTCCTTAAGTTGTACTGGTAAGCCTCAATTGACCCTCTATTTATTGTGAGTTTTAGAATTTTTAGAGGTTTAATTTGAATATTTATTTATTTTGAGCATTTTCTAGTAGTCTAAATTTTATTTAGCACAAAAAAAGCAAAAAAAAAAAAAGAGCAAAAAAAAGAGAGAGAAAAAAAGAGCAAAAAAAGAATAAAGGAAAAACAAGAAGTTACATATGTGCGCAATTTTTTTCATTATTTTGTTCTTTATTTAGTTAATTTATATTTTCATTATCATTATTGACTTACGCCTACTCCACATTCTTGGATTACAAATATTCCTCACACACATTTGGCCTTGTACTCGGGCCAACTTTTACCCTAGGCTAGTTAAAGTTTGTAACGGTTTTTCTGAAGGGTTTTTAAACCCTCTAATATCATATTGAAACCTTCACTCAAGTTGTTACTTATTTAATAAGTATAATTTTTGAGGACTTTTTAAGTTCCCATAGGATTAAACTTGTTAAACAGGGTCTTTACCTTTTAGTAAGGGCAATTTGGAAGCCTTTATCCTTTTGGATAGAACTACCTAAACTTGCACATTAGTCTTCTTTTACTCTTGCATGACCATTCATGACCTTTACAATAACCAATCCTTCTTTATATAAGAGCTTGATTCCATTAAATCTCAACTAGGCTTCCTTAAATCCTAAATGGACCTAGACAAACACACCTATCAACTCTCTATTGAGGACCTTACCAGGACCTTGACTGACCTTATTAAAAGGCTTGATGGAATAGAATGAAATCTTGTGGCATTTTAGCATAACTCTGAATGCAAAAATTAGGAATTATGGGATGCCTTTCAAGAACTAAAAAGACAAATGACCAAAAAATATATAGATGGGTTAATAGACAACCCCAATGATAAGGGTCCGGTGCATAGTAGGAATGTCGATACAAGGCTTGCAATTACGGTCACTTGTCAATCTTTTACAGGTCTTAACAATCCTAATACTAGACCATCTTACCTTTTGACTAATCCTTAACCATATGAGAAAGAAGAAATGATGATATCACTAGAAAGGTTAAAGTAAAAGCACCAAAGTTTGATGGTAGGCTAAACCCAAGTGACTTCTTAGATTAGTTAGCTACTATGGATGACTATTTTGACTGGTACAACATGAGTGACATGCAGCGTGTTCACTTCACAAAAATAAAGCTTATAGGATCTGCTAAGAAATACTGGTAGAATGTCCAAGATAATTTAGAGTACTTAGGTCAACTCCCTGTAAACACATGGGCTGAGATAAAGCTGAAGCTAAAGGAGAAGTACGTGCCACCTAGCTATAAGAGCAAGCTGTACAATCAACTACTTAACCTTAGCCAAACCTCTATAGCATCTGAGTACACGTCATGATACGATGACCTCCTTATTAGGAACAACGTGTCTGAGACTTCTTAGATAACTATTGAAAGATCCATCAACAACCTTAGACTAGATATATAACATGAATTTAGGATAAACTATCTAGATACCCTCAAAGAAGCATACCATAAATCTATAAAGATAGATAATTTGTCTCAATACCTATCTATAAAATGAACCAATTTCTCAACCATGGATCTATGCCATAATCGTAGCCTTGTGAGTAACCCTAGCAACCTTACTCCTTAATGATCAACTTCCTAATTCATTAGGCCAAATGTGTCACAAAATACTGAATCCTTAGGGTCCATTGCTAGTCCTAGTGGCTTTGCAATCGATTTTTCAAATGTCACTCTAGGGGCCATATAGCATCTAGATGCCCTCAACGTGCTCTATTCCTCGAATCTCAAGAAGAAAGGGTATTAGCTGAGTGCACACTCGACATTGTAGTAGACATTGTCAAGAGCCCCACTGATGTGGATGAAGAAATTATTATCGACGAAGTTCCTTTAGGTCACCTTGGGGTAATGTGATGTCTATTAGCTATTCCATCACTTGATAAATCATGGAAAAGGAATAGTATCTTCCACACATTCGTGAAGTGCAGTGATAAGTCATGCAAGTTAGTCATAAACAGTAGAAGTGAGCAAAATGTGATCTCCAGTTGCGATGTTACTCGGCTTGGACTTAATACAGAGCCTCTTGCTAAACCTTTCCATGTTGCTTGGATTCATAACACTTCCTTGCTTATAATACAACAATGCTGATTGCCTCTTCATCTAGGTGACTATCAAGAGGAAGTCCTTTGTGCTGTTGTTTCCATAGATGTGTTGCACATCTTATTAGGATGACCTTGGATCTATGACCATAATCTCACTATTCATGGTCAAGCAAATACCCATACATTCAAACATGATGGCAAAACTATTCTTTTATGCCTTGCCAAACCAAAAACAGGAAGCAAGAGTTCTCCTAATTCTAAGGGTTCAAAATTGAAATGTCATAACCTCCACTTACTAAAAGAGAAGTAGTTTGTGCAAGAAAGTAAGGATGCTAACATTATCCTTGTAATTGTTTCAAAAGATATTAACCAACCCACACCAACTCTCATACCTATCGAAGTATCCCAATTATTAAATGAATTTAAAGATGTGGCACCCAAGGAATTACCTTCAGAATTGCCACCCATGAGAGATATCCAACATGCGATAGACTAGTTCCCATATTACAACTTCCTAATTTGTCACACTACAGGATGAACCTAACAAATAGAGATGAGCTAAACCGATAAGTTAATGGATTACTCGAGAAAGGCTATATCCAATATGGTCTTAGCCCCCGTGCTGTACCTGCCCTCTTAACCCCAAAGAAAGATGGTTCTTTGAGGATGTGTGTGGATAGTCGAGCAATTAATAAGATAATCGTTAAGTATCAGCTAATCCTAAGGCTCGATGACATACTAGACTTAGTTTTTGGGTCTACTTGGTTTTCCAAAATTGATCTTTGAAATGGGTATCACCAAATTCGAATTAGGCTTGAGGATGAGTGGAAAACTATATTCAAGATCCAAGAGGGATTATATGAGTGGTTAGTTATGCCTTTTGGCTTAACAAATGCCTTAGCACCTTTATGAGAGTTATGACCCATATATTTTGACCTTACTTAGGAAAATTCATGGTTGTGTACTTTGATAACATATTGATATTTAGTAAATCTAGGGATGACCACTTGGTCCACCTTTGACATGTCCTCCTTATTCTATGTGAGGAACAATTTTATGTTAACCTCCTTAAATATTCCTTCCTATAAGGCCAAGTCACTTTTCTTGGATTCATTATTTCCAAACATGGCCTATTCGCTGATCTAGATAAGGTCAAGGCCATCTGAGAATGGTCTGAAATGAGGACCCTCCATGAAATACGAAGCTTTTATAGCCTAGCATCCTTCTATAAGTACTTTATACGAGACTTTAGTATCATTATGACACACAAAATTGATTGCTTGAAGAAAGAGACATTTAGTTGGAATCCCGCTGCATCTAAAGCTTTCCAAACCATCAAAGAGAAGTTGTTGGGTGCCCCCATTCTTGCACTATCTGATTTTCATAAGTGCTTTAAGGTTTCCTGTGATGCCTTGGGTGTAGGAATTGGAGGTGTCCTTAGCTAGGAAGGTCACCTAATGGCATTCTTTAGTGAAAAACTCAATGAAGCAAGGCAAAAGTACTCAACGTATGACAAGGAATTCTATGCCATTGTTCATTCACTTGAGCATTAGAAGTACTATCTCCTACCTCAACAATTTCTTCTATATTTAAACCACCAAGCACTTAAATTCTTAAGCTCTCAAAGGCACTTGAATGCCAAACATACTAAGTGGGTTGAATTTATGCAAGAATTTGCTTTCATTGTAAAGCATCAAGCTAGAGTTGAGAACAAGGTAGTAGATGCCTTGAGCAGAAGAATCCACCTTCTAAACACATTAACTGCTAGTGCTATAGGATTTGAGAGACTGAAGGATGATTATACCTCCTACTCTAACTTTGGACTTATATACCAAGAAGTTAATGATAGTCGTCATTGTGAACATGCAGACTTCTTGGTCCTCGATGGGTACTTATTTTAAGGCTTTAGACTATGTATCTCTGGAACTTCAATGCATGATTTTCTCATCTAAGAGTTACATGCTGGCGCTTTTAGCTGGGCATTTTGATATTCAAAAAACTATAGCCTTAGTAGAGGATAGGATTTATTGGCCCTCCCTCAAGTGAGATGTTGTGAGAATCCTAGCTCAATGTCACACATGCCATACTGCTAAGGTGAAAAAAAGAAATACAAGGTGGTATTCGCCCTTACCAATTCCTGAGGCACCCTGAAAGGATATTAGTATGGACTTTGTATTAGGTTTGCCCAAGATAGTTTGAGGGCACGATTTGGTTTTAGTTGTCATCGATCGGTGCTAAAAAATGGCTCATTTCATACTATGCAGCAAGACTACCGATGCCTCCCATCTTGCTAAGCTATTTTTTCAGGAGATTGTTTGTCTTCATAGGTGACCTACTTTTATTGTTTTGGATAAGGATGTCAAATTTGTTAGTTATTTTAGAAAAACCTTTGGAAGCTCTTTGATACCAATAAAAGTTCTCCTCTGCCTTTCATCCTCAAACCGATGGTCAAACAGAAGTAACTAATCATAGTTTAGGTGACTTGCTCAAGAGTCTAGTCGGTGATAAATCGGGAAGTTAGGATTTGGTATTACCAGTCACAAAGTTTGCCTATAATAATTCAATCAATCGGTCCACTAGTAAGAGTTCATTTCAAATTGTTTAAGGGTACAACCCCAAACAACCCATTGACATCTTACCCATCCCTCTTACGACCTGTATATCTGAATTAGCTGAAGCTTTTACCCATCGCCTTCACAACCTTCTTGCTAAGATTAGGCGTAAGTTAGCAATGAGTAATAATGCATATAAATTAATTGCCAATGCACACCATCATTCCTACAAATTTGATGTTGGAGACTATGTTATGGGTCGTATATGCCCAGAGTGCTTCTCGAGAAATTCGCTGAAGAAGTTACATGCTCGTGCTTCTGGCCCCTTTTGCATTGCAAAAAAAGTAGGGCCCAATGCTAATTTGTTAGATTTACCTCCAAATATGTCTATCAGTCCAATATTTAATATCAAGGATCTTGTTCCTTACTGAGGTACTTTTGAGCCACCCCTTTTGCTCTCTAATGACTCTGCAGGTACACAACCCCACCATGCCCCAATTCTATCATTGCATATTATTACACCACCTACCGACACAATTGATGCTGTCATGGACGAACAGATGATTCTCACTTAAGCAGGTCCTATCCAACGATACCTTATCCATTGGAAGGGTCATTCAAATTTAGATGCCACATGGATCACTGTAGAGGAGTTCTGCACCATTGACTCCACTTTGTTCAGCAACTACCAATTATTTATCTCTCTGGTGGAGAGCTCTTTCAACCGGGGGAAAAATGATGAGAATTGTAATTGATTTGATTTAGAGTATTAAGATTTGATTTAGTATCTAGGAATTATTATTATTTCTTTAATATCTTAGATTTATTTTATTTTTAAGTATTATTTCAAATAAAATAAGATATCTAGCCTAGCTAGATACCTTATCTTCATCTTTTATATTATAATTTGATTTAGATTTAAATTTATTATTATTTTTATTAATTCTAAGACTTTATAAATAGCTCTAAGATTCTTCTATTATATTTAGTTTTTGGTATTTGAATAAGAGTAATATAGTTTTATCTTCCTCCTCCTTTATCTCTTCTCTCTCCTCCCCTTTCCTCTTTCTTATTTCACATCAGTGTCATTAAGCTATTTATTTTTCACTCATGTCTTGCATATTTCCATCAAGAATCTCATCCAAGATGACAATTTGGCGTAGCTCAAATTAATTTCACATGTCAAATCAATTCTTCCAAAATTATTATTATTTATACTTTTATCTAAAAATTGCCAAAATTATAAATTAACTGCAACAAATCTAATTGATACTTAAAAGCTCAAAAAACAAAAAAAAAATATGGCTTAATTCTTTTTGTTTCTTTGCAAAATTAGCTGGTACCAACCAAAAAAAAAAAAAAACACACACACACACACACTCACACTCACGGTTGCTTTTCTTGAGTGAATGCCATGGCTGACGCGCACATGTAGCAATAAAGTTTGTGCGTAGAGAAGGAAAAGGTGGATGGGCATATAAACACGGCACTAATTTCATTTCATTGGTGAAAAATCTGGAGTGAGAAAGATTGGCAGAGAGAGGATAAGAAGAAGATTATGATGACGGACATAACGGGGGTTTTGCCGAGGGATTGCATTTGCAAAATCGTTTCAGGCTCAACTCCAAGGGATGCATGCCGGACATCTGCCGTTTGTTCGGACTTCAAGGAATATGCAGATTCCGATGAGACGTGGGAACCTTTCCTGCTGTCCTATTGCCGAGACTTGGTCTCCCATTCATCTTTTCCCAACTTGATATTTCTTCCCAACAAACAAGCGAGACCTTCACCTCTCTGATCACCCCGTTCTTGTAGCCGATGGAACCAAGGTAAGATCAGTTCCCACTTTTAACTCTCTCTATTTTCGTCTTGCTTGATCGAAACTTTTGGGCAACCTTCGTCTTCGATTTTTTCCCCCTGAGAAACAATCATTTTATTCGGGGGGAAAAATATCAGTAGTTTTAATTTCAAGAAGTTTGAGCTACTTTCCGCCCTTTTTAACAAGGTTATTAATCCAGATTATCTAAAATGCATTTTCGGTCCTTCACTCCTTTGTGTTCTATTTCATTTGAAATCACTTTTATGCAAAATAATGGTATTGATTGATGATTGATGTGGATGGAACAGAGTTTATCCTTGGCAAAAGAGAGTGGCAAGAAGTGTTACATGATAGGAGCAATGGGGCTTTGCATTACCTGGGGAGATACGCCTCGCTACTGGAGTTGGATTTCAATTCCAGAATCCAGGTTTTCTTTATTCTTTATTCTTTATTCTTTTATATTTATATAGCACTTATTCAGGTCAATAAAAGTATAAAGCACTAATGATTCTTCAAAGTTCAAATTGTGTTATAGCGGGTCTGTGTCTGTGTTGATGGTTTGAATTCTGTTATAGTAGTTAAGGGCTTCGTGTTTGGTGACATGTACACATATCTCACAGATTTTCCCAAGTAGCAGAGCTCAAGCATGTATGGTAGTTTGAAGTCAAGGGCAACTTACAGATTAATCTTCTGTCCTTGAAAACATCGTATGATGTGTTCTTCATCTTCAAGTTTGGAAACAACAGATTCGGATTTACGGATGCACCGGTGAGTTTCAGTCTCACTAAAGGAGATCAATCCACGTCTCGGGGAGTGGTGCTGGACCCTCCAGGATCTGATGTTACGCAGAGAGAAGACGGATGGATGCAAATTAAGGTGGGGGAATGTTTCACTGAAGAAGATTGTGATGATCATGGCCTAGTGGAGTTTAGAGTGGGAGACTGAAGCTTATATTAACCAAGGCATTTTAGTTGAAGGAATTGAGTTCGGGCCTACAAGGAATGAATAAAGAAGAAAATTGTATGCATATTTCAGCCTGGGATAAACTTTATGCCTTCTTTCGTTTGTGGAGTGATTTTCATGGAATTTGAATGATGCTAAGAATTGGAAGGAAAAGGATTGCAATGGAACGAAATAGTTATGTTTGCTATGTATGTGAGAATTTAAAGTTTAGGAAAAATTTTATGCTTCGAGTTCATTTTCTAAAGCAGCAAAATTACCATAAAAAGCTCTGCATTGTTTACTCATTTTGCTGTTTTCATATTGAGATCAACTAGCATTAATTCAAGGTAGATCAAAGCACATGATATTGCACTCTAATCTTAAAAGTATAATTAGTTCTATGCACAAATTTGCTTGTGATCTAATTACAACACTTAATTTGATTCATTAAATCATTGTCACTGCCAGTTTTGTTACAAATCCTCTCAACCAGCCCTCTTTTTACTTTTTAATCTCTTTCGATCCTCCTTTCAATATTGATTGGTGAGATATATCTTAGGGGGAAAAAAAAACTTCTAAGTTTACTTTTATCACTAATATTTAAAGGTAAAAAATGCTGTAACAAAACTAATATATAACTTAATCAAATAATAATAATAATAATAATCATATAACATAGTAGCAGTGATTTAGTAGTCAGTAATTTGTCATTTTATAGCTAAAGTTTTTAGCTACCAAATAACAAATTATTAGTATAAGGAAAAATAATTAAAATGTAGCACTTGTCATAATACATACATACTCTTACAAATTCCAATAAAAAATCACAGCCGATATTTTCACAAAGTAAAGGAATCACGTAATAAACTTAATTGTAATCAATGCCAAGAATCATATTATAATCACCTTCTCAATTTCTCAAGCAAACACAAAAAATATAATTATATGGCCACAACCCCCTCCATTGCGCAGGTTTTTAAATCATACTTAACGAACAAAATACGCGCTACACTATGTTGATTAAAAAAGATGAAGTGTCACAAAATACGGAAATAGAAACCTGATGTCTGCAATGAAATACTACTACTACATTAGGTCGAGTAAATAACAGTTGTCTACAGAGTATATCTATCCAGAAGTATTTGCTTGATGATAATCATCAAGAAGAAACTTCATTTCAATCCTTGTGTCAATTGACGTTACAACCAAAAACTTGGAGTAAGAGAAACCTGATGTTTGCAATGAAAGAAAAATAAGTACTGAAAATGAAATAAACGATTAAGCAGAGCTCCCATCTAAGATGATAAAAACAAAGGGCATCTAGTCAATTTTTCTCCTCGAGCATGCAGAAAATTGAACTGACAATGGATTA
The DNA here is from genome assembly GCF_029017545.1 of Prosopis cineraria. Taxonomy (NCBI): domain Eukaryota; kingdom Viridiplantae; phylum Streptophyta; class Magnoliopsida; order Fabales; family Fabaceae; genus Prosopis; species Prosopis cineraria. The sequence goes on from NW_026555338.1 coordinate 9,999,077, forward strand.
GGAATGGTTAAACTCTAGTTAGGAACTAAACTACACAAGGAAGTTAGTTATAGATGAAGACTTGTAAATTATATATATACATCTAAAGTACAAACCAAACTTGGATAAAAATATTTAACATATAAATTGAGACTAACTAAGCCTAGAGTTCATATATGGAATTCACTAAATTAAACGAAAAATAAAAGCAAATAAAATTAATATCTTGTATTAACTTAATGGTGAATGAGACATGAATGTTGTAAGAGCAACAAAAAATAAAACTACAAACCAATTCAACCCTTCCATTTAAACTTTGCAAAGGGAACAAGGAAAAAAGACTTTATAACGATAAACTACAATACCAAAATTTTACAACCAAGAATTTACTGCTAAGAAACTAAACTATATGAAGAAATCAAAATGGGCTGAAGCATGAATGGTAGACATGGCCCGACTATTAGCAACAAATGTTGGGTTCATCTCGAGGCCCTAAAAATATTATGAAAAAAATAAATAAATTACAATACCGATAGGATTCAAGATAAGTAAAGAGAAATAAGAAAGATAAATCCCTCTTAACACATGAAATCAGAATTTAACTTTATAATATTAATAAGAGAATATAGAATTGATAGAATAAAATCGAAGGAATAAATCTATCAAGTTGATATAAAACAAGAATCTTATTCTATACTTCTCTCAATAGCCATACTTAAGAGAATCTTCAAAGGGCCAAAGTTTAAAAAGCCTTTTTTATTCATGATATGTTTGCTTCTAATTTTCTAAGCATAATTGTAATGCTAAATACAATATAAAATAATGAATAAAATCTAGATAATTAGATAATTAAATAAAATTGAATAAAATATCCTAGAATCTATATCTATATAAAATACTAAATAAAATCTAACTAAATATGTGAATAAAATCTAAATAACTAAATATATGGATAATTAAATATATAGATATCTAAATAAATATCTAAATATCTATATAAAATCTAGCTAACTAAATACTTAAATAAAACCTAAACAATATTATTAAATAGAAAATATCTAAAACAAATTAAAAATAATATTTATTCATAATATCTACCTTCTCAAATCACCCATTATCTCGAAACTCTATCAATACTCCCCCCTAAAAATTTGCCTTGCCCTCAAGGCGAGACATAGGCAATAGCTTTTTTTGTGTAACTAAAGGTTGGGATGGGAGTAATAGATAAATAGTAGCATCTCCAATGTGGATTCCAAAAAGTCAAACAAGAGGTTGCATGGGAACTTCAACGATAAAGATGCAGTTAGACCCACTATCCACCAATTTCAGGACTTGGCATTCAAAAAAGCGCCTTTAAAGCTTCATTGTAGATATGTTTTTGCTATCTTCATGGTTATGTCCTCTTCATCAAGGGAAGGAACCATTTCTTCACCCTCCTTTTAATTTCTAGCAGTAAAAAAGATCCATTGTAGTGATGTCCATGTTTAACAGTCTCACCACAACTGAAACACAGTCCCATCTCTTGTTGTTGCTGTTGTTTAGCTTCCATGGAAGCCATTCTAGATGTTGGTTTGTGAGGAAAAGAGGTTGAAGTTTCTAACCAAAGGGAGTTTGAAATCAATGCTAATGTCTCTTTGAAGTCACATGCTGTTTGATAAGGGATTGAAGGAAACAAAGGCTTAGTTTGGTTCTGCCAGGCAGTTTTGAGCCCGCAAGAGTTTTGGGCTACTCATATTCAAGAGCTAAACTAACAGCCTGGTAAACTGTCTTAGGTTTATGAATTCAAACATCAGATTTGAGCTTCTCCTTGAGGCCTTTGATGAAGACTCCTAAGAGGCAATGTTCAGACCAATTCTTCACATGAGCAGAGCGCCTAGCAAATTCCAAACAGTACTCCTACATAGAATTAGTTTGCTTGATGCAACATAAGAACTCATCTGGGTTTTGATATTCTAGAGGCCCATGATTTTTTAGTAACACCTCCACTAATTCTTTCCAATAGAGGATTGTACGTTCTATGTTAATAGAAGTGAAGAAATCATGAGCGTCTCCCTTTAAATGTCTCATTGCAATATCAACTTTAAAGTCTTCAGAAGTGTGATAATATCGAAAATAATTTTTTGCTTCAAAAATCCATGGTTGTGGATCTCCACCATCGTACTTGGAAAAATGTGTTCTAGAAGATGGATGATAATAGGATGGGATGGGTAGTAAAAATGTGGGTTTGTGAAAAAAGGCGTGCAGATAGGTAGGTACCATCTTTGGATCGAACAGCTCTGATGCCAAATGATAGGTTCCAAGATAAATAGAGAGAAATAAGGAATTTATATCTATATGAAATACTAAATAAAATCTAAAGAACTAAATATTTGAATAAAATCTAAATAACTAGATATTTGGATAAATATATAAATATCTGAATAAATATCTAAATATCAATATAAAATCTAGCTAACTAAATACTTAAATAAAATCTAAATAATATTATTAAATAGAAAACATTTAAAATAAATTAAAATAATATTTATTCATAATATCTATATTCTCAGATCACCCATTATCTTAGAACTCTATCAAACACCTATTATGATTAACCAATGAACACAAACTCAAATAAAATCTTAAATGAATATAAGGAACAAACATTAAAAGGTCACTAGATCCTAGTTTCATAAAGAGTTAATTACAACACCCAATAACATCTGTCCATGAGGTGTATTGCATTTACAGAAAACGCCAACTAATCTCAATGAAGAATATATGAATATTATATGAAATTAGTACACATGGAAGGAGAAGTGCACATTTTATGCATAATTACATAGAAAATAACTCACGATGATTAAATAAAAACCGAAAATTTTGACTGACACATGATAATGACAGGATAATGACTCCCTATTTTGTGTTATTATTGACATATTTTGGTTATATTTTAAGAGTCATTAATGGAAAAAAGAAATATTTTCTTGCTTTTATAAAGAAAAATTAACTAAGTGCCTCATGTGAATTTATTATAATATTTTTAAGAAAATTGTTTAAAATGAGAAAAATTAAAGTAAGCAAATATTCTACTCATATTTATTAATTGTGGATAGGTGGGGCATGACGACATTAAAACAAGAAAAAGAAAGAAGACAAGAAAAATGTCATTTTGATCCTAAGACACAAAAGCAAAAGTTCCTGTGCACTGCTAGAATTTTTAGAATTGTTCACCGGTGCCATGACACCATGAAGGAGTGCCATGGTACTAGATGAAAATACAAAAAATGCACAATTTCATTTTCTATACGAAATTACATTACATAACTCATTTTTTCTTGACTAGAGGACAAATCTTTCTGCTGCTGCAACTGGAGAAAACCCTAAGAGAGTAAGAAGAAAAGTCTTGAAACTTGCGATCAAGAAGAAGTGGAGCAAATCTTCATTCTACCACATTTTTTCAATGTTTTCTCTTCTTCTTTTTCTCTATGCTGATAGTTTTGAACCTTTTCTGTGCTGTGACAGTTTTCATTTCAGCTATGTGTAGCTAAATCTTCTTGTTTGAGAGGACCATGAACCTATTTGTATAAATAACCTTTGATTTACCATTTAGTTGTTGAGAAATGAAGTTCTAATTACTTGTTCTTAAGCTATTTTGTTCTTGTTTGGTGTTTGGCCACCACTAAGTGAGATTTGGGCATTTGGGTTAAACCTTGGAAGAGGAAACTCAAATTGGACCTTGAGAACTAGTAGCTTAGGATTAGTTTAACTAATTTGCCATTAGAATAGGAATGTATCTAACGGACCTAGGTAATTCTCATGGGTTAGGGTCTCTAATGTAATTAATTAATTAAGGTATTTTGCTTCAATTAAATTAATTAGGGTCCTTAGTAATCGGAAGATACTTTGGATTGATTTAGATTCTCGGATTATCAAAACTGAATTTTAAGACAATTAATGTGGTAATGAAAGGGTTAGGATTCTAGAACACTTTTCTCTTAGTTGACTTTATTTGTTTGTGGACTAAAAGTTATTTTAATTGATCACTTTTAGCATTTTTATTTTAATTGTTTTAAAATCAATCTCATATTTTGTTAGCTCAACATGAATGAATTTAGAAATTTAATATCTATTCATCATTTTAATTAATTTCCTGAAATATCAACCTTGATTTACTATTAACTTCAATTGTGACTCGTACAGGTGTAGTGTCTCAATTTTTGTAGGCATCACAGGAGCACAGTGATATTAGTCAACTGAACAACCATGAAAATCATGAAAAGGGGGGTATGTTTAGAGCAGCCGAATAGATTAAGGGCGAAAGTTTTTACTTTTTACAGAGTACGTTCTTAACTATCACAACATACTGTTGTAACTTCTTGTAAGGATGTCTACTCACAACTGTAAGAATACAGCATTTCAGATTTGGTTTGGCTACAAAACAATCACAGAGTACTAGGAGCCATAGCATTCATCATATTACACACAGGAAAAAATGACAGAAATGTAGAGAATTAAGTAGAAAGCAACGAAGCTATCTTGCCTCTAAAATAACTTCCATTAACTTTAGACCTATAAAAGTTGCTTTGGCAAGAAGTTCGACCAAAATAAATTGAGGACTTTCTAGAATTAAATTACAAAATATTGTCTGCCAAGAGACTGGCTAGGGAGATGGAGAATGGTAATAATGCCATACCAAAGAATTTTGTTTAATTGATACATCTCCTTAATCACGCGGTTTTGGTAAATTTAAGGGGGGGGGGGGGAACCCCTTTTGTCCTATTTTTATTCATGTCTTCCATTTTGACATGACAACCCATAAACAAAAGTTCCTTTAGATCATCACAAACAGCTCTCCCACATACACAAGGAATCATCACATCATCTCATCATCTTTTTGTTGTTAGTAATATTGAAAAGGCAAACTCGTGAAGCAAAATCTCATATAAGTTTGATGGGATCAGCTCCAGAGACGTATCATTCGAGAGAGTAAAATCCAGCCATGTGTAAGTCTAGGCTGAATTAGCTACAGGTTCCTGGAAAATAAGAATAACAAAACAAAACACACATGCTCCTAGCAGTTCTCTAGGATTACTCTCAAAGACCTCCTCATAATTTATATTGGGTTCAGGCTTCGATCCAATATGTTTCTTGCAAGTCTTACTTCAACTGATTCTTAATGACTCTTGTTCCTTTTCTTCCTCTGCTTCAACTGTCCTGCTTTCTCTCTTCTCAACTCATTATAATCTGTTTTCTTCTTGCATTTCCTTGGTCATTTCTTCCATATGCTTCATCTTCTCTTGTGCTGGGCATACAATGGATGGTAAACGAAGGCATCCAAATATGTGCATATTGTCTGGTATTCTTTTTTGTATAGTATCTCTAGAACATTAAATCGTCATACTTTTTCAGATATTTCACTTTTTGTTTAATCCGTGGATCCCCAAAATATTCAATTTCATATAATATGTTTTGGCCCGAAACAACATTTAGATCAAAGGACCGCGTGGTTTTGAGGGTTTAAATTCACTAAAGCAACTTTCTTTGGTGAGGATGGCCACCATCAGCTCTCAAGTCATCAAAAATTAAAAGTAAACACAAAGCATGAAATTGTGACAATAAAAGATAATTGCAGAAATCCCACATATTTATCCTACAATAAGAAAAGTCATGTGTGGACTACAAAAATCATCATTCCACGATCTTTGGGATAATCTCTGACAGAAAGGTACTGCAATAAATGTTATACTTTCCCTAGACTGCTTATGCAGTGACACAACAGGAAAAAGGGCAAAAACAAAACTCGCGTGCTGTGCTCTTGTTGAGGACATGTAATGAAAGATTTCCTAGTCATGCATCATATAATACCAAATAAACAAAGATAAAGCAATTTAGTTAAGACCATGAGATTGATATCTTCTAAACTTCAGACCATTGTACTATAACATAAAATTCAAAAATCCTATAAGATCATGTTCTGCCCCCTCCCTCTCTCTTATAGACTCATGGAGCTGGCAGATTGGGATAATTTTCATACTATTCATATAAGAAGCATCAATTAGATCCTTGAGAAAATAGAAGAAACATCAAGAATGTAATGCAAGTTCAAAATTTAAATGCAAGGAAACAGATATTATAACACCAAAAATTGATAGAGAAAGTCATCAATTTCTACTTAATTTTTGAATACTTCAAAGAACTGAAGCCAATGTAACTGAACTTATTTTATACTTATAAATATTCTAGATATAAATAGTATAATAGTGAAAAAGGCCCAATAATGTGATCCCTACAGAGATTGGCAAGAGAGTGTTAATTTCAGCTATCAAGAAACAACTAACAACATGCAGTTGGCGTCTATTCAACTTCATAAAATTTTGGCACATGCAGCCATTAACACACTAATATCTTCCTCAAACTCTTCATACCGACCACTTGAGAAAGTGAAGGAGCCAATATGAACCATTTTTTAGATCTGCCTTGAACATGAGCAAAGCTAATCGAAAGAGACTTAGCCTGACACCTCACTGATATATTGCTCATCTCTTGCATTAAAGTTCTTGACTTAGGTGGCATTTCACACCATTTTCCTTCTCCCGAGAATACTTGCTGAAAAACCATTCTCCGAGTCAGCTGAATAATTTTGCTCTAGAAAAGAACCAACTGAAGATTTGGAATTTGAAATGATACACCCCATAGGAGAAAATAACATTATAGGAAGTTTAATTATTATTAATTAGTGAAACTAAATTTGACGAGCCACAAATGAAAGCTATACCGAGGCCAATGTAAATAGCATAATTTTCAATTCATCAAGTTCTCACCTATATATGATCATTGATAGGTTCCAAGATGATTAAAGAGAAATAAGAAATATAAATCTTCATTAACATATAAAATTAGAATCTAATTTTGTAATATTAATAAGAGAACATTGAATTGATAGATGAAAATGGAAAAAATAAATCTATCAAGATAATATAAAACAAGAATCTTGTTTTGTATTTCTCTCAATAGCCATGCTTAGGAGATCTCCAAAGGGTCAAGTCTCAAAAGTCTATTTTATTCAAAAGTCTACTTTTAAGTTGCTAAACATATTTATAATTCTAAATACAATCTAAAATGATGAATAAAATCTAGAAAATTAGATAATTAAATAAAACTAACTAAAATATTCTAAAATCTATATCTATATAAAATACTAAATAAAATCTAAAGAACTAAATATCTGAAAAAAATCTAAATAACTAGATATCTGGATAAATAGATAGGTATTTGAATGAATATCTAAATATCTATACAAAATTTAGATAACTAAATACCTAAATAAAATCTAAACAATATTATTAAATATAAAATATCTAAAATAAATTAAAAATAATATTTATTTATAATATCTATCTTTTCAAATCACCCATTACCTCGGAACTCTATCAAAAATGCCCCCTTGAAAATTTGCCTTGTGCTCAAGGCGAGACATAGGCAATAGCTTTCTTGTGTATCTAGAGGTTAAGATGGAAGTGATAGACAAATAACAGTATCTCCAAAGTGAATTCCAAAAGGTCGAATAAGAGGTTGTAGGGAACTTTAAGGGTAAAGTTGCAATTACACCCACTATCCACCAAGTTCAAGACCTGGCATTCAAGTTGAAGCTTCTTTGTAGATATGTTGTTGCTATCCATAATAGCATTGAGGGAAATTTCAACCCCATTAGGTTCCATCTCCATAGTTTTGTCCTCTTCAAGGGAAGAAATAACTTATTCGCCCTCCTCTGTAATTTTCAACAGCGAAAAAGATCCCTTATAGTGATGCCCAAGTTTGATAGTCACACATCTCTTGTTGTCACTACCGTTTGGCTTCCATGGAAGCCATTCTAGATGTTGGCTTTTGAGGAAATGAGGTTGAAGTTTCTGGCCAAAAGGAGTTTGAAATCGATGCTGATGTCTCTTTGAAGTCACGTGCTGTTGGATAAGGGACTGAAGGAAATAAAGGCTTAGTTTGGTTCTGCTAGGCAGTTTTGAGCCTGCAAGAGTTTTGGGCTTTTAACTCATATTCAAGGGCCAAATTAATAGTTTGGTAAACTGTCTTAGATTTATGAATCCGAACATTAGATTTGAGCTTCTCCTTAAGGCCTTTGATGAAGACTCCTAAGAGGCAATGTTCTGACCAATTCTTCACACGAGCAAGTAAATCTAAAGGTTTGATTTAAGTTTGTTAACCTTGAATAAGTGGTAATATGAAGCTTATTTGTTGTTTGGTGTAAACTAGAACAAGCCCTAGCTTGATTATGAGGTTTTAAGGTGTGATAAGTTTAGATGTCAAGTGTTATGTTACGATAGAATTAGAGAGAAGCTTGAGGGGATTGTGTAAACAAATTGTAATCTTGACAAGCCTCTCTATTGAGAATATAAGTGAGAAGTTCTAATTTGGATGATATTGGTAGCTAATAGTGCTTATGTTAATTGAAAATTAACATTTAGTACTTGTTATTGTAGATTGTGGTGTGGGAAAACTTGCTTTGACATAAGAGGAGATTTAGTACCATGAGTAACCCTTTTAGTAATAAAAGGGTTAAGATAACTAGATAATTTACATTATTTATTATCTTGTGTAAGTTATTCTCAAGTTGTTCTTGTATGATTTGTTATGTATAATTTATAAATTTTATAAAAGTTAACTATTTTAGAAAATGAGTGAAGTATTGATTTGTGAAATTCTATGTTTTTGAGTAAGTGGTAAGATTTGTTATATTTTTTTAGAAAGTAGTTTATGCATGGTCAAGTGAAGATATGTAGTGAAATGTGGCATATTAGAGGGTGGAAGGTCACCCGAGTGGAGTTAGTGGAGATTAAATCCATATAGCACTGTCGACACCTCAGGACGTTAGGTGCAGCTCATATTTATCCTTAATGCCTGAAAAAGGATGCAGTGTTAAAGACTTACACTGCTTAGTACCCTGAAGGGTGTGGAGTTGGAGACTATACTCCTTAGCATCCGTAGGATGTAGTATTGGAGTAACGACGCCCTAATTACTTGTAATAAGGGGAATCTGTAGTTCAGAAGTGGTTTAAGATACCTTAGTCGAGTAGTTCTACCATGGATGGTGAGCTTGGGGACCATATATGTGGTTTGGTTTCATGAAATAGCGTATTGGTTCAGTTAAGAGTACTAGAGGACCGGATGATTAGTGATCATGCATTCGAATTGTAGTGATTGTATATGGCGTGTTTTTTTTCTTATTTTAAGGCTTGTTTATAACTTGGCATGTTAATCAATAATGTAGATTATTTTAGTTACTGAGATTTTTATCTCACTTTGTGGCTATCATTTTTACAGGTTCTACCATCGAGTTTAAGCAAGAGAAGGAATCGAGCAAGGGTTAACATACTTGTTACATTACAATTGTAATCCCTGATTTTGTTTTAGGTTGTATGTACATAAACTTAACTATATGAGAACATGAGTTGCCAACTAGGAATGCATGCCATTTTGATTAGTTGTACTTGCATTATATTATGCTATTTTGTATTTTAGCCCAATGTTGTATATGATGTGGACATGTAGTGATTTTTGTGGTCATGGGCTAAAACACTAATACAAATGCAAGGAATGTTGTACATATGTGTTAATAATATATATGTGGTGTATTATGTAGCAATAGAGGCCAAATGGTGTATGTGGTATTGATTTTGTGTTTTTAGTTATATTGGGTGAAATCGGCATTAAGTGGCCAAATTTTGTGCTTTTGTATGTTTTTGTGTGTTTAAATGTTCAATTAGGTGTATTTTGGTCCATTGAACATGATTCAAGCTCAAAATGGGTTAATGGTATAAGTTTTGAGTTTTTGGTACTTAGATGCTTGAAAATTATTTTTAAAACTAACTTTTGCATCAAAGTTTCTAAAATTATTATACGGTGTTAGATCATAACGAAACTTGTACCATTAGTTAGCTTATTGAATAAGCTTCGCATAGGGCTTGAATCACTCTAATCGGACATCGGATGTGAAAATGACACGTCTCAAAGTTCATCCCAAAAAGCTTCCATGATAGTATTTTGTTGTCATGACAGGGACACGTGCACCGTGGCGTATTGTGCACAAGCCGAGGCACACAGTACAAAGGCCAAATTGGCCTCTCTCTGCCACATGCCGCAGTGTATGGACCACGAACCACGATGCATGACCTTATTTTCAAATGTTTTACTTCCCAAACTTTTCCATGCTTCCCATATTTTTATAAATCATTAATTTTGAGCTCAAACTACTTATTTGAAGGATTTTTATGGGATCCCAAATATTCAAAATTATTTTTAATGGATTATTAGTTTTAACCCTTCTGCATTTACTGTGAGCTTAGGAGCACTCCATTGCTCCTGATTATCATTATTTGTTGTGGTGGTGTGGAGAATACTGATAACGTTAAGGTGGACATTACACCGTAACCCCCTTCTATTTAGAATTAAGTTTTTCTATAACATCTCCATTAGCATTAATTTCTTGTCTACTTGAGACTAGTATAAATAGTCCTCATTCCATTGTATTCGAAATCACAAAAGAATAATACAATTTTTTTATTAAAGTGAGAGTGTTTTCTCTTTCCCCCTTACCTCCTTAGCTAGTTTGGCATCAGAGCAGGGTCTTAAATCTGATGGGGAGTCACTAAGAGATGAGGAGGTATGAGTTTGGCCTAGAAAAGTGAGGTTATTGAGGTCAGTTTGCCACTGCCTCCGTTGAACACCCACTTTTGGTTAGTTTCAATTGAAACACATGTTACTATCATGCTCAAAAGGTCTAAAAACCCAGGACTAGAGATTATCCACACATGTCTAACAAATATTGAAGATGTCAGTGACACATAAGCTTATCTAGAGAAAGTAGAGTTTCTTAGTGTTTGTGGAGTCTCTACAATTCAAAGTTGTTCATCAATCTCTGTATTTTGATGATGATGCCGAATTTGACTCGAGGGCGAGTCATATCCAATATAGAGAGAATGAGATAGAATTGGATGCTTTATCTCCATAACCCTTACTATCTCTATAACTTTCTTATCCATAATTATAATAGTGTTTGTTGTAACCCTTCCCTATATCTACCACGATATAGGAAAAAATTAACTTAATCATCACCACAAACAAAATCAAATCATAATCAAACTTTGTTTGAAAAGCTTGGACCCAAGACTTGTTTTACAACATCTTCAAAATCTTAACATATCAAGTCATATGTAATGGAAAGAAATTATACGCATTCATAACAATCATTACATGCCTTTAAAATAAAGAAAATAAGTCAAATTTGGGCCATGCATCGCGGCGTGCACATGCACTGTGGCATATGGCACAGAGCCACGAGCACATGACAAAAAATGTTGTTGTCAAAAACTAGTTTGCAAGATAAACTTTTGACGTGTGTCGTTTCCACATACAGCATTCGATCAAAGTGATTCAACCATTCATGTGAAGCTTATCTCATAAGCTAACTAATAAGATAAGTTTGGATATGATCTAAGGTTCGATCGAAATTTAGACACTGGGATGTAAAAACTCACTTTTTATAAAAATTTAGTGCACCCAAGTACTCAAATCAATCACATTGTCTCATTAGACCATTATAGGTCTTGAACCAAGTCTAAAAGGACCTAACACACTTAATTGACCACATAATATCACAAATATACCCACATATCAAAATTTGGCCGTTCAACGGCCCATTTCTACAAATATAAAATTTTCACCACATAGTGCAATAATGCACTTTAGGCCATAATCACCACAATTTCACAACAATCTTATTTCATATTCACCACTAACATATTTACAACATATTCACAACTAAATCTTAGCCTATATTATTTGTTTCCCCATATGTTCACACATATGGACTAGGATTTATACAAAATCACCACAATTTCAGCAATCACAACTTAGAATATGCATGTAAGTCCCATAACAACTTATATACACAACATTCACAAAGTTTAGGTTCATTACACAAACTCTAAAATCACATGGCTTTAACAACTCTAAGCTAGTCTTGACTCTTTTTCCTTACCCAAATCACTACTCTGAGCTATAAAAATGTAACCACGGGGGTGAGGTAATAATCTCAGTAATAGAATAACTCTCTACTATTGACTATCACATGTAACCATAAGCAAGTATAGCATAATATACAGGTAAACATAGCATATGACATATGTTTTACTTTAAATTACATCAACATATCATTTTGCCATTTTTACCATTATATTCACTACTTATCACCACTTTATCACAAATAGCATGATCACTACTGACTAAACTTTCAAATCACTTAGACATGAAACCATAGGCTCGCCTTAGACCAATATACACTCTCATCGATCTTGAACTCACCTTCAGTGGTAGAATAACCCAACCAAAGGTGTTCTATATCACTTCCAAACTATGATTTCCCTTAATACACATAATGGGATATCGTTGACTCTAACACTGCATTATATTGATACTAAGGAGTTCAAATCTCCAACACCACAGTTCAATAGGTACTAAGGAGATAATCTCCAATACTGTATCTTGAAAGGTACTAAAGAGATACAATTCTCCAATACCGCATCCCATCGGGTACGAAAGAGATTGATGCTATATGGTCTTTCACTACACTCCACACGGGTGAACTCCATATGTAATATCCTCCTCCTTTGAAAACCCATAATTAGACCTAAGTCCCAAGTAATTAGGAAATGGGACATTAATAATCATCAAAATATAAAATTCTCATTGGTTAACAAAATGGGGACCCCAAGTTTATAAAACTATAATCATTTTCAAGTCTTGCCAACAGACAAATCAAAGATCACAATTACGCGAAAGCAAGGGATCATTACAGAAGTGACTACATTTGTTTACGAATTTGAAACAAGAAAAATGTTGAAAAATTTAGAGGCGTGCGTCATGGCTTATTGAACATATGCCATGGTGTGTTTGCCTCTATGACACGCACCGCGGTTGATGACACCATGCATTGCGACGTAGTTGCATGAATTTTGATAGTGAATTCTGCTATTAATTTGGCAGCATTAAGGCTAACTTTCGACGCGCCCCAAATCTCCATCTGACGTTTGATTGATGCGAACTAGGTGTCCACAGAAAGCTCTTTCCGGACTCTAATTAATAGCATTGGTCTCAAACTCAAATTATTTTTAAAATAAAAATTGGACAGCCTTTTCAAAACTTATACTTTTTACGATAAATTTCACATTTTCAAGTGTCTAAACCAAATACCAAGGACCCATAGCCACTAATACTAATATGACCACATATAAATTATCAAGACCAACTTGTGCAATACACCATAACATAAGGAATATTTTCATATCAAATTCTCACTACTCAACCCCTTAAACTTAAAAACATAGAAAGGGGGAGTTTACCGTAATTTTTCATCAAGTTCTCTTAGATCACCACATAATATTTTCTACCCTCACTTGCATTAGTATTTTGGCCCTATCACCATAATACATAATAATCAACTCTCTCCCTAGGGCCCAAAATACTATTACAATTTACATTTCACATCATGCAAGTAAGTAACAAAAGAGAAGAATCCTAGTTGGAAATTGAAACTGTCATACACATAAGTTACCTAAAATATGAAGGCCTATTACAAATGGATCGCGATCCTAAACGTCAGGGTGTTTTCCTCTGTCCACACCTCTTGAGCTATTTCCTGTAATATTGAAGATAATTAGGGTGAGTACAACTACTCAGTAACCAAGGTCCGACCAACTCATACTAATACATATCAATTAGTTTAAATGCAAATGGCATAACATTTTAACCCATATGAGACAATTAAAATTAGATATTCACAATTCAACCCACATGATAGCATCTACTTGAAAAATAAAGCTTTTTAACACTTTTTATATAAAAAGAGTTGGTGACACAAACCATTGACAAATACATAATGGCAAGAGTTAAGACTCAACTCAAAATATCATTATTATGGACTCAATATAGACAACAAGTGCCTTTACTCACTATATGCATTATCATACCTCTCTTATATCCTCCTTATTCTTCTGACATGAAACCATGGGCTATAACTTAATGGGATAGTCTATATTCCTTGACTTTCCTAGCCTAAGCACTTGTGAGGGGATTACCTAGCCAAGTCATACCTAACTCATCTATGGAACACAATTTCCCCTATTTCTCATACTCTGGGATGTTATACACCCTAGACTAGCCTCCTCATTGAACCAGTGGATAGCTAGTTAGGTTTGAATCCCTCGTTAAACTAGTGGGATAGTTCCTCGTTGAACAAGTGGGATAATATGGATAGAATCAATTTAGGCAAACCATTACATGGACGGGGCCTTACCACGTGGATTTTATCATCTACTCCTCTTCCTAGGCAAACTCTCGCCTCTTAAGATCATACAATGCACATCCATGCCATAATTCACACATATAAAATTCATAGAACTTTACATTATCAATTTTCATTGAACTTCATCCTTACATAATCATTGGACTTCTCAATCACATTTCATGGAACTTCGAACCAAACAAATCATTGAACTCCCACTTCACAATTGTTGTACTTTCACTTTCAAAATCATTAAACTCTACTATTCTAAAACATCATGGAACTTATCTTACATAAAGATTTATATCACTTCTAAATTGGCAAAATCATTGAGCTCCCAATAAACATTAATACAAAAATACACCATTATTGTTCCTAAGAAAATTCTACACAACAAAGCATAAAACTCACAAATTGAATTTAGTGGATTTCCTAACAAATCTAGCCACACTTGCATTTCTTTTTATTTTACACATTTCAATGATAGATTATAAATCAATAAATTAATAAACACACACAAGCATAAGATAGAATTCTCCTGGTTACCTCAAACCTTTGATAGGTCAAAGGTTTTACCCCTCAACTACTCACTCCCGAAGCTTCCAAGAAGCTTGAATGGTGCCAATGGTAGTTACACTACAAGCATTTACTATGTAAAACATCAATATCCATTTTTGAGCTATTATCCACTAGCATTTCATCATTTCTTAATACTCAAGATTTATTCTTGACTCATGCAAAAGTACCCATAAGGCTTCTTAGCTTCCTTTAATTCTCATTAATAACATTAAGCTCTTAAATAGGCATTAATGAAATCACATTATTCCCAACTACTAAATTTATGGGAATTTTAAACATTTAATGTCCTCCAACCACCAATCATCATAAAACCATTTATACCAAGTTTAGTAGGCTTAATCTACTCCTATTAACTCTATTTAAGTCAATGGATTCGGACCCATAACTTCTATGGATTGAAAATCATCATTAACAATGAAACCCTAACCTCTACCATCAAGAAAGTGAAAAAAGAGAGGAGGATTTAAGCAAGGAAGCTTACCTTTAGTATTTATGAGTTCCAATTTACTCCCAACAATCAGTTTCTTCAAGCCCTAGCTCAGCTCTTCTGTCAATCTCTCAGTTCCTTTTGTTTTCTCTTATTTTTTTCACTTCAAATTTACAACTTAATACTACAAAATTCTGACCATGTGTTGTGGCGGACGCACAATATGCCGTGGTGCATGGTACAGAGAATCTCTCTCAGGCATGTTGTCACACATGGGCCGTGGCGGACCAACCATAAGCCGCGGCGCATGGCACAGAATCACTTCCTTTAGAAATTCTTCCTCTTCCATTCTCAGGTGACCCGATTCTCCTTTGGACCAGCGTTTAGAATTGAAATTGAGATCAAACACACCCGTTAGGCCTTTCTAGGCATATACCTTATAGATACACTTCATTAGTCTATTTGAACTTAATTAATCTTGATTTAAAATTGAGGATGTTACAATTCTCCCCTCCTTTTAGGAATTTTATCCCTAAAATTCATACAATTGCTCAAAACATACCTCATGGAAACAAATGAGGGTATAGCTATCTCATTCTCTCCTCAGTCTCCTATGTAGCATCTCCAGGAGTCATTCCCTTCCATATCACTTTAACTAGACGAATGATCTTATTCCTCAACTGCTTCTCTTTTACATCGACTATTCCCTCTGGCTCAGTTCAATATGTCAAGTTCTCCCGTAACTCAACATCTTCAGGTTCAATTATGTGAGATAGGTCGGGCTGGTACTTCTTTAATTGAGAGACATGAAACATGTTATGCACACTTACAAGATGAGGTGGCAACACAACTTAGTAGTCAAGTGTCCCAATCTGCTCTAGGATTTCAAGGGGACCAATAAAATGTGGAGTCAACTTCTTAGCTCGAATTGATCTCCTAATACCTGTCATTGGTGTAACCTTCAAGAAAACATAGTCGCCTACCTTAAATTCTAATGGTTTTCTCTGTTTGTTAGTATAACTTTTCTGTTGACTCTGAGCCATTAAAAGCTTCTGGTGAATCATCTCTATTTTCTGAGTAGTTTAATCCACCAAGTCTGGACCCAAAATGCTCCTCTCACTCAACTCGTTCTAATAAAGTGGTGATCGACACTTTCTCCTATATAAGGCTTTATAAGGAGCCATCTAAATGCTCAAGTGAAAACTATTGTTATAAGCAAACTCTGCTAATGGTAGGTGTTTATCCTAGCTACCAGTCCACTTGATAGTGTGAACATCATATTTTATCCGGACATTTTTTAAATTTAATAATAAATAATCAAAAAATATAAAAAAATACAAAAATAAAATTTAACCCTTTTCTAGGATTATATTTAAAAAAACAATTTAACAAAAAAATCTTACTTAAGTTTTTTAAAATCTCTCCCAAATTATCCTAACCATTCAAAGATATTGGGAATCAATTTTTTTTAACACTCAACTATTTTTAAATTTCCCTCCTTAAATCTCTTGTTTTCCATTTAAAAATATATGTATATATATTTTAAAATTAGACTTTTAAAAAAAACAAAAGAAATAGAAACATGCAGAAGCAAACACACGAAACATAGCCAAAAGACTTCAACCTTTCGAATAGACGCAAGATGAGAAGGAACAAAAACATGCAACAACAACACACACATAAAAGCAAAATGCACACGAAGACCAGACATGACAGAAGGAAAAAGGGAAGCTGAATATGTAGAGAAAGAAAGTAGAAGGAAAAGAAATGAAAACTAGAACAGCACTGTATGCAGGAGAAGAAAACGCACAGAAAAAAAGGAAGCCACACACAAAACTAGAGTCAGACGTAGAGAAAAGAAAAACCAGAGCAGCAGACTAGCGTTGAAACACACAACAGGAAAAGCTGAAGAGTAAGGGAAAAGTAAAACACACAGCCACGCATGCAGTAAAAAAATGCTAGAAAACAGAGCACAAATAGCAAAAAAGTCAAGAAAGAGGGAGGAGAGCCCGAGAGTATAAAAGAACATGAAACAAGAGAGAAAAGAAAAAACTGAATGAAAAAAGTAGAGATGAAGAAAACACAGTGATGGAGAGAAGAGAGAGACCAAAAGGGAGAAATAGAGACTGAGAGAAAACAAAGAGACAACACAGAAGAGAGACAGAGGAATGAGAGTTTTCTAAAAAATAAAGACTGAGAGACAGTCAAGCCGAGGAGACGGATGGAGAAGAGAGAGTCTGAGAAAAAAAAGAGACTGTCATTCAGAAGTAGAAAAAATAGAAACTGAGAGAGAAGAAATAGAGACGTCTGAGAAGGAGGGAGGAGAGCCCGAGCTTTCTAAAAGAAATAGAGAAACTGAGAGAAAGAAGGAAACCAGGAAGAGACGGAGAGACGGAGTTCTTCTAATTCAAAATGGTAAATGTTTTGTTATCTATACTATTGTGCAGATTTCAGTCACGTAGTGATTTTCTTTCCCATGCTCTCCTATCTAGTTTCCATGAATAATTTGATTTGATTTTGACATGGTCTTTGTGATGTTTTTGGCAAAAAATAATAAATAAATAAATAAAGTGATTGTTTTTTTTAAAGAAAAGTGAAGAAGAAGGATAAAGAGATTATAAATAAAGTTTTGCTTGCTAGCCTGATATAATTATAGGCATATTCCTATTATAGCTTTTCCTCAAACAATAAAAAAAAATTTGTGTGATCATTAGGCTAAATTTTGGAATTGGATTTTAAATATGTTGTAGTATGAAAGGGCACATAAATGGGTGATGGCATGGCTTTGACCCTTATACCAATAGAGGTATTCCTTCTTTATTTATTTGTATGCTCATTATGTTGCTAGAAGGGAGTTCTATTTTTAGGTATTTTGAACTTTATAATTGAAATCCAATAAAAAATAAGAGTATATATTTGTTTGTTACTTATTTGTCATGAGAAATTTTAAAAATTTCCATAGGCATCTAAAATGATCTCATATTGTGTAAATCAATAAGATTTCACAGATATGAAGGCAAAACATATATATTAAAATTAACTCTTCTTTTATAATCCAAATTAATAATTTATTTAAGTCTCATGTGAGATTTCAAGATTCTTCATAGAGAATTAAATTAATCACATCATTGTGTGAGATAATAAGTCCTCGCAGATAGAGTGATTCTCAATTTTTATAATAAATAAATAATTTTTATAAATAATCATATAATACACAATTTAGCAAATTAATTAATCAAATTAATGCATTTAAATTGTAATCATATTTACGAATTATATCTTTTAGTCATGTAAGATTTTTAAATCTCCGTAGACTTTTAAAATAATTGTATTATCGTATGAATCAATAAGACTCTGCAGATATAACAATTAAGTTTTTAAATATATATATATATATATATATATATATTAAATTAATTAAATTAAAAATGTATTTAAATTTAATTCCTTTATCGTGTGAGATTTTAAAATCTTTGTAGATATTTAGGATAATCATATTACCGTGTAAGCTAATAAGCCTATGCAGGTATGATGATTAAAATTCTTTAAAAACATGTACATACATGCTTAAATAAATTATTACTGGCATTTAAAAATAAATAAATTAAGTTGCTAAATTCTTTTATCGTGTGAGATTTCGAAATCTCCACAGATATTTAGAACAATTGCATTACTATATAAACCAATAAGGCTCTGTAGGTATAGCAGTTAAAATTTTCAATTATAAAACATAAAGAAAAATAATTTTAAACCCTTTTCTTTCTTTATTCCAAAAATTCAAAAATTAAGAAAATAATTAAAATTAAATTACTTTTTGCAATTTAAAATACAAATATCAAAATTTCAGAAATTGTTTTATTTGCAAATTGGTGAATTATTTCTAATTAATTTATTTTCAAAAAAAAATTCACCAACAACTTTCAATCCCGAACTACGTGGACTTTAATCCCCATCATAGGGTACGTAGACCTTAGATTCAGATTTTGAGTCAAGTCTTCCCTTGTAAATAAATAATATTTCTCACTTAATTCTTATTATTTTTTTAAACCCATGAACATAAAAAGGATAATTAAAATAATTATAAAACCATATTAATAAAACACAACAAACTTCAGGTAACCGTTCTGACGAATGGGTGTTGTGGGGTGCCTAGCACCTTCCCCACACTCAACCGACTCTCGAACCTATTTTCTATTTTTGCAGACCATCCTTATCCTCCTTTAAATAGTTTTCCAAGATTTTCCTCAAAAGCTTGGTGGTGACCCCTCGTTCAGTCAGTTCCTGCCTCGAAGGATGGGACCTTCGCTCGCGCGCCATCAGCATCGCATTTTTTTGGGTGCAACAGATAGCACAAGCTTTGAGCATATCTTCCAATGTCTAATTCGTTCTCTCAGTTTAACCATCCGTCTAGGGATGGTAAGCAGTACTAAATTTCAATTTTGTCCCCACAGCTTAATTCAAAGCTTTCTAAAAGTTTGATGTGAACCTTGGATGACGGTCTGATACTATATCCTTCTGAACTCCAAGCAATCTCACTATCTCTTGTTAGCCAAAAAGTGAGCTGACTTAGTTAGTCTTTCCACAATGACCCAATAGCATCATAAACCGCTTGAGTATAGGTTAACCTATGATGAAATCTATCAAAATGCTATCCCATTTTCACTCTGGAATTTCTAACGGTTGTAACATACCAAGTGGTTTTTGATGTTTAATTTTGACTTTCTGACAAGTTAAGTACTTGGACACATATTCAGTCACATCATGCTTCATACCATGCTACCAAGAATACTTCTTCATATCTTAGTACATCTTGGTAGCACCAAGGTGAATGGTAAACTTGCTTCGGTGAGCTTCTGATAGTATAGTGTCTTTAATCTCCTTAATGTCAGGAACACAAACACGATCATGATACACCACGAAACCATCATTATTGAAACTGAACTCTGAAGTCCATTTCTCTTCAACATTCTTCTGGGCTTCTAGCAAATGTGGATCTTTCAATTGTGCTCCTCACAATTCCTTCTAAAACTTATTAGTAATCATCGTGGTATTCAAATTAAGCACAGCAAAAACAGGCACATTTTTTTATGTATACCAGAGAAATCCTCTAGTAGTTTCTATTCATGTATCATCATACAAGCCATGTGTATCGTCTTCCTACTCAATGTATCGGCCACTATGTTGGCTTACCTAGATGGTATTTCAGATCAAAATTGTAATCTTTCAAAAATTTCATCCATCTCCGCTGTCTCATGTTCAACTCTTTCTAATCAATCAGATATTTGAGACTCTTATGGTCACTAAACACTTTGAATTGAGAGCCATAAAGATAATGCCTCTAAATTTTTAGAGTAAAAGCAACAGCTGCTAACTCAAGGTCATGAGTAGGGTAATTTTCCTCATGTGGCCTCAATTGTCTAGACGTATAAGCTACAACCTTATCGTCTTGCATTAGTACACATCCCAAACCCTTAAGTGAAGCATCGATATACACTATGTACGACCACTTTAGATTCGAAATTGTTAACACTGGTAATGTAGTCAACGTCTCTTTCAGTATTTGGAATGCTTCTTCGCACTTCTTAGTCCATACAAATGGTTGATCCTTCTTTGTTAACTTAGTCAAAACAGAGGCTATCTGAGAAAATCCCTAAATAAACCTCTGATAGTAACCTGCTAGCCCCAAGAAACTCCTGATCTCTGTTATTAAGGAAGGTCTCTCCCATTGCAGGACTGCATCAACCTTATGAGGATCCATAGATATATCATTAGTGGATATCACATGGTCAAGAAATTTCACTTCCCGAAGCCAAAATTCGCACTTGCTTAATTTCACATATAGCTTATGCTCTTTCAATACTTGCAACACAATTCTCAAATGCTTAGTATGTTCTTCTTCATGCTTGGAATAGACTAGGATATCATCAATGAACACAACTATGAATTTATCCAAGTAGGGTCTGAAAATCCTATTCATATAATCCATGATGATCATTGGCGCATTTGTCAATCCAAAAGGCATTCCTAAGAATTCATAATGCCCATATCTCATCCTGAAAGCAGTTTTGGGTATGTCCTCAGACTTCACCCTCAACTGATGGTAACCAGATCTCAAGTCAATCTTGGAAAAAAGGTTGCTCAAACAAGCTAGTCAAGTAAATCATCTATCCGAGGTAGTAGGTATTTGTTCTTAATTGTTACCTTATTCAACTGTCGGTAATAAATGACAACCTTAGGCTTCTATCCTTTTTCTTCACAAATAGTACAAGCGAACCCCAGGGGAATATACTTGGCCTAATGAATCCTTTCTCTAGCAGTTCCTCCAATTGCTTCTTCAACTCTTCTAGTTTAGTTAGAGCCATACGGTAAGGAGCCTTAGAGATGGGTTTAGTTCCCAGCACCAGGTTAATGGAGAACTCGATCTCTCTTTTTGGTGGTAAGCTAGACATCTCATCAGCAAACACCTCAGAAAATTCATTTACAACTCCAATCTTGTCAAGAGTACCATCATATTCTCCATAGGCTGAAAAGAATACTAAAAACATCTAACACCCTTCGTAGTTCGACCTCTTAATTTGCATGGCCGACAAAAATGTTAGTATCTTAAGATTTACTACTGAGGTAGTATCCTCAGGGACTGCAAGAGTTGCATTAAACATTGGTAAGGAAACTGTCTTCTTTTCACAGTCTAGTGTCGTTCTATTAGCTAACAACTAATCCATCCCAATAATCACATCAATCCCCGATATGGGTAAACAAACCAAATCAATCAGTGTAATTCTATTACCAAATCTCATTTCAACTTTCAAACATACATGGCTAGTTTTCACAAAAGTTCCAGCTGGCTTAGACACATTCATCAACACAAGCAACTTTAACTTTTCTACATACTTATTAGAAATAAAAGAGTAAGTAGCACCCGAATCAAACAAAGCAGAAATCTCAATATCATAGAGAAAAATAGTACCTCTAATAAGCTTAGGAGAAGCTTTAACTTCCTCCTTGGACATGGCAAAGACACAACCAAGAATAGCAGACCTCTGGTCATGTGCACTAGCGTGCTCAAGGCAGTATCGCGCTATATGGTCCACCTTGTTACATTTAAAACATGTCCAGCGCTTCCCTTTATGATAATTCCCATACTTGTTGCATTGTGGGGATCTCATAAGTCCAGTAATATTAGGGGCAGAATCCTGCCTTAAAGTCTAGTTCTGACCTTCCATACTTCTAGATGCATTACTCTTGGACTAGGATCCCTTGGATTGAGACCCTTTTTGAAAATGATTCCTAGCACCCTGACACTAAACCCTTGGAAAGATCCCGAACCAATTTCGGTCTTCTTGCTCATACCGCTAGTGGGACCTATGAATGAAGAGAAACAACCCTGATCATCTCGCTTCTTATCATCTACTGATCTGCTTCTTCTAGCAATAACTCAAAACTTATTGCACATCACCTTAAAGGAAGTGATCTCAAAGGCTGCCAATTGCCTATTCTACTTCAGCCGCATCTTGTCTAAGAACTGCTCGGCCTTTCACTCCTCATCATCGTGATGTCTCAAATAGGTTGAATATTTTGACAATTCATTGAACTTAGCAATGAACTCCTCCTTGTTCATATTACCTTACTGTAAGCAATGAAACTCAAATTCCTTCTCAGCTTGGAAGGTAGATAGGAAATAATGAGTGAAGAATCTCCTCTTGAATTCCTTCTATGTAAGTAAAGAGCCATCAGCTGGCCTTGCACTCTCCCACCATTGTTTGGCGACATCCTCTAGCATGAAAGTAACTAACAGTACCCACTGCTCTGTAGTACAGGTCATCATGGAGAATAATGTCTCCAACCGATCTATCCACTTCTCACCGGCTTTATCCTCCATGGAACAGTTAAAGTGAGGAGGATTCAACCTTGTGAATCTCTTAAGTGCATAGTCAATGGAGCCCTCATGTTCCTTCTCAATCAGCCTTATAGAACACATTGGCCTCTTCAGTGCACTCTCCTCATAGTACTCCTCATCTTCATGCCCTTGCACCTCTTCAAGAATCTCAACTCTTTTCTTCTTCTCGTGGTTACCTCCTATTTTCTCAACTATACCACTACACCCTTCTTTAGGCTTCTTCTTAAGAATCTTGTCATGTTCATCCAATCTTTTCTCAATTCTCTCCATCATTACTCTTAACTTGAGCAACACATTATCCCTACCTGTGGAGTGTATAGGTTGTTTTTGGTTTCATCCCATTTCTACTTGTTGTTCTTTAATTGGGATTACTTCATTCTCTACTTCTATTGAGACTTCTTGCTCTCATCTCAATAAGTTTACCAAAACATTGCCGATGGTGTTTCTCGTTTACACCATTCTCCCCTCCTAAGGATGGAAGTCACCCCACAAAAGGAAAGGATTAGTACTAGCTCAAGAGAGGAAAACAATATGTGTATAATGACAATTGCTAACTCTATATGCAAATGCACAAATAATCATGACTACAAAACATAATCCATAGACCAGTTCTTATAACCAGAGAAACTGATACTAAGTTGTAATATCCTCCTCCTTTAAAAACCCATAATTAAACCTAAGTCCTAAGTAATTAGGAAATAGGACATTAATAATCATCAAAATACAAAATTCTCATTAATTAACAAAATAGGGACCCCAAGTTTATAAAACTATAATCATTTTCAAGTCTTGCCAGCAGACAAATCAAAGATCGCAATTATACGGAAGCAAGGGATCATTGCATAAGTGAGTGTATTTGTTTAAGAATTTGAAAAAAGAAAGATTCTGAAAAAATATGAGGCATATACCGCGTTGTGTTTGCCTCTGTGATACACACCACGGCTCATGACACTATGCGCTACAGCATAGTTGCACGAATTTTGACAGTGAATACTGCTATCAATTTTACAGCATTAGGGCTAACTTTTGATGCGCCCTAAATCTTTGTCTGACGTCTGATTAACGCAAACTAGGTGTTTACAGAAAGTTCTTTCCAGACTCTAATTAATAGCACTAGTCTTAGACTCAAATTCTTTTTAAAACAAAAATTGGACACCCTTTTCAGAACATATACTTTTTATGACAAATTTCACATTTTCAAGTGTCCAAACCAAATATCAAGGACCCATAGCCACCAATACCAATATGACCATATACAAATTATCAAGACCAACTGTGTAATGCACCATAACACAAGGAATATTTCCAGATCTAATTCTCACTACTCAACCCCTTAAACTTCAAAACATAGAAAGGGGGAGTTTATCACAATTTTTTATCAAATTCTCTCAGATCATCACATAATATTCTCTACCCTTACTTGCATTAGTATTTTGGCCCTCTCACTATAACACATAATATTCAACTCTCTCCCTAAGGCCCAAAATACCATTACAATTTATGTTTCACATCATACAAGTAAGTAACAAAAAAGAAGAATCCTAGTTGGCAATCAAAATTGTCATACTCATAAGTTACCAATATGGAGGCCTATTACAAATGGATCGTGATATTAAGCCTCAGGGTGTTTTCCTCTGTCCACACCTTTTAAGCTATTTCCTGTAATATTGAAGATAATTGGGGTGAGTACAACTATTCAATAACCAAGGTCCGACTAGCTCATACTAATGCATATCAATTAGTTTAAATGCAAGTGGCATAACACTTTAACCTATGTGAGACGATTGAAATTAGATATTCACAATTCAACCCACATAACAGCATCTACTTGAAAAATAAAGCACTTTAACACTTTTCATATAAAGAGAGTTGGTGACACAAACCATTGACAAATACATAATGGCAAGAGTTAAGACTCAACTCAAAATATCATCATTATGGACTCAATTTAGACAACAAGTGCCTTTACTCACTATATATATGATCACACCTCCCTTATATCCTCCTTATTCCTTTAACATGAAACTGTGGGCTATAACTTAATGGGATAGTTTTTATTCCTTGAATTCCCTAGTCTAAACACTTGTGAGGAGAATACCCAGCTAAGGCGTACCCAACTCACTTATGGAACACGATTTTCCCTATTTCTTATACTATGGGTGTCATACACTCTAGACTAGCCTCCTCATTGAACCGGTAGATAGCTAGTTAGGTTCAAGTTTCTCGTTGAACTAGTGTGACAGTCCTTCCTTAAATAAGTGGGACAATATGGATAGAATCAATCCAGGCATACCATCACACAGATGGGGCCTTACCACTTGGATTCTATCATCTCACTATAACAGAATAAGCTAAATATGATGGCTTATATTTGACGGTTATTAGTGAAAAATGACAAATAAAAAAGGTGCTAAATACTTGATGGTTGTTTCAAAACAACCATCAAGTATTTAGCATATATTTGACGGTTATATTGGCATAACCGTCAAATATATCTGCATCCCAAATTTAATTTTTTTATAAATATATTTGACATTTGTTTTCTAATAACTGTCAAGTATATTTTGGAATACTTGATGGTTATTTGTAAAACAGCGTCAAATATATGGTTCAAAAGGAAAAATAAAAAAATTAATTACTTGACGCTTGTTTACTAATAACCGTCAAGTATGTCTGTAATTTATTTGACAGTTGTTTAATAACAAGATTCAAGTAATAAATACTTGACAATTATTATGAAATAACCATCAAGTATTGTCTTTTTGGTAGTTATTTGTAAAAAAGCATCAAATATATGGTTTAAAAGGAAAAATAAAAAAAATTAATTACTTGACGCTTGTTTATTGATAACCGTCAAGTATGTCTACATTTTATTTGACGGTTATTTAATAGCAAGCGTCAAGTAATGAATACTTGACAGTTATTATGAAATAATCGTCAAGTATTGCCTTTTAAATTTATGCTCCAGAACCTTTCATTTTCACATTTTTGCAACTCAAACGTTTTCAAAAATATACCTTGAGTGCTCAAAAATCATTTTCCATCACTAAAACTGCCCAAAAACACAGATTTAGACTCGATTCTTCTTGGGTTTTGCTTGTGGGTTCCATTTTTTGGGGTTCGTGGGTTATTTGTTCATCCAAGTCTTCATTTCGGGCGTTTTAGGTTCGTTCTTCGTCTTCCATATGTAAGTTTAATTTCTTCTTCATCTGTTTCATTCATTTTTAGGTTTAGTATTTAGGGTAAATCTGACTTCAAATTCCCCTACTTGCTTTTCAACAGTGCAAAATACAAGTTGTCTTCTTTCCTCCTTCCCTACTCTTCTTCTTTGTCCTCGTGCTTTGGCTCTCTTAAGTAAGTTGGCCATCCTCCTTCCTTGTGATATTGTTATCAATTGATTGTAATTAGGGAGTTGATTGGAATTAGCAATTGGAATATGAATTTTTTGTTCATTAGAACTATGATTTGTGATTGAATGTATATAGGCTTTTGTTTTCAGTTCTTTATTAGTTCTGAAATTAAATTTAAGATTATATGAAAATTAATTTACTGTTGGGCATTATATGAATTTGTTGAAAATTTGCTTCCCTTGTTGTGGTGATGGTGATTAATTTTGTTGTTGGATAACTTGATTAGATATGATTGAGTTATATTGAATTTATAGGACAAAATAGATTGTTGGGATAAAATTTTATATCAATTGTTGTTGGGTAACTTGATTGAGTATAATTAAGTTATATGAGAACTTGAATGATGAAACTTTTTGTTTAAGTTGATTAATTGTTTTCTTTTTATTTACGTTGATTAATGTTTGAATTAATTGTGTAAATTTTGTTTAAGTTGATTAATTGTGTTCTTTTTATTTAAGTTGATTAATGTTTGAATTAATTATGTTAATTTTGTTTATGTTATTTAATGTTTGATTTAATTATCTTCCTTTACAGATAAATGGCTTCTAATAGCGAGTCTGTTGATACTCCTCCATCAATTCTAGCTACAAATTCGACTGAGGTTCCAAGTACACTGAAAAAGCTAGAGCAGGAGTACAATAAAATTCAACGGGGTCTAACAATAATGGAAGAGGTGACAAAAACAAGAGCTGCAGGAAAAAAATTGATGTGCAATGGAACAAGAAAGGGCAAGCAATTAAATCCTCAAAATTCATAAGTTATAGGGTGGTGGCAAAGACTACTGTGCCTATCACAGTAAAATCATGGCGCAAGTAGATGAGGCCATGAAGGCTCTTATTTAGGATACTGTAGCATTAAGTTACATTTTACTAAGTATATTTTGGTATAAATTATTTTTAAAATTAATGCCTATGATATGTTGTTTATTTTATTTTGCAGTCAGGATTTGACATTGATGAGAGTAGGCAAGATTTTGTCCTACAAAAGGCTGGGAGGGCAATATGGTCTTTCAGATATTTCATCACACAGAAATATTTGAAAGATCCTGATGCTGAATCTGTAGCTCGAGTTCCTCCCTTATTACACAGCCTTTGGTAAAACAAGAGGATTGTGATGCTTTTGTTGCCTCACGGCATGAGAAGGAATTCAAGGTATTAATGTTTCTTAAATTTCAAGTTTGGTGTTATTTATTGATTATATGTGTATGTACTAACAAAATTTTTTGTTATTAACTTGTCAAGGAATTAAGTACACAGAATAAGGAGAGAGTAGCAAAGAACGAATATCCTTATAGAGCAGGGAGGTTGGGGTATGCAGGCATTGGGCAGAAACAATTAGAGGAGGAGAGATCAGAGGTTGCCATATCCCACCATAAGCTTTGGGCATTGGCACACACTAATAAAGAAGGAATTATTGATAACCCTCACGTGAAGGAAGTTACTAAAAAGATTGTAAGTATTATATTATCTACTACTTAATAATTAATTATGAATATCCAAACTAATCATATTTACTCTACACAGGATTCCATCTCTCAGGAAGTCTCACAGGGCAACCTTCCTGAGGATGAGGATATCTTGGCTAGGGCATTAGGAACTGCTGACCACCCTGGTCGTGTCAGGGGTGTTGGCTTTGGAGTCACAAAGAAGCAATATTTTCACAAGATAAAAAACCAAACATCAGCTTCTTCATCTGAGGTCCAAGAGCTGAGAGAAGAGCAAGCTATTATGAAGCAGCAACTACTAGCCTAGGCAGCATTAATTGATATGTTGTTGAAAAGGCAAGTCCTTGGGAGGACTTTAGATGAGATTAGCCTTAGGCAGAAAGATAGTTGCATAGTCACCTCAGAAAAACTACCTGAGGTAATATGTTTTACCTTATGAATTTATCTAATTATTTTTATTTTAGAAACTGATTGTCATTGTTTGTTTAATTAGGGTGAGAATGATTGCAATTGTTTGGCAGACACTCCTGAACGTAGAGTGGTTGCAACAGGGCGTATGTACAACATTCCTGGGGACACAATCCATAATCATCCCGTCCCACCCAACTATGTTAGAGTTTCTCTACTTGTTGCCATCGACCCCAACTATCCATTGCCTGTTCCTACTAATGAGGCATAGATGGTGGGGGAAGTAGTAGGGAGCTTCATTGCATGGCCTAGCCACCTTGTAATAGTGGTAACACTAAAGCCGGCAAAGGACCCATTGCCTCCAAAGAAAAAGGTATGGTTTAAATAGTTATTTATAATTTTATAATATAATTATAAATATCTAACTTTTTTGTTATGCAATTGAGAGGGAAGAGCAAGCTAAAAGGTAAGTTAGGCCATACCAAAGAGTCAACCACAATTTTACAATATCCAACAACACCAGTGCCAGTTGTAGAATACAAATACCGTGTCTCTCTTGAGACATATGTAATGGCTACGAGGATGGCTCGTCAAGTTGTGATTAGGGATATCATTAGTTTTGATGATGGGCTGTATAGAAGACTGGGCTTGTTTGAAGTTATCCGGGATGAAATTTTAAATGAAATTCTCAAGCACGAAATGGCCAGTACTAGTCTAATGAGCTTCTACATGAGGTATTTCTTTGATAATGCTTAGTTAATTATTTAAATTATATATATGTATGTGTGCACGCGCGTGTATTAACCTGGTTATTTTTTTACCTAAGCCACCTTTATACCTCATTTGTGGTTCCTGGTGGCCTTGAGTCGAGATTCAAGCTGATTAATCCCCACGATGTCTCTGCCTATAATGGAATTACAAAGGAAGCACTTGAAGATCAAGCAAGGCAGCTTTCAAATCAATTTAAGGATAGGAGAGCAAGCAATGATACTTTATTTCTTACTCCTTACTGTCAAGGGTAGGCCACTTTCTAGCTACTTTTGGTACAAATAAATATTTTTTATATTTACTTATTTGATAACACTTGTTTTTTCTTATTCGGGGCACTGGATGCTTATTGTGGTTAACCCTGTTGCTTCAAAAATTTGGTATCTTGATCCTCTTAATGAAGAACCAAGCAATAGGCTAGATATGGTAGAACTTTTTAATAAGTAAGTTGAATTTTTATCAATTGTTATTTTAATATCCATATATATTGAATTTTTGACATTTATTTTTTATTTCCTTCTTAGAGCTGTGGTCTTGTATCGTACTACGACCAACAAGACCTTGTCCCCTAGCTTAAGGGTATTGGACTCTTGTGAGACATGGATCACAATTAAGGTAAACCTAATGGACTGAGTTTTTAATTAACAAACTATGGCCTTTTAACTATTATTTTATTGATATGTGATTTTTTTTTGTACAGTGTCTACTCCAGCCAGATTAGAGCAATGACTGTGGCTATTGCTTGATGAGATTCTTAAAGGACATTATCACCCATGCCCCTACCACATTAGCTAACAAGGTATATATTAAATTTAATGATACTTAAATTATAAATTTTAACAACTTTTGTTAGATAGCTATTAACTTGAATTTGTTGTAACTCTTTGCATATAGTACTTCGAGGGTGCCTACTGTATTCAGTATGCAACTGCACATATAGAGGAAACCCTTGAAGAGGTAGCTCAGGTCGTGTTTAACATGTGGATAGCAGCAGTGGTTAGGCCTAATTAGTTTTGGTATACACATTTATTTTTGTGGTCAATTTTATGTCTAAGGCTAATTAATTTTGAAATTTAAACTTGTAAAGTAGGTAAAGTTATAGATTTTTTTATGACATCAGGTTTAAAGTATAGGTAGATATAAGATAAATTAGAGATATTTGGATTGTAATTTCAATATAAATAATGATTTTAATTATTTTTTATTGTTGGTTGGCTGGTATATATATTTGATTGCTTTGTATTTGCAGGAGGCTACTTTTTAACTTTTAAAAAAACACATCATAAATACTTGACCGTTATTTAGAAAGAAACGTCAAGTATAAGTTTCCTTGATGGTTATTTCAAAATAACCGTCAAGTATGTACGAATACTTGATGGTTATTATGAAATAACCATCAAGTATTTGGCACACAGAATTTGTGAAAACATATTTAACACTTGTTACAAAATAACTGTCAAATATTACTAAATACTTGACTGTTATTTTAAATAACCGTCAAGTATATTGCTGTAGTATATGCAAATGTTTAAGTGATTACTTGATGGTTATTTTAAAATAACCGTCAAGTAATCTCTAAAATATTTGACGGTTTTTAACCATCAAATAAATATATGGCACCTCATTACTTGACAGTTAAAAACCGTCAAATAATTTCTAAAATAACCATCAAGTAAGGGGGTATTTTGTAGTAGTGTCTACTCTTCTTCCTAGGTGAACTTCCGCCTCTTAAGATCATGCAATGCACATCCATGCCATAATTCACACATATACAATTCATTGGACTTCACATTATCAATTTTCATTGAACTTCATCATTACAGAATCATTAGACTTCTCAATCACATTTTATGGAACTTCGAACCAAACAAATCGTTGAACTCCCACTTCATAATTGTTGTACTTCCACTTTCAAAATCATTGAACTCCACTATTCTAAAACATCATTGAACTTCTCTTACACAAAGATTCGTATCACTTCTAAATTGGCAAAGTCATTGAGCTCCCAATAAACAATAATACAAAAATAAACCATTATTGTTCCCAAAGAAATTCCACACAACAAAGCATAAAACTCACAAATTGAATTTACTGGATTTCCTAACAAATCAAGCACACTTGCATTTCTTTTTATTTTACACATTTCAAAGATAGATCATAAATCAATAAACTAATAAACACACGAGAGTATACGATAGAAATCCTCCAGTTACCTTAAACCTTTGAGAGATCAAAGGTTTTACCCCTCAACTACTCACTCCTGAAGCTTCCAAGAAGCTTGAATGGTGCTAATAGTAGTTATACTACAAGCATTTATCATACAAAACATCAATATCTAGTTTTGAGCTATTATCCACTAACATTTCATCATTTCTTAATACTCAAGATTTATTCTTGACTCTTGTAAAAGTACCTATAAGGCTTCTTAGCTTCCTTTAATTCTCATTAATAACATTGAGCTTTTAAATGGACATTAATGAAACCACATTATTCCTAACTACTAAATTTATGGAAATTTTGAATATTTAATGTCTTCCAACCACCAATCATCATAGAACCATTTATACGAAGTTTAGTTAGCTCAATCCACTCTCATTAACTTTATTTAAGTTAATGGGTTTGGTCGTATAACTTCTATGGACCGAAAATCACCATTAACAATCAAACCCTAACCTCTACCATCAAGAAAATGAAAAAAGAGAGGAGGATTTAAGCAAGGAAGCTTACCTTTAGTGTTTATGAGCTTCAATTTACTCCCAACGATCATTTTTTTCAAGCCCTGGCTCAGTTCTTTCATCACTCTCTCGATTCCTTTTGTTTTCACTTCAGATTCGCGACTTAATACTGTAAAATTCTAACCATGCGTCGCGACGCAGTGACACATGGCACAAAAAATCTCTCCCAGGCGTGTTGTCACACATGCACCACGACGGACCAATCATAAGCCACGGTGCATGGCACAGAATCACTCCCTTCAGAAATTCTTCCTCTTCCATTCCAGAGTGACCCGATTCTCCTTCGGACCCATGTTTAGAATTGAAATCGAGACCAAACACGGCCGTTTGGCTTCTTTGGCTACACACCTCACAAATACACTTCATTAGTCTATTTGAACTTAATTAATCTTGATTTAAAATTGAGGATGTTACATCCACCCCTATGATTGTGCTTTCCAAACCAATCATAGGTTCTCATTCATATTAATACATGTTTCCATAATACATAACATATATATATATATATATTTAAAATATGAAATCACATTTTTTCACTCATCTATTTGATTAAAAACCCTTTCTATGTACATTTATATAATGCCATAGAATATGCTTAGATTAAAAACATTTTCTTGCACTAGATAGCATACTTTCATATAGTTATAATAAATAATCAAACAGAGAAAGTTATTTGGTTACCTCAACCCTTTTGTTACAAGAAAAGTTACCCATGATACTTTTTCAATCACTAACTCATCCCTATCAAGTCCTTCCCACAACTTACTCACAACATACATCAATATACAAACAATTGGCTTTATTAATCAATTGGTTCAATTGACCAAAAGTACTTAATTGCTATATCAGACTATATCTAGCCATTCAATTCTTTCCATTTAGCCAATCTAAGTCAATTACCACTCAATTGCCACTTTTTATCACATCTAACAAATCTCATTTTACCTCTACTCCATTTCTACCCTTGTTTTCCTTTGAATTAGGGTCAAATTGAGCCTACGAGTTCAAAATTCTATCGTTCAACTTTAAATCAATCACAAAACTCTAATTTCAATCCCGAGAATCTTTTTATTACTATAAGGTAAGAAATAAACCCCTTAAATTTCTTTGATTCAACTTCTCTATAATTCCTACCAAGAGAAACTATAGTTAAGGGTCGTACGAAGCTTACTCGATAAGTTACAACTCCAAAAATACCTTCCAATGCTCCTAAAATGATTGCCCTAGCTGACCTTTACTTCTTTTCTTCTCCCTTCATGTTTTTCTTTTCTTTCCTCTCTACCATCACCAGCTGATCCATGACTTTTGAAGTCATTTTTCGGTCCATGCATCGCAATGCAGGCAGCATTAGCCATAGTGCATGGCACAGTAAGGAGAATCCTCACTGTGCGCACAAGCTTCGCTTCGAATTACAATTCTTCCACACATATTTGTTCATGCAACATCCCAATGAGTCAAATTATCAAGCAATCATCCAAACCTCTGATCGTTTACTAATTACTAATCTACCCCTGATTATTAACCAATCATAGGATTAAAAAATCAGGATGTTATATTTGTAACTTCCACAAGCTCCCAATAAATGCTATTAAGTAGTAACCCCCCCTCTATTTAGAATTAAGTTCCTCTATAACCTCTTTGTTAGCATTAATTTCTTGTCTAGTTGAGACTAGTATAAATAGCCCTCATTCCATTGTATCCGAAATCATGAAAGAATAATATAACTTTTTATTAAAGTGAGAGTGTTCTCTCTTTTCCCCTTTGCTTTTGAGCTACAAAATCATTAATTACAATCCATTCTTCCTTTAAATAAGTTAGATTAGAACATGTCAGTTGCTATCAAGGATATATTAAGCATTCCATACCTCAACCAACTGCAACATATTACTACCAGAACTGCTGCACATTAAAAAGTGGGAAAGGAAAGAAATACACACTGGATTTTAACTGAAATTGCAAGCACTAATATCTCGCAACGTAACATCAACCAGTAAAGGGATGGTTAAAAATATATCCATTCAATACCTATTGCTTAGGGAAATTTGTGACAACACACCATAAAATACCAAAACATGTAGGAATTAGTAATAATATATAAAAAATTGCTTTTAAGCGCGCCAACACTAATTATCATATGTTTGCATTATATGTATATCATTTTTCACTATATTTGAAGACCATAAAGAATCGTTCAATTTATCAGATATGGTTTGAAGCGATAATATCTGAAGACCATAAAAATATTATTTGTTCATAGTTACCCCTCTTTTTTTTTTCCTGCTAGACATAATAATGTTTGAAGACCATGCTCTCTCCCCCCTCCCTCTCTCTTATAGACTCATGGAGATGGTAGATTGGGATAATTTTCATAGTATTCACATCTGAAGCATCAATTAGAATCTTTAGGAAATAGAAGAAACATCAAGAATGTAATGTAAGTTAAAAAATTTAAATGCAAAGAAAAAACAGAGATTATAACGCCCAAAATGTGACAGAAAAAATAATCAATTTCTCCTCAATTTTTTTGTCCATCAAAGAATTGAAGCCAATGTAACTGAACTTATTCTATGTTTAATACAAAAATAAGTAAAAAGTTTAACTCGAACAACAAAAACATTTTCTGTAGCTAACCGTTTAATAGAGCTAGCAACAGAGATATTATCTCGTCCAGATGCAACCATCAGCAAAGGGCCATCCCTAGGAAGAGCATGATAAAAAGGGGTCATTGAAATAATGGCATTTCTTTGAGGAATTCAGAAGATACATAACACTATAGAAATTAATGTAATTTATGTAAAAAAAAAAAAGAAAGAAATTAATGCAGGCACTGATGGCTTCCCATCATAGGTGTCTATTAGACGTCTTTGTTCCTTACAAAGCTTTTTACCAATATCATTTGCAGATGAAATTTAAATCCAATCTAGAGAACTTTAAAAGACAAAAGCATGTCCAGAAAAAGGTGACATACTTTTCAAACGTTTTGCGGGCCATTCTTGCAATATGAGGAGCATCAGCTTCTAAAATGCTTGATAAGCTTTAAAATAGTCATCATTTTAAGGACAAACAACACATTAGTTCAACTTGAAGCATAAAGACTAATTTTTCCTTGTTTTTTTTTTGTTTTTGTTTTTGTTTTTTTTTTTTTGAAGTGATCAACAAGCATTTCTACTCGTTCCAAAACTCATCTTTATTTGAAACCTTTTTCAGCATCTCACTTATTACGGATGACTTCTGTAGTGGTCCCTAGGATTATAATATTTCTAGCAAGAGTTAATCAAACTGTTTGATTTGAAACATCCTCAGCTAAGATAATATTGAAGAAGTGATACTATTACCATAATTTTTCTAGGCCCTTTTCCATGGGATTTCCGAATGACCTTGAACCAATGTATATTTTGAATTTACTTCTTGAACATCACAAAAATGCCTTCTGCTGTATGAAACTGGATACTTAAATAGGTATTTCATAGTATTAGGCCGCAATTCTGCTATAGGTTATCAATGTTCATTTTAAAACTATATTTGCAGTAACGTGCATTGCTTCCATGCCATGAAGCTTGATGTTGAATTTGAAATTTTTATATTACTACAGTGTTCTCTGCATGTTATCACCAGCAAAAATTTCTGCCAATGAAGTGCATATTTTGGATTTTATTTAACAGATCTGTGAGAGCATCTGTTAGAAATATGCTTTCAGGAACAGCACCAGCAGTTTTAGTGCTTAAATAACATTCCATGTGCATAAAATTGGAAAATATCATGATTTATCAATGAAATGACTTTCAGTTCGATTATGGCTTTTGTTTGATTGAATACAAATAAATATTTTCATTAACTTTACGGCTTTATGTTATGGATTATTAACATTCAGTTGTTCCATGTGAAATTCTCCTGCAGAGCCTTAACAAGAAGCAATTTCCTTCCTTGAGGTTTCAAGAACAGCCGAATGAGGTCAGATATCTGCGAAGTGTATTTTGCAAGAAAATCAGCATGAGATCTTGTCAAATCTCACATTCAAATAATCTAGCATTTACTATCCTGTGTGCTTTGCACGAGAAGTATTAACTAGTTATATATCAATAATAATCAGTACACATACTTAAATGTGTAATTAATTTTCTTACATTTCTATAAAACATTGAAATATAATGAACTATTCATGCTAATTATTTGACTAATGTGTGAATCATGGATGTAATGAAGATATACTGTTAATCTAATTTTTTTCCACCATGTTTTAAAGCTTATAATATATCAATTGCGTATAACTCTTATACTGCTTTTTTCCCCCCTCTAAATGCAATGGGCGGCAGTGTTGTTAAAGGCGCTCGCCTCAGCGCCTAAGGTGCAAAGGCGAGGTGCTAAACATGGTAATCACCTCTCTTCATTGAACACAAATATATATTTTCCTAAACTTAACAATGCCACTCCAATATATATTTTATTTTCGGATGTCCTCAGACCAGGTGTATAGAAAGCCTTTGATGGCTTAGATGGCTTGTACTCAAAGCCCAATAACCCGCTTCCATCCCTCCTCTGTTGCTTCAAAAATCACCTTTAAATAGGCATTTCATGGAGCCCAATGATAGCAGTTACTGTTCATAAGGAGGAATTTAGTGGAATAAATTTAGGTGATATATTAATTCTTTACAAGATTGTACCAATATGTCTTACCCTGCCTTTCATTAGGCTACTGCTATTAAAGGTTCTTCAAACTCTGCACCTATACTTAACACTATCACAAGAGAAGGATAATGGGATACTCTCTGATCCAAGCACTTCTGTGGATGCATCTTCAATTTCTACATTTTTAAATCAAGTATCTAATATTGTCAAGTAAAACTAAGAATGTGAAATTTGCGGGAAAATCTCATGTTTTCCATATTTCCATGTTAGAGACACACCATTTACCATATATGGAATTATGTTGCAGGCTTGTGGATTCTAGAGATACTGCGGAGCTGCAACTTAATAAGGAAAAGGGAAGCTTTGCAGACTATGAGCTCTTGATAAGGAAAAGGGAAGCTTTGCAGCCTCCACCAACCACAATGGTGGCTCCACTGCCACCATCTTTATCCTATCCTGCTAACGCAAGCCCTCCACCATCAAAAGCAACACCAGCCTCACCTCCGCCAGAGAAAGCAAACAACTCATCTCATCCACCATTGAAGAGTCCAATGTCTGGAACCTTTTATCGTAGTCCAGCACCTGGTGAACCACCATTTGTCAAGGTGTGCATCATGATGTTGTAGTTGTTTTTCTGAGAATTTGTCAATTTAGAAATGCTAATGATTATTTATCTACGTCATTATGAACTGAGTGTATTATTTTTACCACATAGAATAGTCTTATTTAATTTCTGCTACTTCAGGTGGGAGATAAAATGCATAAAGGCCAGGTCTTATGCATTATTGAGGCTTTGAAACTGATGGATGAAAATGAAGTATGTATACTGTCTTTTCTTCTGTTCTTGCATGTCAGGTTCTAAAATTTTTCCCTTTTTATCCTCCTTTTCTTTTCCATTTACTCGAGTTTACTCAGTATTGACGGTACTACTATATATTTAAACCCATAAACAGGGCCTATACAGTATGGCAGCTATTAAAGCAGACTTAGACAACCATTTATACACTTTCTGTTTTGCTTCATTTCCTTCTCTTTGAAGTGCTTTAATCTATAATCCTGTGGCTAAAACAAATACCAAAATTCATATTATGTGGTTGCCTGTTTTGCTCCCAGGCTGATCAATTAGGAACCGCAGTTGAGATACTGTTGGAAGATGTCCAACCAGTCAGTGCAGATACGGTACTCTCTTTCTCTCTTCTTACTCTAGAAAGGAAAAATCAATAATGAGACTTGTATGATAAAGTACTTTATGTGTTTTTTGCTAAATATTTTAATAAAATTGTAACATGTAGATATTCTATACAATTTATCATTAAGTTGTTGAGTGTTGACTGGTTAAGGTTATTCTACTTTGTAGAATTTTAGTCTTATTGGAGAATCTGATGGCAAACACTGAAAAAGCTGAATCTAAATGTGGTTCAAAATGAAATAATTGAACAAATGGCTCATTTCTCTAACTGAAATACTCTTGTTTCTTGCAGCCTCTTTTTGTAATTGCACCACAAGTACCGGGAGGGACTTCTTTCAAAGTCGGAAGATTTTTTATGATTTGCTTTGATGTGCAACTTAATCTGCTTCTCTGTTAGTATAATTTACAAAATCCATGCGTTTTGCTCTCTTGTGGCTTTTCTTTTGTTTCCCTGTAATGCTACTTTTTTCAGTTTATGAATGATTTTCAGTTTTTAGTAAAGGAAAAAAAAACAAAAAGAAAATCCATGCTTCTTCAACTTTTTCTATTTATTTTAAGGTAAGTTTTGTTCATGAAGTCTTCGACATATTGAAATGAATACCAGACCAAGTTGCAGTTTTAAATAGTTTGGTGCTTTAGTGAAGTAGTTAACTATTTTGCCTTCTGTTGCCATGAGCATTTTTCTGCAGCTGAGAGATGAATTGTACTCAAAATAATGTTTGTTTTATAATTGAGCCCATCTCATTCTTGATATTAAACACCCCAGGTTATTATTATTATTTTTTATTTGACTATTTTAATGGAAGGATATTTATGGAGGTTTTTCTAATATTGTTTTTTTTTTTTATTAGAGTAGGCTATGCATTTTCACAGATTATAAAATAAAATATGCTGTTCATGAATTTGAATAAGGTGCCTCACAATTCTACATTTTGTTTTTGATTATTAATGATGATGTCAATTTTTATTTTTCGATGATGATGTTAATTAAGAAAATGACATTGTAGTCATAAATAAATGTACACTGAGAACGTACTATGAATGGCATTGTATACCTGTTTCAGACGGGCTTATTATGGGCAGAGAATAAACGCGTACCATGAATGAGGACGTGAAATTAACCAATATTTAATACATTTTTATCAATAATATCCTAGTTGATCATGTGCATATGAAATTCACGTATGGAATGATATTTGAAATGTTTTATAATATTTTTGTTAATTATTTCTTACTAACTATTTTTAATAATTTGATAAATATCTTAAATTTTTGAAGCTCACGTGCTTGAAATCATTTTGACTATTTTAGGCGTATGGTTTCTTGATTTGCCTTCAGATTCTTTTCATTAAAATATTCATATAGAGAAAAAATGACGTGAAAATTTTATCCAAAAATATTATTTCACCCTTTACTTTACAATTTTTTTCAAATATATTCTCTATATTTGATCACTCTGGCAAGTGTATAGGATCACAATAATGAATTATTTGAAATATTTCAGGTGTTGAACTCATAAGGAAGTTATACTTTTACTAATTTAAATAATTAATAATTTGAAAAAAATAAATAAAATGGATTAATTAATAAGAATATAAATAATAAAAAATCAAGAAAATAATGATGAGAAAAATACAATCACTTGAAATCTTGGGATTAAGATTCACCCTTTAAGTTATTAGTTTCTACTCTTTAAGTTGATTCTTTAATTAATTATAGTAACATCTATTTCTAAAATGTCATAATATTCTTCCAAATTATTAGTCACTTTTTAATTAAAATTGAATTTGTTCCCATAATACTCAAATAATTAATTAGACCGTGAAGCTATAGTATAAGTTATCACAAATTTTTAGAACTATCCCTAACTGAATTATTTATGTGTATTTTTCCAGATTTAGGTTCCCTCTTCACCTCCTAATCCATCAAGATTATTGATAAATTTGATTAAATAGTGACTAATCATAAAATCAATATGAAAAACAAGAGGAATAAATATAATTGAAAATGGCAAAAAAAATATTCATAAATATAAATGCATAAAGTCAAAATAAAGAAAATAAAAAACTAGCTTTTCAATTAGGCTACATCCTTACCCCAACTAGGATAATTTAGAAGTACATAATAAAATCAAAACACCATTCTAAAATTCTCAATCATGAAAAACAAAATTGTGGGTTGAGAGGTTAGAGATCGTATTCAAAGTTGTGGTTTGCACCCCTCAGCAAAAAGTTATCTTGGCCATAGTGTAGTTAGTTGGGGCTACCAAGAGGTGGTAGGAGTTTATAAGACCAACCAGTAGTGTTCAATTGAGTTGGTATGAGTTCAAGAAGATATTTTTTGACCAGTACTTTCTAGTCTCATTTAGAATTGAAAAGGAAGAAGAGTTTCATACTTTCTGGCATGGAGACTTAGACGAGGAAGAGATTATTCAGAGGTTTAATGATTTGTTGGTGTGTTATACCTACCTCTAGCATAGCAACGACACTAAGTGGAAATCAGAGAGATTGTTTGAGAAAATGAGACCTGAATACCATCAACAGATTTCCTTATTCGATATGACAACATATGAGGAGATGTGTCACAAGGTGAGAGTGGTTGCTAGGAGGCAGAGAGGCAGATGCTGAGATGAGATTTGATAGTATGGGCAAATTCTCATCCCATTTTGGGTTTGACAGGTGGAATCTCAAAGAGGCCTAGATATAATGCTAACAGTTCCAGTTCTTCTAAAAGGAAGGAATTTGTCAGAGGATCCTAGTCTCGATCTGTATAGAGGGGATCATTGCAAAGAAGTGGGGGTGTGAGAATTGGGCCTCTATAGTCTTTGAGGCAAGCATCGAATATTCCAACACTAACCCTTAGTATTAGAAGGTCATCCTAGTGCAACATTTGCAGACGATCTTGTCCAAGAAGATGTTGGGCTTTCTTCAAGTATGGCAAGTCGGGACATATAGCGAGATAGTGCCTGGAGGTAGAGTTGATGGGACTGAGCAACATTCCATTATTTCTAGCTGAGTATTTATAGTCACACAGGAAGAGGCCGGAGCATCTCTAAACCTGATCAAAGGTATGATTTCTATTTATGGTTACCAAGTAGAGGCGTTATTTGATTCTAGTGCCACACATTCCTTTATGTCTGAGGAGTGTGTGAATCAATTACAACTGTCTTTCCAAGAATTGCTTATGCTCATTAGAGTGATGACGGCTTCTAGATCATCCAGTATCACGAGTACAGCATGTTAGGATGTAGAGATTCGATTTGAGGATAGAGTCTCTAAGATCGATTTGATTTGTATTCCTATTAGAGGAATAGATGTGATTGTTGGCATAAATTGGCTAGGAGTGAATAGTGATATTCTTGATTGTGCCAAGAAGATGGTTTCACTGCTAATGTTGTTTACAGTAGTGGGTTCTTTTTTGAGCAACCTAATTTCTTATCGGTAGTTAATGCTGAGAAGTTAATCTGGTAGGGTTGTGATGTGTACACAGTGTTCTTTACTGTTAGTAACTTATATGATGGTAGAATTGAGAAGATTAGGGTAGTGAGTGAGTTCCTAGAGGTATTTTCAGAGATTGCCTCTTGAAAGAAAAGTAGAGTTTTCAATTGATTTGGTTTCTGAAAATGAACCAATATCAAAGGCCATATATAGAATGTTGCCATTTGAATTGGCAGAGTTAAAGAAGCAGATTGAGGATTTGCTGGGCAAAGTGTTTATCAAACTAAATGTATCACCCTGGGGTTTACTAGTGCTATTTGTAAGAAAGAAGGATGATAGTCTGCGTCTTTATATTGATTATTGGCAATTGAATAAGGTGACTATGAAGAATAAGTATCTTTTGTCAAGGATTGATAATCTTTTAGATCAGTTGGTTGGTGCCTTAGTTTTTTCCAAGATTGATTTGAGGTTAATGTACCATCAGTTGAGAGTCTATGCAGCGAATGTACCTAAAACAACATTCAAAACTTGGTATGGCCATTATAAATTCTTGGTTATGCCATTTGGTTTGACCAATGTGCCTACAATGCTTATGGATTATATGAACTGAATCTTCAGGCTATATTTAGATTAGTTTGTGGTGGTTTTTATTGATGATATCCTAATCTACTTTGAGGATAAAGAGCAGTACGTGAAGCATTTGAGGACAGTGCTCTATATTTTGAAAGATAGGAGGTTGTATGCCAAGTTCAGTAAATGTGGGTTCTAGCTGAGAGAAGTCTAATTTTTAGGACACATGATGTCTGCGGATGGGATTTTTGTGGATTCGCATAAGGTTGATATAGTGTTAAAGTGGGAAAATCCTGGTTTAGTCATAGAGATAATGCAGTTTTATAGGATTAATTGGGTATTATCAGTGATTTATCTAAGGATTTTCCCAAATAGCTTCTCCTTTGACTGAGTTGATGCGAAAAGATCAACCTTACATTTGGGATGACTAGTACAAAATGGCATTTCAACAGTTGAAAGAGAAGTTAACTACATCACTAGTGTTAATTATCCTTAATCCAATGTTACCTTATAAGGTGTACATGGATGCATCGTTGAGTGGCTTAGGCTATGTCTTGATGCAAGATGGTCGAGTGGTAGCATATGCTTCTCAACAATTGAGACCAAATGAAGAGAACTACCTTGCTCATGACTTAAAGTTTACAGCCATGGTGTTTGCTTTAAAGATTTGGCATCACTATCTTTATAGTGCAATATTTAAGGTGTTTAGTAGCTATAAGAGTCTGAAATACCTCGTGGATCAAATGGAGCTAAATATGAGGTAGAGGAGATGGATGGATCTCCTTAAAGACTACAATTTTGAATTGAAATAACATCCAAGTAAGGTGAATGTGGTTGCTGACACATTGAGTCAGAAGATGTTGCATGTGGCAAGTCTAATAGAAAAGGAACATTGATTGATGGAATCTTTTGTTGAGTCATAGCAACATGCGCTACTAAAGACATTATTAGTGCCTATTCCATGATGTTTAGTAATGAATTTTGGAAGGAATTGAGAATTGCATAATTAGAAGATGAGTGTCTTCTTAAGATTAGAGAAGAAATTGAAGCGAATTAAGCCATAGACTTCAGCTTTAACGATAATGGGTTTATAGTCTACTGGGACAATATTTGTATGCCTGACGATGTAGATTTAAAGAAGGTTATCTTGCGTAAGGCACATTACAGTAAGTGCACGATTCATCCAGGAGTTATAAAGATGTACCAAGATATAAAGCGGTATTGGTAGTGGCCTAGTATGAAGAGAGATGTTGTGGAATTTGTGACTAGGTGTTTAATCTACTAGTAGGTTAAGATAGAGCAATAAAGGCCAGTAGGAATGTTGCAACCATTGGATATCCTTAAGTGGAAATGGGATAGTATATCCATAGATTTCATAACTGGATTGTTGAGAACTCAGTCAGGGCACAATGCTAAATAAGTGATAGTCGATAAGCTTACAAACTTGGCTCATTTTCTAGCTATTCGAATTAGTGATTCTTTAAAAAGGTTGGTAGAGATCTATATTTGAGAAGTCGTGAGACTGCATGGTATGCCGACGAGTATTGTGTCAAATAGAGATCCAAGGTTTACATCTAAGTTTTAGGGAGCTTTTTGTGAGTTATAGGTACTAAGTTGAGATTCAATACAACATATCATCCATAGATAGATAGGTAGATGGAGCAT
The DNA here is from genome assembly GCF_029017545.1 of Prosopis cineraria. Taxonomy (NCBI): domain Eukaryota; kingdom Viridiplantae; phylum Streptophyta; class Magnoliopsida; order Fabales; family Fabaceae; genus Prosopis; species Prosopis cineraria. The sequence continues at coordinate 10,042,546 of NW_026555338.1, forward strand.
ACTATATAGACCCTAGATGATTTGTTGAGAGCCTGTGTATTAGAGTTGAAAGGTAGCTAGGATAGCCATCTCGCTTTAGCTGAGTTTTCTTACAATAATAGTTACTATTCCAGCATTTAAATGGCACCCTATTAGGCATTATATAGGAGAAAGTGCATATCACCTCTTTGTTGGACAGAATTGAGTTAGAGGAGTGTGTTGGGACAAGACATTATAAATCAGATGACTCAAAAGATTGAGCTAATAAGGCAAAAGTTGTTGATGACTCAGAGCAGGCAAAAGAGTTATGCAGATAGGCGTAGAAGATTGTTAGAGTCCTTGGTAGGAGACCATGTGTTTCTAAAGGTTACATTAGTAACAGGAATCGAGAGGTCAATTAGAGCCAAGAAGTTGACTCCTCGATTCATTTCCTTTTGAGGTTTTAGAAAGGATTGGACCAGTTGCCTACAGGATTGCTTTACCGCCATAATTGTCTGGTATGTATGATGTTTTTCACATATCACAACTTAAGAAGTACCAACTAGACCCTTCTCATGTGATAGAACCGAAGGAGATTGAGCTCTAGGAGAATTTGACCTATAAAGCCGAGGCAGAGCGAATTATAGATGTGAAAGAAAAGCAATTGAGGAACAAAATCATACAGTTAGTAAAAGTTTTCTGGTGAGGCATGGCTCTTGGTGATACTACCTAAGAGATAAGAGGCAACAATATCCCCATCTATTTCCATAAATATGCATTTAAGTGTTTTGTGAATTTTGGGGATAAAATTCTTAAAAGGAGGGGAGAACTATAACATCCTAAATTTCTTAATCCTATGATTAGCTATTAATTAGGGGTAATGTGGTAATTAGTAATTGATTAGAGATTTGGATGATTAATTGATAATTTGATTCTTTAGGATGCTGAATAAACAAACACGAGTGGAAGGATAGCTTTTCGGGTTGAAGCGTGTGCACTTGGTGAGGATTCTCATCATTGTGCCACATGCCGCGGCCTAAGCTACATGCGCCATGGCGCATGGACCAAAAAATGGCTTAACAAGTTGTGAAATGTCATAAGAGTTTAGAGGGGAAAATTAACAACACATGAAAGAGAAAGGAGAGGAAGCAAGGGTTAGCTAGGGCAAGCATTATCAAGGCATTGGAAAGCATTTCTAATTAGTAACTTATCGGTTAAGCTTCATATAATCCTTACCTTCGATTTTAATCAAAATTTCTCTTGGTATGAGTTATAAAGAAATTGAATTAGTGAAATTTTAAAGGTTTATTTCTTACCTAATAGTAATAAAAATGTTCTTCGATGTTAAATTAGAGCTTTACAACTAGTTTAGAGTTAAACAATAGAGCTTTGAACCCGTAGGCTTAATTTGGCCTTAAAATGAGAGGAAATTAGGTGGAAACTGTGTTTAGTGAAAGTGACATCATTTGAAGTGATGTAAAGTGGTAATTGAGAAGTAATTAACTTAAAATGGATAAGTCAATGGGAAAAAATGGCTAGTTATATCCATAGTTAATAATTAGTCAATTTGAACTAATTGACTAATTATGTTAATTTTGTGTAGATTGGTGGGTAGATTGTGAAAAGGGGCTTGTAATGACACGTTGGTGGTAATTGAAATCCACGAGGAACCTTTCTAATGACAGAAGGGTTGGGGTAATCGAATAACTTTCTCTGTTTGACTATTTATTGTAATTGTGTGTGAGTATGCTATCAATGCATGATATTGTTTTAAACTAAGCATGTTTTATAGCATTGCGTGAATGTTGCATGAAAATGGCTTTTAATCAAATAGATGAGTGAAAATATGTGATTTCATACTTTACATATAAATGTATATATATGCTATGTTGTGGATACATATATGAATGTGAAACATGATTATAGGGGTGGGAGTTTACTCATGTAGAGTGTAGTGAAAGACCACATGGCACTATTCTTCTTAGTACCCAATAGGGTGCGGTGTTAGAGAATTGTATCTCCTTAGTGCCTTTCGAGGTGCGGTTTGGAGATTTAGACTTCTTAGTATGGATGTGATGTGGTGTTCGAGTCAATGACACCCCAATTTATGTATTGGGAGAAATCATAGTTTGAAAGTGAGATAGAATACATTTGACTGGGTAATTCTACCACTAAAGGTGAGTTCAAGGTCAATGAGAGTGTATGTTGGTCTAAAGTGAGCCTATGGATTCAAGTCAGGGTGATTTAAAGGTTCGATTGGTAACGATCATGCTTATGTTAGAAAAGTGGTGAAAAGTGGTGAAAGTGATAAAATATGTTATAATGATGAGATTTGAAATAAAACATGTGATACATGCTATGTTTATTTGTCTATTATGTGATACTTTTATATAGTTGCAAGTGATAGTCAATAGTAGAGAGTTATTCTGTTATTGAGATTACTATCCCACCTCCCGTGGTTACTTGTTTACAAGATAGAGAAGTGTTTAAGGCAAGAGAAAAGAGTCTGAATCGACATAGTGGTGTCGTGGCCATGGGAATCCCTGAGTTTCGTGTAATGAATTAATTTAATGTGAATTTTCATATCTAAGTTGCCATAGGTACTTGCATGCATGTTTAAGTTGTGAATTGCAAAAAATTTGTAGTAATTTTGGGAATCTTAGCCCATATATGAAAATATGTGGTAAAATGAATTGTATAGGCTAAGATTTAGTGGTGAACTGGTTGTGAATATGTAAAGGTATGATTTTGTGGTGAAAAAGGCCAAGTGGGCTAAATTGTGTTGAATTGTGAAAAGTTATGTTAAATTGTAGCCAAATTTTGATATGTGCATATATATTAGATATATTGTGGTCAATCAAGTGTATTAGATCCTTTTGGACTTAGTTCAAGGCCTAGAATAGTTTGATGAGATAATAGGATCGATTTGAGCGCTTGAGTGCATTAATTTCTTGGAAAAAATGACTTTTTACAACTTGAGTGTCCAAATTTTGATCGAACCATTAGATTATGCCCAAATCGTCTCATTAGCTAGCTTATGAGATAAGCTATGTGTGGGCACTTGAATCACTCCAATCGGATGCCATATGTGGAAATGGCACACACTGGAAGTTCGTCATTAGAACTGTCAAATGACAGCTACTGAAACTAGCATGTGGACTACAACGCATGGTGTCTCACTACGATGCATGACACAAAGAAGGTTTGGGCATGTAGCTCTATACCACATGTCACAGGGCATATATTGCTTGCCGTGGTACATGGCTCTTAAATTGAGCTTATTTCTTTGCTTTAGAGGTATACAATAGTTTATATGAATGCATACATCTTGTTTTCGCTGTGTATTGCTATGATATATTATGATTTTGATGATTTTATGAAATAAGTATTGGGTCCAAGCTTTTCAAACATATTGATTAATTATGTTTTGATATTGTGTGAGTGGTGCTTAAGTTAATCCTTTCCTATATCCAGTCGATGTAGGGGAGGGTTACATTCTGGTTCAATTTCTCAAGTTTCAAGACTTGATTATGGTCATTGTTTGTTGCATTCATTCTAGAGATATGGAAACTTATATTTATTCATTACACAACTCTTTCCCTTATGCTCACTTGTCCTTCTTGTTTTCATCCTTAGGAGGGGAGAAAATACCATAAATTATGAGGAGAGGCACTCGTGCTAGACGTGCTATGTCTAAACGAGTAGTTGATGAGGAGGCCAACTGATTCAGCTACAGAGAGATAGAAGGGATTAGTTGTCAGAAGAGTTAAGAGATATGGTGGTGGATATAAGGTAGATGGTACGGGATCATGATGCCATCCTGAGAGGTAGAGACCAAGAGAGAGAGTTAAGGCTCAAGGCATTCCGATGCAAGAGAAAGCACAAAGCAGACCTAGACTATCTCAAGGTTCAAGTGGCAAGCAAGAAGTTCCTGGCACTGATCCATCAATCGATTATGCTTGGAAAAGTTTTATTCAATTCAACCCATCAACTTTTGACGGCAATATGAGAGAGGGGGAAGCAGAATTATAGGTTGAGAGGTTAGAGACCATATTCAAACTTGTGGTCTGCATCCTTAAGCAAAAAGTTATCTTGGCTATAGTAGAGTTAATTGGGGCTGCCAAGAGGTGGTGGGAGTCTGTAAGACCAATTAGTGGCGTTTGATTAAGTTGGGATGAGTTCAAGAAGATATTCTTCGACCAGTACTTTCTAGTCTTATTCAAAACTAAACAGGAAGAAGAGTTTCATGCTTTCAAGCAGGGAGAGTTAGAAAAGGAAGATTTTTTGAGAGGTTTAATAATTTGTCAGTGTATTCTACCTACCTCTAGTATAGCAATGACACTAAGTAGAAAGCGGAGAGATTGTTAGAGAAAATGTAACCTGAGTATAGTTAATAAATTGCCCTGTTTGATGTGACAACATATGAGAAGATGTGTCACAAGTTGAGAGTAGCTACTAGGAGGGGCAAGGAGGCAAATGCTACTATTATAGAAATGGGTATATATGATGAGGCCTTATTAGATGGTTATAATTATAATTGTCCATTAAATTAGAATATTGGATAGTTCAATAAGTAACTGTCTAATATAGGAGATATATTGGGCAGTTATTTTTAAAATCATCCAATATATGTTTGAATTTATCATTTTTTGGACCATTTTTTTAACTTTATTGGATGGTTAATAAAGATCATGAATATTGGATGGTTAATATTTTAACCGTCCAACATGTCCATTTATGTTAGCTCTCCCACCTTTTACAAATTCATTTTCTTCATTCGACATCTCTCCCTCTAGACCTCTCATTTTCATTTGGCATCTCCCTCCAGACCTCTCGCGCACTGCTATTGATCTCTTTGAAACTCTCTCTTGCTCTCCCATGCCTCTCGTCTCTTGCTCTACCACCGACGACAATGCTCTTCGTCTCCCACACCTCTTGTCTCTCCTCACGCCACCATTCTGTAAGTGCTTGCATTTTCTCTTCTCATTTCTTCCGACTCTCTTGCTCTCTGAAATGATTTAACTTGGTTTTTGTATTTGATTGTTGTATGGATTACTGATTCTTGGTTAAGCTTTTAGTTTGTTAGATTAGATTATATCAATTTGGTGTTATTGGTGTCATACTCAAGGTGTTGGATGAAATGTTTCATAGAAAAAAAATGACCTTTGGCAAGAACCCACATAAAGTTTAAGTTATGGGTCACTTGAAAATGCATGTTAGACTAATAACATATGGTTAGAAGAGAGTTATATTTAGTTTTTATTTTTATCTAAATTTATTGTCTATTTTTTATGCATTTTCTGTTTGACCAATATTTTATTAGTTTGAGTGAAAAAATTTTATCGTTTAATTCTTTGATTAATGATTAAGTGGTATATGAAGTTTCATGGTATTGAAATTGTATATGAGTACTTTAGCTTACTCGAAATTGTTACTTATCTGTAATTTGTAATTTTAAATAGCATGTGATATGGTTGTTTTTGATAATGATGATAATGTGATTAGAATGAGGCAAAATGCTTAGGAAAATTTCACTTTTTCCGCTGAATTTTTCTTTGAAATTAATAGTTTGGCTTTTTAAGGGCCCTTTTGTTTGATATTTTTTAAAATTAGAAGGACAATTTTTTTATACAAGAAATTTTTTTATTTGTTTTGAATAGGGCAGAAAATTTCAATGAAATCAACTTTTATAAATTAATGATATATAATTTTTATAATAGTTGGGCCTATATATTAATGTTAATATTGAAATATATATATATTATTATTATTATGAGTAAAAATAATTTTTTTATGATTGTAACCAACATAAAATAATTTCTAATTTTTTTAAAATGTTTACAAAATAAATCACCTTTTATAAAATCTTTAACATTTTTTAAAATTATTTTTTAAATGTTAAACACATGGGCCCTAATGTCGTTTGGATTATATATGTGTATATATATTCAAATACAATGCCTAAAGAAATTATAAAAATAAATGTTATAAATTATTTATAATTTATAAATAAAAGAATTCACTTGTTGGCAAGTTTTCACATAAGATAAAATACTTACAATTAATTTAATATAATTGTAAGTATTATCTTAAATTTAATTATCTTAAAGAGGGATGATATATATGTGTGAAAGCATGTGACTCATGATTGATTGAGTTAGTAATTAATATATTCATTAAACTAACTCTTCTAATATAATTGAGTCAATAATATCATTTCCCTCAATAATTCTTGTTAGATTAAGAGAGATCATGGATAAGAAATGGATGTCTCGAATAGAGTCATAAAAGAATATGTCGATAGGGTGAAGGAGTTCATTAGATTTGCACTAAGCATGAGGCAGATCATAATAGCATTGTGTGGCCTTGTGTAAAATGTGGCCTCTTGAAGTGGGTTAGTACGACTGAGTTGGAAGATCATTTAGTATGCTTTGGAATTGATCATACTTATACATGTTGACATAAGCATGGTGAGTCAAGGGATACGACTGATAAAAGTCATGGGTATAGCAATACATACATGTCCCATGATTTCGAAACAAGTATAGACGAGGATGATTGTGTTGAAGAGATGACAAATGTTGTTGAAGAAGAACTCTAAGATTGTCCATAAATGCTTGAGAGGTTGAGAAATGATGTAGGGACACCTTTATACACCAATTGCATAGAATTCTCAAAATTGACCGCTATGCTGAGATTGTTCAACTTGAAAGAAAGAGGCAGGTTGACTGATATGATCTTCAAGAATTTCTTTCACTTATTCATAAAATGTTACCGAAGGGTAATAAGCTTCCAACCTTAGCATACAATGCAAAACAAGTGTTGTGATCTGTGGGCCTGAGTTATGAGAAGATATATGCTTGCCCCAATGATTGTGCTTTGTTTTAGAATGAATATGAATCATTAATTGAGTGTCCTAAATGTAATGCATCACGTTATAAGGATAATTGAAAGAGTCTGGAGAAGGTGGTATGGCACTTTCCCATTGTTCCTAGGTCTAAATACTTGTATAGCAATGTAGTATATTCAAAAATTTGACATGACATGCAAACAAGAGGATTAGAGATGGTATACTAAGGCATCTTGCTGACTTTACGCAATGAGAAAAGGTTGATCGAGGGTACCCAAACTTTGCAAAAGATTTTAGAAACCCATGCCTCATACTAGCTACCGATGGAATGAATCCACATAGCATGCAAAGCAGTACCCATAATACATGGCCAGTGATGTTAATCATTTATAGTCTACCTCCATGGCTATGCATGAAGCATAAGTATTTGATGATGTCCATGTTAATTTCTAGGCCAAAACAACCAGAAAATGATATAGACATATACTTGGCTCCTCTAATTGAAGATTTGAAGTTATGGGAGATAGGGGTCGAAGTGTATGATGTGTATAGGAAGGAAACATTTAATTTGGCATCCATGTTTGGCACAATCAATGACTTTCTGGTATACAGTAATTTGTTTGGGTATAGTATCAAAGGGAAACTTAGATGCCCTATTTGTGAAGATATTACACAATTGGTGAGATTAGAATATAGTATGAAAAATGTCTACATGGGACATCGTAGATGGTTGCCTCAATAACATCATTATCAAAGATTAAGAAAATATTTTAATGGTAATCCAGAAGAAGGTAGGCCACCTTTTATCCGATGATCAGCTGTTTGAAAAGATCAAGGATTTAGGTATTGAATTTTAAAACCTTTTGTGAGGCATATTAGTACAAGTATTTTCTTTGATTTTTCATATTGGGTGACCTTGGATGTGCGGCATTTTCTTAATATAATCGACATTGAAAAAATGTGTGTGAAAATATTATTGGTACGTTACTACAAATTCCAGTAAAGAGCAAAGATGGCATAAAAGCGACGCTAGACATGGTTTTTATGGGTATAAGGGAGGACTTGGCACTGGAGGAGAATGGAAGTTGTATGTTTCTTCATCCAGCAGTTCTCACATTGTCCAAGAAAGAGAAAAGGTCATTATGTGAGTTTCTTAATGTAATTAAAATTTCAAAGGGTTACTCTTCTAATGTGAAAAATCTTATGTCAATGAAAGACTTGAAGTTGAAAGTTTTAAAAATCTCATGACTGCTATGTCTTAATAGAAAATTTTCTTCTAATAGCCATACATTCTATTTTCCCAATGGGGTGTGTAATGTGATAACTAAACTATGTTTCTTTTTCAAGTCTATTTGTAGCAAAGTGATCAACCCTCACAAATTGCCAAGGTTACAAGACCAAATTATAAGGACATTATATGAACTTCAAATGTATTTCATTCTTGCATTTTTTAACATAATGGTTCACTTTACTATTCACTTAGATAAGGAGGTAGAAATGTGTGGCCTGTTGAGATGGATGTACCTGATTGAATGTAACATGAAGGTACTAAAAGAGTATGTGAAAAATCAAAGTAGACCTGAAGGTTGCAATATTGAAAGGTACATTAGTGGAGAGGCTATTAAATTCTATCAAGAGTACTTGAGAGATGGAAAATATGTTAGGATTCCAGTAAATAGGCATATGGGAAGAGAAGATGGGGAAGGAATGAAGGGGGTCAAATTAGTCACTATCTTAAAAAAAACATCAGGAGCAAGCACACCTGTATGTGTTGCACAACTCTAAAGATGTTCACGAGTATGCAAAAAAGCACAAGTTTGACATTAGGAAGGATAATCTTAGAAGAACTGAAACTTGGTATGAGAAAAAACATAATAAGCATTTCACAGGTTAGTTAAAAAAACATGTTTCTAACAAGTACAATTCCAATCATAATTCTATTTTTGAAAGAGTAAAAATGGTTGGCTAAAAGTCCAAACATACAAGTTGTCTCTTATAATAGTTATGTAATTAATGGATACACATTCTACATCAATGAATTGGATGATCGGAGCATAATGCAGAATAGTGGTATAACTCTTATAGCTAAAGCGATGCATATTTCTAGTGTAAAAGATAAAAAATCCTATATATGCATTAATGTCATATTTTAGAGTGATTGAAAACATATGAGTTAGACTACGTTAAGTTTAAAGTTTCGATATTTGGTTGTAATTGGGTTAATTATAAAAGTGGCCTTCAAATTGATGCATCATCTAGGTTCATACAGGTGAATCTTACAAGGCATGGAAATAAAGATAAGCCTTTTATTTTGGCATTACAGGCTAAACAAGTATTCTATGTTTCTGATCCTACAAAACAAAATTGGTCCATTGTTTTATTGTCAAACAAAACAATTAGAGAGATGATTAATGTTGTTGAGGATGATCTATTTGAGGGGACTATGCTTGAAAGCAATCTCATTGAAGATGGTGCCAACTATAGAAGACATGATCACAATGAAGGTATTTGGATTTCAAAAAGGGGTAAAAGAATGAAAGAGAAGATTAAGAAATTAAATTGAGCTATCAAGTTAGAAAAAGTTCAAAAGAAGATGAGGAAAAGAAAAAGATTGACTTAACCTTGTGGTAATCAATTTTCTTAATTACTATTTGTGTTTTATTTATGCCTTTTGTATTTTAATTTTATTAATTACCATTTCTATTTTATTTGTGCCTTGTGTATTTTAATTTTCTCAATTACTATTTATGGTTAACCTTTTAACTATTTCATTACAAGTAAATGGCTCCTAAAATACCACACTGGAGACCTGGTGACTCCACTCTGACCAATAACCTATTTGATAATTCTCCGAGTGCCACCAATTCACACACTAACTTGTTGATTAACCCACTTCCTGACCAACCGATGGGTTATCATCCCTTTACATCCACCAGTCAGCCAATGGCTAAAAATGCCCAAGAAATTGTGGCTACATCAATTAGGAAAGGCTTGGTATTGATGGATAAGCTTAATCAAAGATGGTTGGCTAGACAAAAATATTCTCTTCAATGAAATTTAAAGCTTCAACTAATTAGGACCAACAAGCATAAACTCTCTAGCTACATCGAGGTTGTAACCAAAGGGCATTTAGGATTATCAATTAATAGTTAGCATGATGTAGATTCAGCCTCCATGGATTTTGTATGAGAACAAGTTGAGGTAATATATATGTATTTATAATATTAATTGGTTTATTATATTATCATGTCAATTTTCTAATTTATATCTTAAATTTATTGATTGAGCAGTTAGCATTTGAGATTGACGCCAGTCGAAGGCATTTTGTCATGGAAGTAGCATGTAAGGCATATCGAGCTTTCCAATATTTTATGGGATCAAAGTACACAACTCATATCAGTGGCCACATTAGTCCTACAGTCCTTAAGTTGATAAGACCTATTGTCAAACAAGAGCATTGGGATGCTTTTGTTGCCAAGTGCCTTGACAAATCATTCTTGGTAAGAATCATGATATTTTGTGCAATAATTTTATATGAATTGATCACTAGAATCATGTTACTTTTTATTTTTTTAGGAACTGAGCTAAGAGAATAAAGAGTTGAGGGAAAAAAATCTTTTTTCCTTCCTAAAAGGGAACTTAGGGTATTCAAGGGTCAAGCAACAAGTGGTATGTTTTGAATTTATTAATTGATATACAATATATGATGTCACTAATGTATTTTAATACATAGATCGATGAAGAGAGCACACTAGAGAGCTCTATATTATAGGCCAAACTCTTTATATTAGGTTAGACTGATAAAGATGGAAACTATGTGAGTAAACATGTTCAAGAACTTATTGAAAAGTTGTAAGTACTTTGATTCTCAACTTGGCATAACATGTTAATAATTGCTATTTTAATAACTTTTGTTTTTCAAATTATGATAAATAGAGTGTCATCTTAGAAGAAGTTTCTAAAGGCAAGCTTTCACAGGACGAAGATGTCTTAGAAAAGGCATTGGGGAATCGTGATCACCTAGGTCGTGTTATGGGTGTTGGCATAGGGGTCTTAAGGAAACAAATAGTGGGAAAAAAAAAGACTCCAAAAGATGTGCCTTCTTCAGCTAAGTTTAACGCTCTAAAATAACAAGTAAAAGTACAACAAAAAATAATTGAGGCTCTGTGATAGGGGACGCGGAAGTAGAATCGTGCTAGTTTAGGAACAGAACCCTGAAACAACAAAAACACAAGAACAAAAAGAAAGGGACGAAATTTATGACAGAAATAAAGAAAGGTATGAAGTAAACAATAGGATAATGATCAAGGAGAAGATCCTCTAGAGCACTTGCCTCTAGGAACCTCAACCTTCGAAGACACCACAAGAGTTGATCACACTCTTGATCATGTCTGTTTCTCACACGGGATACCACCACAAAGCACTAAGGCTCACAAGAGTTATAAACTCTAAAATGAATAATTTCATTCAACTTCTGTGTTGTTTACAATAGGGAGCATGCCTAATTTATATAGGCTCATCCTAAAATTAAAACCCTAATTTCCTAATACTAAAAGGAGAAATAATATAAAATAATGATAAAATATTCAGCCACATAATTTAGGAGATGTGATCCTAAAATTATGGGATTACAAAATTTAGAAATTAATACTATAATTAATTCTAACCTTTGACTAGACTCAAAATAGAAAATCAAATCAAAGGACCATTAAAATAGGAAATAGTTTAGGAGATAATCAAGGGATCATAAAGGATTTAAAATCACGCCACCCTTGACTTCTTTACTAGGGTTTCATGCCTCCTTGCTTGCAAGAGGCTCAACTTGTAGTCTTCATTGCATTGGGCTAAGGTCTGCATCTCTTGGGCTTGACTTTTCATAAGTTTGGATCCTAAATACATTATACACGTATAGATGCTCTCCTTTAGGCTTGAGAGGAGTGCCCCAATGCTCTCCAAGCTCTTGAACTTCTTGCACAAGACTAAACAAGGCTTACTTCATGGCTTTAGTTCGGACTCTTGTCATTGGACCTCCAATATGTTGTAATAGGTCTTTAGGTACGTTGGATTGGAAGTATTGGGTTCCTTCTATGTCACGATGCTCATGATTACCATCCTCAGGCTTCGTTGCCATTAATGCTATGTCACCCGTGCCATGGGGTCCATCATTCCCTCCCAGTTGGAAAGGATTCGTCCTCGAATCAACAGAATCATATAAAGATAAATCAGAAACATTAAATGTTGCACTAACATTGCCATAAGAGCTAGGCAAATCAATCTTGTAAGCATTATCATTAATTCTTTCCAAAACTTGAAAAGGTCCATCTCCTCGAGCTTGAAGTTTGGACTTCCTTTGATTAGGAAATCTCTCTTTCCTTAAATGTAACCAAACCCAATCTCCAGGCTCAAAGATCACACGTCTCCTGCCTTTATTAGCTTGCTTGGCATATTGCTCATTCTTTCGCTCTATGTTTGCTTTAACCTTAGCATGTAAGTCCTGCACAAACTTAGCTTTTTCCTTGCCATCAGTGTTAACATGCTCAAAGAAAGGCAAAGGTAAAATATCAATAGGAGATAATGGATTGAAACCATAAACAATTTCAAATGGAGAATAAGAAGTAGAAGAATGAACAGCCCTATTGTAAGCAAATTCAATATGAGGTAAACAATTCACCCAATTCTTCAAATTCTTCTAAATTATTGCTCTTAATAATGTAGTCATAGTTCTGTTAACTACCTCAGTTTGACCATCAATTTGTGGATGGGCAGTAGTGGAAAAAGGTAACTTAGTCCCTAATTTATGCCAGAGGGTACGCCAGAAATGACTAAGAAACTTCACATCTCTGTCACTCACAATAGTCTTAGGTAAACCATGCAAACGAACAATCTCTTTAAAGAATAAGTCAGCAATGTTAACAGCATCATTAGTCTTAGCACAAGCAATAAAGTGTGCCATCTTAGAGAACCTATCAACAATAACAAATATGGAATCTTTACCTGCAGAAGATTTAGGCAATCCAATTACAAAATCCATAGAGATATGTTCCCAAGGGTGAGAGGGGACGGGTAAAGGAGAGTAAAGTCCATGAGGTTGGATCTTAAATTTTGCCTGTCTACATTTAATACATTTATCACAAACAAATATGACATCTTTCCGCATGTGAGGCCAAAAGAAATGATCAGACAAAATAGCCAAAGTTTTATCTACACCAAAGTGTCCCATCAAACCACCACTATGTGCTTCCTTAGTAAGCAACTCACGCATAGAACAAATAGGAATGCATAATTTATTTTTCTTAAAAAGAAATCCATCAAATTTAAAAAAATCACCAGATCCATGATTTTCACAAGATTTCTAAATATTTTCAAAATCAGGATCAGTTTTATAAAGATCTTTTAGAATCTCAAAACTAAGTAATTGAGCATGCAAATAGGAAAGTAATGTATACCTTCGAGATAAGGCATCAGCAACAATATTTTCTTTACCTTGCTTATGCTTAATCACATAAGGAAAAGTTTCAATAAATTCCATCCAGCGAGCATGTCTCTTGTTTAACTTACCTTGAGACTTGAGAAACTTTAAACTTTCATGATCAGAATGAATGATGAATTCCTTGGGCCACAAATAATGTTGCCATGTTTCTAAGGCCCTCTTTAGAGCATAAAGCTCTTTGTCATAGGTGGAATAATTCAAAGCTGCGCCGTGAAGCTTTTCACTGAAGTAAGCTATGGGCTTAGAATCCTGCATTAAAACAGCACCTATACCAATACCAGAAGCATCACATTGAATTTCAAATGTTTTAGAGAAATTAGGCAAAACAAGTAAAGGGGCATTAGTCAATTTATCCTGTAGGGTTTGGAAGGCCCTTTCTTGTGTTTTACCCCATTTAAAGGTCGCATTCTTCTTAACAAGTTCATTAAGAGGGGCAGCAATGCTAGAGAAATCCCTAACAAATCTCCTATAGAAGCTTACTAAGCCATGGAAGCTTCTCACTTCACTTGCATTCTTAGGGGTTGGCCATTCACGAATAGCCTTAACTTTCTCCTCATCTACACGAATTCCCTGTGATCCAACAACAAATCCCAAAAAGATAACAGAGTCCATGCAAAAGAAATACTTTTGAAAATTAGCATATAACTTATATTCCCTCAAGATGTCAAGCACATTTTTAAGATGATTCATATGATCAGTCAAAGATTTACTATAAATCAAAATATCATCAAAGTAAACCACAACAAACTTGCCTATAAACTTTCTAAAAACATGATTCATTAATGCCATAAAAGTGCTAGGAGCATTAGTCAAACAAAAGGCATAACTAACCATTCGTATAATCCAAATTTAGTTTTAAAGGTAGTTTTCCATTCATCACCCTCTTTCATACGAATTTAATGATAACCACTTCTAAGATCAATTTTAGAAAAGATAGAAGCACCATGCAATTCATTAAGCATATCATCAAGTCTAGGGATAGGGTAACGATACTTTACAGTGATTTTGTTGATTACTCTACAATCAACACACATCCTCCAAGATCCGTCTTTTTTTGGCACCAAGATAACAGGGACAGCACAAGGGCTAAGGTTCTCATGCACAAAGCCTTTCATCATCAATTCCTCTACTTGGCGCTGGATCTCCTTAGTCTCTTCAGGGTTAGCCCTATAAGCAGGCTTGTTTGGAATAGCAGCTCCAGGCAAGAAATCTATCCTATGCTCAATTCCTCTTAAGGGAGGAAGTCCATCAGGAATTTCATCAGGGAATAGATCTCGATAATCCTGCAACAAAGAGACAACACTAGAAGGCAAAGTGGGGTCAAAAGTGTTAGTAGAAAAATAAATATTCTTGGGAATTACAATAAGGGCTTGCTCACTCATCAAAGCCTCTTGAATCTTACTTTTCCCATACAATAACATTTTTTTTCACTATTTTCCTTCACTCCCACCATTCTATTTTTTTCTTTTCTCACCTTCTCACCACTCTTTTTCCTCTCTTTTGATTGATTTTCAAGTAAAGTAATACTCTCTTTCTTTTCTCTCTCACTCATGCCACAATCAAGGAGATCTCTACTTTGCTTGTAATCTTGAGTAATCTTTAGTTGATCTTCATAGGCTTAGATAGGCCTAAGAGGATTTAATACAACAGTCTTGCCTTTAAAAGGCACCTTGTAACAATTTCTAAAACCATCATGAGTAGCCTTACTATCAAACTGCCAAGGCCTACCTAATAACAAGTGTCCAGCAAGCATAGGGGCTACATCACATAATACATCACAAGTATAAACTCCAACAGAGAAAGTAATCAACACTTGCTTAGAAACCCTAATTTTAGCAGAATTATTCAACCATTGCAATTTGTAGGGCTTAGGGTGTGGAATTAAATGTAAAGATAATTTATCTACAAGTAAAGTGCTAGCGACGTTAGTACAACTACCACCATCAATTACCATGCTACACACTTTCTCTTTGATGAAGCATCTAGTGTGAAAAATATACTCGCGTTGCTCATGTTCATTATCCTCCTTTGGTTGAATATTGAGAGCTCTTCTTGCCACCAAGATAGAGTCAACTACACTATTGCATTCAAGCTCATCATTTGATTCATGGGAGGTAGAATCATCATCAACATTATCAGTATCATCTTTATCTTTTTCATGCACACTATCATAGCCACCATCATCTCTCAAGATCATAACCCTTTTATTGCTACAATCTCTCGCCATGTGGCCCACACCATGACATTTGAAACACTTAATAGGAGAAGTGTTAGATGAATAAGAAGATGGTTTAGGGTTATAAGTTTTACCCTCATACTTGATCTTTATTTCTTCCTTAGCCTGGGATGTATCTTTGGCTTTGGAATCCTTCCATTTGGAAGTTGTCTTGGAGTCTTTACAAGAGGACTTGAATGTTTGTTCTTATTTCTCTGCTCCAACTTTATAGCCTTATGTATGAGCTCTTCCTTGTCCACAAAAGTGTACAAGTCAAGCTTATCTCTCAACTCTGGCCTCAAGCCATCCATAATTCTTGACGTTGCTTCACGTTCATTTTCTTAAATGTTTGCACGAAACTTCAAGATATTCAACTCGTGCACATACTCCTCCACTGTCATAGATGCTTGAGAAAACATTCTCAATTTTCTATTCAGCTCTGTATAGTAGTAGCTGGGGACATAAGCCTTTCTCAAGTACCTTTTAAGCTTCTCCCACGTTTTAATAGGCTTTTTCCCAAGTTAGCTTCTTTTGTACTGTAAATCTTGCCACCAATAAACAGCATAGTCAGTGAAATTCAAAGAAGCAGTTTTTACCTTCCTTGACTCAGACAAATCAAGAGTCATGAAGATTTGGTCCATCTTCATTTCCCAATCAAGGTATTTTTCTGGATTGTTGCTACCCTTGAATGAAAGATACTTTACTTTTTGGTCCGGTAAATCAACACCACGCTTTGAGGATTTCTTTCCCTTAGGAGAAGGGGGTTCTTCATACTCCTCATTATCGCTGGGGATCTTATGCTTCTTTCCTTTAGAAGAGGAAGTCTCCGACTCATCTTTATCCTCTTTATGGAACCTATGATCAAGTTCCAAGCGAAACTGCTGCAACTGTGTTTTGATAAGTTCTAAAACAGAGTTCATATCAATACTAGGGGATTCATCCTTGTTACTCATGTTCACAGAAGCACTAGAGACCATATAAGATAAAAATAGGTCCTCACACACACAAAATCACATGTTTACTCTCAAGATAAAGTCACTCGTGTTTTCCAAAAAAAAAGTAATGGCTTTTATTTTTAATGATGAAAAACACACTTGCCTTTTACCACTCACTAAGCTTGTGGATAGAATCCAATGGTGAAACCTACAAATCAAGAAACTAAGGAACAATCAAGTGAATATCTTCTAAATTAAGGAAACTAGAAAACAAGCACAAGGTGAAAAGAGGATTTTTTTTTTTTTGCAATTTTGAAACAAATAGGAAAGTAAAATTTTCAAATAAAATTAAGCTTGTTAAAGGAAAAACCACACGTGACAACAAAAATAAGAAAGAAAGAAATAAAAGTCAAAGAGTCAAATACTCAAAGACAAAAATAAAAAAACTAAATAAAATAAGAGAGTAGCACAAATACCAAATAAGAGAGTAGAGAATTTAAAAAGTGCTATCAAAAATTAAAAATAAGAAAGTGATCAACGTATAAGACTTTCTTATCACCCAAGTTGACTTTTCTCTTTAGGCAACCTCTTGGTGACTTGGAGTTCAAGAATAGCCTTTTTCTACAGTCATAACTCACAGCAATATATTTTTTTTTGTAAATTTTTTTTTTGAATTTTCGGATTTTTTTCTCCTTTTTTTTTCTCAACACACTAACACTTTTTTTTTGCCCTTTTTTTTGCACGAATTTCTAGGTATTTTTTTTCTCTTTTTTTTTGAGAAGGCTAATAAAATGAAAACTCACATAAGATAAAAAGCCACAAAGATGAAGAAGAGAAAAACCAAAAGATAGAAGTAGATGGGGTAGATAAGAGATGATCACAAAAAGAAATAACTCAAGATGAAAAAGAAGAAGGAAGGACAAGAATTTAAACTAAAACTAGCAACCAAAGCTCTGATGCCAATCTGATAGGGGACACAGAAGCAGAATCGTGCTAGTTTAGGGACAAAACCCTGAAACAACAAAAACACAAGAACAAAAAGAAAGGGACGAAATTTATGACGGAAATAAAGAAAGGTATGAAGTAAATAATAGGATAATGATCAAGGAGAAGATCCTCTAGAGCACCTGCCTCTAGGAACCTCAACCTTCGAAGACACCACAAGAGTTGATCACACTCTTGATCACGTCTGTTTCTCACACGGGATACCACCACAAAGCACTAAGGCTCACAAGAGTTATAAACTCTAAAATGAATAATTTCATTCAACTTCTGTGTTGTTTACAATAGGGAGCATGCCTAATTTATATAGGCTCATAGAAAAAATATTTCTTAAAATTAAAACCCTAATTTTCTAATACTAAAAGGAGAAATAATATAAAATAATGATAAAATATTCAGCCACATAATTTAGGAGATGTGATCCTAAAATTATGGGATTACAAAATTTAGAACTTAATACAATAATTAATTCTAACCTTTGACTAGACTCAAAATAGAAAATCAAATTAAAGGACCATTAAAATAGGAAATAATTTAGGAGACAATCAAGGGATCATAAAGGATTTAAAATCACGCCACCCTTGACTTCTTTACTAGGGTTTCATGCCTCCTTGCTTGCAAGAGGCTCAACTTGTAGTCTTCATTGCATTGGGCTAAGGTCTGCATCTCTTGGGCTTGACTTTTCATAAGTTTAGATCCTAAATACATTATACACATATAGATGCTCTCCTTTGGGCTTGAGAGGAGTACCCCAATGCTCTCCAAGCTCTTGAGCTTCTTGCACAAGACTAAACAAGGCTTGCTTCATGGCTTTAGTTCAAACTCTTGTCATTGGACCTCCAATATGTTGTAATGGGTCTTTAGGTATGTTGGATTGGAAGTATTGGGTTCCTTCTATGTCACGATGCTCATGATTACCATCCTCAGGCTTTGTTACCATTAATGCTATGTCACCCGTGCCATGGGGTCCAGCACTCTGCTTAGGGCTAACAATTCTAGAAAGTCACCCTTTGAGCACATAAGCCCCAGCAAGATAGATAGTTACACTGTGGCCCAGCCATCTGGTTAAATTCTTGAGGTATATATTATTTTTATTTCTTAACTTTGGTTCACCATTATTTTATTAACTTATTTTTTTTAGGGCGAGCACGATTGCTTTTTTGTGGCAAATAGCCCTAGTAGACATAAAGTTGAAAGAGGCCATATGTTTAATATCCCTGGGGAAAATACCATACATAATGTGCCAATGCCTGCAGACTATTTGTCAGGGTTGATTCTTGAACCCATTAATGCCAACTACCTATTGCCTATTCCCACATTAGATGTATTTACTATTGGAGAAGCAAATAGCAACTTTATTGTATGGCCTAAGGTTTGCCTCTTTATAGAAGATGAAGCACAAAATCAACAGGTATGCTAGTTACCTTTTTATGTATATGTTACATAATTGGTCTCTAATTATATAATTGGTGTGCAATCCAAGGGGAAAGGCATCACTAGACAATCAGGCCAAGTATCCAAGGATGAGATAGCTATTCTAAATCAACCGCCGAAAACCTACCATAGCGTACTTAAGGCATATGAAAAGTTGTTTACTGATTCTACAGTACTTATCAGCTTTGACCAAAGCATGTACAGCAAAGAACAACATGATATGATTATGGTTGAAATGGTCAACGAAGTCCTCAAGTGCATTTTGATCAGCCAAAACGTGTTTCATTTTTATATGAGGTACATATTGTTTATATAACTTTTTATTATATTTTAAACTTAATATAATATAATAATTTATTTATTTTTTTTCATTTAGGTACCTATATGAAAATTTTATTGTCCCTAGTGGTCTTGCATCAAAATTTGTCTTTATCTGTCCTCATTATGTCTTTGTTCATCGCAACATCACTACCGAGGTGTAACATAGCCAAGCTCAAACATTAGCAAAGTAATTTGAGGTAAAAAA
The DNA here is from genome assembly GCF_029017545.1 of Prosopis cineraria. NCBI lineage: Eukaryota > Viridiplantae > Streptophyta > Magnoliopsida > Fabales > Fabaceae > Prosopis > Prosopis cineraria. Next base: position 10,061,956 of record NW_026555338.1, read on the forward strand.
CCCTACTGTGAGGATGTTATTTCTAGTACCTTATGTACAAGGGTAAGTTGGTAGTATCCTAATTTATTTAATTTATCTTATCATTTTAAGTTTCATGACATATGCTTTAAAATTGTTTTAGGAGCCGCTGGATGCTTATTGACATTATGCTGGCTGCTGTTAAAACTGTAAAGTTTTATTACTTGGATTTTACTAGTAGACAGCCAGATAATAGACTGGACATGATGGAATTATTTAATTTGTAAGTTTATATTTTGATTAATATTTCTATATTTTTTTCATTTTGAATTTTTAATTTCAACTTATTTTCTTTCTTATCATGGCTGTGGTGCTTTATCACACTAAAAAGAACTTGCCTGTACTATTAGGGTACAAGTCATATGATTCAGCCTACCCTAATTTGAAGATAATAAAGGTACTTCTCACTACTAATTTTAACAATTAACTTTAATTTTTTAATTAATTCAATAACATGTTTATTAGTTTTTCTATGCAGTGCCCACGACAAATAGCATATAGCGAGCATTGTGGATATTGCATCATGAGATTTCTTAAAGACATCATCACTCATGGGATGACTTTAATCCCCCTATGGTATGTATTATCTCGATTCATACTGTGAAGAATTCGAGGATTGACACATCAATAAAGTTATTAAGGAATGATGTGATTATATTTTCCAGCTGTGGGCCAAAAATAAGTAAAATATACTTTTTTATTTTAGTCTTTACAATTTAGAATAATTTTGGTTTAATCTAGCAAACAACTTTGTTTTACTTAGTACTATGTTGAGCAATTGTATAAGAAATAAATTTTTTTATTATAATAAAATTGTCAGTTTAGTATAATTCAATTTAGTTTAGTATAATTATGGATTGGACTGGTTTGTATTTGTATTATACTATTGTAGGGGGCTGTAAGAAATGCAACTAGTGTATTTCAAAAAAATTTCAATATATTGGACCATTATTTAGGATGACCGTCCAATATAATAAATATATTGGATGGTTATGACCAGAACTGTCCAATATGTGACTAAAACTGTCCAATATGTTTTGTCAATATATGACAGTGCCATATTGGACAGTTCATAATCGTCCAATATAGGCAAAAATAATCATCAAATATTCCCTTTTTTGTAGTAATGTGCTAAGAGGAGACGTGATAGTATGGAGAGATTTTCATCCTCTTTGGGTCTGACAAGTAGAATCTCGAAGAGGCCTGGATACAGTGCTGGCAGTTCTAGTTCTTCTGGAAGGAAATGATTTGTTAGAGGATACTAGTCTCGATCTGTGTAGAGGGGATCAATGCAGAGAAGTAGGGGTGTGAGAATTAGGCCTCTATAGTCTTTGAGGCAAGCATCGAATGTTCCAATACCAACCTTGAGTATTGGAAGGTTACCCCAGTGCAACATTTATGGACAATCTCATCCAGGAAGATGTTGGGCTTGCTTTAAGTATGGCAAGTTAGGACATATAGCGAGGCAGTGCTCAGATGGTAGAGTTGAGGGGACTAAGCAGCATTCCATTATTTCTGGCCGAGTATTTGTAGTCACATAGGAAGAGGCCAAAGCATCTTCGAAATTGATTAGAGGTATGATTTCTATTTGTGGTTACCAGATTGAGGCATTATTTAATTCTAGTACCAGACATTCCTTTTTGTTTGAGGAGTGTACAAATTGATTACAATTGTCTTTCCAAGAATTACCTATGCTCATTAGAGTGATGACACCTTTTGGATCATCTTGTATCACGAGTAAAGCATGTCAGGATGTAAAGATTTGATTTAAGGATAGAGTCTTTAAGATCGATCTGATTTATTTTCCTATGAGAGGAATAGATGTGATTGTTGGCATGAATTGGCTAGCAGTGAATAGTATTATGCTTGATTGTGCCAAGAAGATGGTTTCACTGCCAATATTGTTTGCAGCAATGGGTTCTTTTTTGATCATCCTATGTTCTTATCGATGGTTAATGCTGAGAAGTTAGTCTGAAAGGGTTGTGATGCGTATATGGTGTTCTTTGCCATTAATAAGGTATATGATGGTAGAATTGAGAAGATTAGGGTAGTGAGTGGTCTTAAAGGTATTTTCAAATGAAGTGACTGGATTACCTCTTGAAAAGGAAGTAGGGTTTTCAATTGATTTGGTTCCTAGAATTGAACAAATATCAAAGGCTCCATATAGAATGTCCCCATTAGAATTGGTAGAGTTAAAGAAGTAGATTGAGGATTTGCTGGACAAAGTATTTATCAAACCAAGCATATCACCCTAGGGGTCACCAATGTTGTTTGTAAGAAAGAAGGATGGTAGTCTACATCTTTGTATTGACTATCGACAGTTGAACAAGATGACTGTGAAGAATAAGTATCCTTTGTCAAGGATTGATAATCTTTTGGATTAATTAGTTGGTGCCTCAATCTTTTCCAAGATTGATTTGAGGTTAAGGTACCATCAGTTGAGAGTTAGTGCACCAGATATACCCAAAATAGCATTCAAAACTCAATATGGCCATTATGAATTTTAGTGCACCAAATGTACCCAAAATAGCATTCAAAACTCAATATGGCCATTATGAATTCTTGGTTATGCCATTTGGTTTGACCAATGTACCTATAATGTTCATGGATTATATGAACCGAATCTTCAGGATGTATTTAAATCAGTTTGTGGTAGTATTTATTAACAAAATCATGATCTACTCTAAGGATGAAGAGCAACATGCAAAGCATTTAAGGACGGTGCTTCATATTCTAAAAGATAGAAGGTTGTATGCTAAGCTTAGTTAGTTTGGGTTCTGGTTGAGAGAAGTATGATTTTTGGGATATATGGTGTCTGCGGATGGGATTTCTGTGGATTCACATAAGGTTGATGAAGTGTTAAAGTAGGAACGTCCTAGTTTAGTCACAGATGAAGTGTTTATGGGATTAGCTAGGTATTATTGGCAATTTATCTAAGCATTTTTCCGGATAGCCTCTCCTTTGACTAAGTTGATGTGAAAGGATCAACCTTATATTTGGGATGACAGGTGTGAAATGGCATTTTAACAGCTGAAAGAGAAGTTAACCACATCATCAAGGTTGATTATCCCTAATCCAAGGTTACCTTATGAGGTGTATATAGATGCATCGTTGAGAGGCTTGGGCTATGTCTTGATGCAAGATGATCGAGTAATAGCATATACTTCTTAACAATTGAGACCACATGAAGAGAATTACCTTATGAGGCATTTTCAAATGAAGTGACTAGATTACCTCTTGAAAGGGAAGTAGAGTTTTCAATTGATTTAGTTCCTAAAACTGAACCAATATCAAAGGCCCCATATAAAATGTTGCCATCAGAATTGGAAGGGTTAAAGAAGCAAATTGAGGATTTATTAGACAAAGGGTTTATCAAACTAAGCATATCACCCTAATGGTTACTAGTGCTGTTTGTTAAAAAGAAGGATAGTAGTTTGCATCTTTGCATTCACTAACGGCAGTTGAACAAGGAGACTATGAAGAATAAGTATCCTTTGTCGAGGACTGATGATCTTTTAGATTAGTGCCTATTAAAGTGCGGTGTTGGACATTTAGTCTCCTTAGTATCAATGTGATGCAGTGTTGGAATCAATAACACTCTATTATATGTATTAGGGAAAACAATAGTCCAGAAGTGAGATAGAACACCTTAGGTTGGGTGATTCTACTATTGAAGGTGAGTGTAAGGTCAATGAGAGTATATATTAGTCTAAGGCGAGTCTATGGTTTCAAGTCTGGGTGATTTGGAAGTTTAGTTGGTAGTGATCATGCTTATGTTAGAAAAGTGGTGAAAAGCACTTAAAATGGTCAAATAAGTTATAATGGTGAGATTTGTAATGAAACATGTGATATATACTATGTTTACTTGTATATTATGCTATACTTTCATATAGTTGCAAGTAATAGTCAATAGTAGAGAGTTATTCTGTTACTGAGATTATTATCTTAGGATAAATCAATATTCAGGGAAAGGGAAAAAAGTTTGGATGGTATAGTGGTATCACGGCTGTAGGAATCCTTAAGTTTTAGGTAATGAACTAATTTAACGTGAATTTGTGTATCTAAGTTGCTATGGGAACTTGCATGCATGTTTAAGTTGCGAGTTGTGGGAAAATTTGTAGTGATTTTGTGAATCTTGGCCTATATGTGAAAATATGTGTTGAAATGAATTGTATGGGCTAAGATTTAATGGGGAACTGGTTGTAAATATGTAAAGGTGTGCTTTTGTGGTGAAAAAAGCCAAGTAGGCCAAATTGTGTTAAATTATGAAAAGTTATGTTTGATGGAAATGGGTCATTGAGTGACCAAATTTTGATATGTGCATAGATATGTGATATGTTATGGTTAATCAAGTGTATTAGGTCTTTTTGGACTTAGTTCAAGGCCTAGAATGGTCTAATGAAATAATAAGATCGATTTGAGCTCTTGGGTATATTAATTTCTTTGAAAAAGTGACTTTTTGCATCCGAGTGTCTGAATTTTGATCGGACCGTTAGATTGTGTCCAAACTTATCACATTAACTAGCTTATGACATAAGTTATGTGTGGGCACTTGAATTACTCTGATTGGATACCGTATGTTGAAAGTTCATCATTTAAACTATTAAATGATAGTTGTTAAAATTGGCATGTGCGCCGCAGCGCATGACATAGAAAAGGTCTAGGTGTGTGGCTCTATGCTACATGCCACAGAGCATGTATTGCCCACTGCGGTGCATGGCTATTAAACTGACCTTATTTCTCTGCTTTGGAGGCATGCAATAGTTTATATGAATGCATACATCTTGTTTTCGCTGTGAATTGCTCTAATATATTATGATTTTGATGATTTTGTAAAATAAGTCTTAGGTCCAAGCTTTTCAAACATATTGATTAATTATGTTTTGATATTGTGTGAGTATTGATTAAGTTAATCCTTTTCTATATCTAGCGGATGTAAGAGAGGGTTACACCAACAATCCAATCAAAATTTAGACATCCAAGTGCAAAAAGTTACTTTTTCTAAAAATTTAGTACACTTAAGTACTCAAATCACTCACATTGTCTTAGTAGACCATTCTAGGTCTTAAACTAAGTCTAAAAGGACCCTTATACATCTGATTGACTATATTTTATGCCATTTATACACATAAATCAAAATTTGGCCATTTAGTAGCTCATTTTCACATCAAACAACTTTTCACTATTAAACGCAATAACATGTTCTTAGTCATAAATACCATAAATTCACAACTAATTCACATGTTTTCACATTCATAATATGTTTACAACTAAATCTTAGCCCCAGTTTTTCATTTCACCACATATATATACATATAGGCTAAGATTTACCAAAATTCATAACAAATTTCAACATTTCACAACTATAGACATGTATACAAATCTTATGACAACTTTCATATACAAATATCTATAAAAATTAGGTTCATTGCATAAAAACTCAGAATTCACTCAACTTTGACAAGCCTAAGCGAATCCTGACTCTTTTCCCTTGCCCTGCTCTCTACCATGACCTACAAAAATGCAACCATAGGATAAGATAACAATCTCAGTAATATGATAACTCTCTAATACCAATTATCACATGTAACTCTAAGCAAATATGCATAACATACATTAAAACATAGGCAATAGCATAGGATTCACTATATCTATATCACATTTCATTACTCCATAAACATTTTCACAACAATTCACTACTAATATAGTATGATTACTGCCATCCAAACCTCTAAATCATCCCGACTCAAAACCATAGGCTTGTCTTAGACCAATGCACACTCTCATTAGTTCTGAGCTCACCTTTAGTTGTAAAATCACTCAACTAAAGACATTTTATCTTACTTTCAGACTATGGTTTCTCCCATTACATACAATAGGGTGTCATTGGCTCCAATACCACATTACAGATGTTAAGTGGCCCAAATCTTCAACACCCTACCTTAATAAACACTAAAAAGATTATCTCCAACTCCATACTTTAATAGGCACTAAAGATATATGATTCTCTAACATCACACCCTGTCAGGTACCAAGGAGAATAATGCCATGTGATCTTTCACTACTTCACCCTATGGGTGAACTCCCACCCCTAAGATCATGCTTTTACACAAACCACATTTTCATATATACATAAAACACACTCACACACATACACACACCCCCCAGTAAAACATGCAATTCATCAACTCATTTCTTTAAAACTCAATTTCATGCATTAAGCATCCATTTGAAAAACATGCTTAGTCTAAAACCCTTTTCATACAATAATACACATACTCCTAACATTTATAATAGATAATCGAATAGAAGAATTTCTTCAGTTATCTTAACCCTTCTATCATAAGAAAGGTTACTTGTGGACTTTTACAATTGCTGACCCTCTCTACAAGCTTCCTCTCTCACTCTACATGTGAGATAGGCCAATCTACACACAATTGGCACAATTTGTCAATTAACTAAATTGACCAAAAGTACTTAATTATTACTTAACGCTACATTTAGACATTTATTCTTTTCTACATAGTCAATCTAGGTTCATTATCACTCAATTATCACTTTACATCACTTCTAACAATCCCATTTCACCTCTACTCCATTTACATCCCTTTTTCCTTTATTTAGGGCTAAATTTGAGCTATAGCTTTAAAGCTCTAGAGTTTAACCCTAAACCAATCACAAAGCTTTACTTTTACTCTCGAGAACCTTTTTATTACTATAAGGTAAGAAACCAACTCTTAATCTAACCAATGACACTAATTTTATTTAAATATGATATTTCATTCAAAAATTAGACACCAAAGTGCATTTTGATTATTTTAAATCAAAATTTTTCTCTTGTGCATCTTTAAATGAAACCACGAGTTATGGGCCACTTCTAGGGCTTTGACTACATTGAATTGGACAAACATCACCTCATTGAACAGTAATATACATAATATAATACATGTATACACATCTGGCCTATAAATCACTCATCACACACTTTTAGGTATATTTCATATTCCTCAATCTTATTCATATCCAAGGCCAAATTTTACATGGTCATCACATATACTTCAACACCATATTCTCAAACTTACATTATCTAGCCTACATTATCATTTCTATCACACACACACACACACACACGTATATATACATTATGGAGTAGATTACCAAAACTTTGATCGTACATATACCTAAAATTTTTATGCACAAAATAACCTTCACTATGGCAACTTATATGCATAACCATTACTAATTATACTCAAATTCATTATACCAGCTTATAATGGGCTTTTAAAAAAAATCTTTACTCAACCCGTTTCCTTTTCCTTTGTACTACTAGTATCAAAACCTAAAAAATGTAAATAACTATGGGTGAGATCATAACCTCAGTAACTAATATAGTTCATAAATGTCCATTAACACAAACAATTATGCCAAAGTAACAAAGTCTAAGTAATAGATTATATATATATATATATATCAAAAACATATAGAATTTCCTCTTTTCAAAGCATATCCACACAATTACTAACAATAGCACGATCATCTATCCAACGAACCTCTAAAGCTCCTCGACATGAAACCATAGGCTCTATTAGTTCAATCACTTATTGACCTGAGCACACTTTCAGTGATAGAAATACTCAGTCAAAGATAATCTATCCCACCTATAGACTATAGTTTCCCTAATCTCACACACTTGTGATAGAGGCATCATTGACTCCTAACCAACCCTAACAGGCACTAAGGAGTTGCTAGACTACCCGAATATCCTATGGTAATGTAACCTCCTCCTATATCCTCCAGATACAGGAGAAGATTATGGTGTTATCACATCAAAACCATAAATTAGTAATTAAATGTTTTATTTGAAAAGCTTCGGTCAAAGACTTATTTCATAAAATCATCAAATAATATAATAAAGAATACACAGTAGAATTAATTCACACATTACTCTAATATATAGTATCAATTCACACAGTAGAATCAATTCACATAGTAGTAGTCCAATAATCCTCTCTTAGATCTGCTTAGTATTTGCTGGTCATACTTAAGGCAAATGAAACATCCAGTCGAGTAAATAGCATGGCATACATGATAGATCCAATTGTTGAGGCATATGGAACCTTACTTATGTGATCTCGCTGATTTTATATACTAGGACACTGGTCTTTACTGAGATGAATGCCATGAGACATAGGGATGAAACCCCTCTTTGAATCCTGCATATTGAACCTATATAGTATCTTGTCTATGTATGTGCTTTAACTTAGGCTTATTAGTTTTTTAGATCTATCTCTATAGATCTTAATCCCAAGGATGTAAGTGGCTTCACCTAAATCCTTCATAGAGAAAGATTTTTCTAACCAAGACTTGACATTCTACAAGGTAGGAATGTCATTCCGAATGAATAGGATATCATCTACATATAGCATTAGAAATATAATTGTGTTGTCATTAACCTTTTTATAAACACAAGATTCATCAATGTTTTAGATGAATCCAAACTCTTTGATTACTTCATCAAAATGTTGATTCCAGCTCTGAGATGCTTGTTTCAATCCATAAATGAATCTTTGAAGCTTACACACCTTTCCAGAGTCCTCTGGATGCACAAAGCCTTCTAATTGTGTCATGTATACTTCCTCAAGTAGATGTCCATTAAGGAATGCTGTTTTAACATCCATTTGCCATATTTCATAGCTATAATATACTGTAATGGCAAGGAGGATTCTGATTGATTTGGCCATTGTGACTAATGAAAAGGTTTCATCATAGTCAACGTCGTGAGTTTGGGTGAATCCTTTTGCAACCAATCGTGCCTTAAAGACATTTACTTTGCCATCCATGTCAGCTTTCTCTTTAAAAACCTACTTGTACTCAATGGTTTTTGTTCCTTCAGGTGGATCAATTAAGGTCCATACCTTTGTATCGTACGTGGATTGCATTTCAGACTTCATAGCATTTAGCCATTTCTCAAAATTTGGTCCCACTATGGCTTCTTGGTAGGTAGTTAGTTTATTTTGTTCAATGACCAACACATCACAACATTCATTAATCAGAGATCCATATCCCTGAGGATGATGCCATGTCCTATCAGACTTTCATGGGCTTTGTGTATTTACTTCTTGTAAGTCTTGTCAGTTTTCCATCTATGACTCTGTGCTATTTTGTGGTTCTCGAATTTCTTCAAGATGTATCTTGCAACTAATGGTTCTTTTAAAGATAAATTCTCTATCTAGAAAGATACCATTTTGAATTACAAACACTTTGTTATCAATGGGATTGTAAACATATTATCCCTTTGTTTCTTTAGGATACCCCATAAAAAGGCATTTTATGAATTTGGGTGCTAACTTGTTTGAGCCTTGTTTCTTAACATAAACCTCACTTCCCTAAATCTTGAGAAAAGACAAACTAGGTTTCTTCCTAGTCTATATCTCATATGGTGTCTTCTCAATTGCCTTAGATAGAATACGGTTTAGTGTGAATGCAGTTGTTTCTAGTATATGGCCTAAAAAGGATGGTAGAAGATCTACTTGACTCATCATGGATCGAACCATATCTAATAATGTCCGATTTCTCTGCTCAAAAACACCATTCCATTGTGGTGTTATTGGAGAAGTTAATTATGAGACTATCCCACAACTCTTGAGATAATCAATAAATTCTTGGCTTAAATATTCACTTTCCCAATCAGATTGAAGAGTTTTAATAGTCTTACCAAGTTAGTTTTGTACTTCATTTTGAAATATTTTGAACATTTCAAAAGATTCGAATTTGTGTTTCATTAGGTAGATGTATCCATATCTACTGTAGTCATCAATAAAGGTAATGAAGTACAGATAACATCCTTTGGCAGTTGTACTCATTGGTCCACATACATCTGTGTGTATGAGTCCTAATAAGTTATTAGACCTCTCATTATGCCCAGTAAAAGGTGCTTTTGTCATCTTTCCTAATAAACAAGATTCACAAGTATCATAAGATTCAAAATCAAATGAGTTGAGAAGTCCATCTTAATGGAGCTTAGAAATATATTTCTCATTTATATGGCCGAGACAACAATGCCATAGGTAGGTTGGATTCAAATTATTCGAGTTGATCCTTTTGATAGTTACATTATAGATGACTTTATTACTAGGATGTTGTCATTTCGATAAATAAAAAATTTACCATTCCTAGTAATAAAAGTAAAACCTTCCTTATCTGAATAAGAAAGAGAAACAATGTTGCTACTCAAAGCAGGAACATAATAGTAATTGTTCAAAACTAACAAAAGCCCAGTGGGCAAAAGTAATTCATAAGTGCCTACGGCTAAAGCAGCAACTCTTGCTCTATTTCCAACTCGTAGGTCTACTTCACCCTTCATCAACTTTCTACTATTTTTTAGACCCTACACATTTGTATAAATGTTAGAACCACATGCAGTATCTAATATCCATGGAGAAGAAGTAAAAAGGTGAATATCTATAACATAAATACCTGAAGGAGTAGCCTCGCTACCCTTCTTCTTTTTTAGATCTTCTAGGTAGAGCTTGTAATTCCTCTTCCAATGACCCGGTTCATTGTAAAAGAAGCCAACTCCTTCCTTTAGAGACTTTGCTTTCTTAACTGGAAGCTTCTTTTCGGGCTTGTTTGACTCTTTGGTCTTACCATCTGAGCCTTTACACTTTCCCTTGCCCTTGCCTTTCTTTTTCATACCCTTTCCTTTTTGAACCATTAAAATAGTGCTAGGCTTTTTCTTAATGTTTTGCTCAGCAATTTTAATCATCCCATACAGTTTAGAAATAGATTTCTCCATGTCATTCATGTTATAGTTCATAACAAATTGGTCATAACTTTTCAAGAGTGAGTTCAAGATCAAATCTGTAGCCAACTCCTAGCTTAAAGGAAATTCAAGCCTCTCAAGGTGATCAATATAGCTCTTCACCTTTAAAACGTGAGTACTAACTGATGCACCCTTAGCCATCTTGCAAGAGTGTAAGGCCTTTGTGGTCTCATACCTCTCTTGCCTTGATTGTTGCTAGAACATTTTCTTGAGATGTTCAATCATCTCATAAGCCTCCATATGTTCCAAATCTCTTTAAAGTTCTGGAACCATAGCATTAGGCACCCTACATCCATCGAGTCATTATTGTGCTTTGTGTAAGAATCCCTTTGAGCTCTTGGAGCGTTAGCTGCAGGCTCCTCAAGAATGAGTTCATCCAGGACATAAGCCTTTCTTTCCTACTTAAGAGAAATTCTCAAGTTCCTAAACTAGTCAAGAAAGTTCATCCCATTGAGTTTGTCCTTCTCAAGGACTGATGGCAATAATAGTGTAGCAATGTTACTAGTTGACATGATTCGACAATAAAATACACAAAGTTAATTTTATATCTCCCACTAAAACTAAAAACCCCTAAATTTAATTAGTGGGTTAAGACCCATATATCACTTAATTTAGGTCCGCTTTGGCAAGATGCTTAAAATTAAGTTATTTAGGTAGGTAACTCATTTACCAATTACATCACATGTAACTCTTAGATCTTTATGGGATGCAATCATCATATGATCCGACATATTCAATCCTATCTAATGCCTTAAGATCTAAAACCATTTGATAATCTCAATTAAGTCAGACAATAATGAATCTTTGTGAGTAGTACCATTACTCACGCTTGTCTCACCAAGATAACCCAAATGTATCCACTTTAGTGGATCCTACACTTGAGTTATCTAGATTTTAACAAGTATTCATTAATTGATGGAATTATAACTTAAGATTTTAATTAGAGAGTTTGATTTATTAATTTAATAATCGTGTAAAGTTAAAGCAATTATATCTCATACAAAACCATGGATATTATGATCCAATCAAAAGCATAATTAAGTGTGACATAATATGGCTCACCTAACCTATGTCCCTCCCAAGCCAATGAGAGGACCTCTCTAATAAGATAAATTACATCAAGAAACGTCATTTATACATATGAGGGGATTGAGATGTTAAGAGAATGTACATTCAGAATCTATAGAGAAAGGCACGACACGCAGGCCATATTTAAAATTTACAACCCTTGTAAAATTAAAGCCATATGTGTCACCATACCCAAACAACTTTAAGGAAAAGAAAACACAACAAATAAATAATTCATATATAATGAAAGGCTAAAAATTATGAATTAGTTTGTGTTACACAGAGTTAGCCACAACGGTCTTGTTAAACTATATGAGGACTATTTAAATGAGTTACTGCCTTGGAACCTTTGGATTCATCTATCATATTAACAATCCAGCCTAAACCATATGAGGACATAAACGAACAATAATGACATTGAGAATGCACATCATATGGACGAACATTAGTCATATTAAAAACGCACATCGTATAGCTAAATAATAATCATATTAATTTATTTAAATTCATATAAATTCAAATATATATAAAACGAGTTTATATATATATATATATATATATATGTTTCAAAAACATCACATGAAAAACATATATAGATTTTGAAAATATCACATATAAATTTCAAAAATCTTAAAGCAACATTCATATAAAAAAGTTCATCGCATGAAGATTAAGAATGTAACCAACCAAAACCCAACTTAAATAAAAATATGACCTGGCTCTAGTACCACTATTGGATAAGGAGGCACAGTTAAAGATTAAAATTTTTAAAGTCCTTATCCTAATATGGATCGAACGAACTTGTTTAAGTCAAGGTGGATAAAAGAGTTACCTTTTTAATTCTTTAAACTTAGCGCACATTCTCTTCAAGAGTTTGGATATCACAAGCTACAAGATAGATCTATTCTCTCTACTAATATACATATGAATAGCTTCTAACTCGAATAGCATGCTAGCACTCCCAGCATTCGTTCTTCTTTGAACGTTATTTTTCCTTCTATAGGGTGTTTTATGGCTCTCAAAGTGTTTTTGCTGTAAGAATTTTTCTAACTCTTTCCTCCTTCATAAAGGACGTCCCTATCTTATATAGTATATAGATAAGGGTTTTTGTCTTCCACTTAAAAAGCCCATGAAAATATAATTAAATTTACCTCATAAATTAATTCAAGATATCATATAATTTAATTTTATCTTATAGATTTAAATTATAAAACTGACATGATATTCTTTCATATCATGTTAGTTATTAAATTAATCTATCATATAAAATAAATTTAAAACTAACATAACATAATTAATATAATATAATATAATATAATATAATATATATCACATATACATATTATATTATATATATACGTATATATATACATATATTTAGAAAATATATATATATATATATATATTATATTAATATATATATATAATTTTATATATCATATACATATATCATATATATATATATATTTCAAAAAAATATATATATAATTATATTTTGAATTTTATATTTCATAAAAAAATATATATAAATATTTATCAAATAAATATTTAAATATATATGTATACATATAATTCATTTACCCTATATTACACTCATTGAATCTAGACATATTTCATATTTAATGAACTTGGACATTATAGTTCGAGTTGGGCTGTTCTTGTGTGCAACCTTGTAGGCTCATATGAAATTGGCAATAAGCTATTATACTATTAGCCCATAAGTCACAAATAGCCTCTAGTAAGATATTGTAACTACCTAATTCACATGGGAATCGATGATCAATATAACCTATCATGTAATTATATCACATCTCTTTTATCACACGATATTTCAGTCAAGTAGAAGACATGGAATTGTCATTCTCCTTCACCTAACCGTTACTTTCTCGATCTCTGAGTGGATTAACAATAGCAATGGAAAACCCTTTCCATTGTAGTATGGCCATATATTTTCTCAATCTTACTCATCGAAGGGCCCAGTAATATCTCTCACTTAATTTGAGGGACAAATTCCATCTTGACCACTCATATTCCTCTACATGAATATCACTAAACTCAATTATAGCCTTTACAATCACCTGGTCAAAGGTGACTTTTAACTTGGTCAAATTTCAATAGTCATCATGTAGGAATCCATGATGATCTCAAGTCGAAGGGCTTAGTGATATAGTTACATATGGGATAAGCTTATGACTTGTACCATACAGCTTTCTCATAGCAGTTCAGTCCAGCACCTTATACTCTTTCAAGTGCCCATGACTTTGATTTGTATCTCTATAATTAATCAAAGTCATACTAGTCTTGTTTCATTTATGATCCCTCATAGATAACCGACCAGGGACATTTAGGACAATCACTATAGTTTGTCCAAGGATACAGTGATCATATTGAACATGTAATTGATATGATAACAAAAGAGCAATTCATTAAATAACAATGTGCATAGTATAATGATTGGCCCTAGAGCACAATATCCAACACCCTTTCCTCTCCATATTTGATCTTCTTTCTCTTTGTTCCCTTTTTGTTTCTCACGAGTCCTACATCCTTACTTATCTGAATTCTGTGCCATGCACTATAGTGCATCCATCTATAATTGTGGCGCGTGGCACAGTGAGGGAATCTCCTTACCATACTCACATGCTCTGCTTTGCAATGCCATCCTTTCACTCAAGTTTATCCATACAACATCCCAAGAGTCAACATAGCATTCCAACATCCAAAACTCTAATCTCACGTTAAATTAATAATTCATTCCTTAATCAACATTAATGCATAAATTATAAATTTGGGATGTGACTTGCATCATCTAATATATATATATATATATATTGACTGTAAATTGTCATGGAAATAAATGGTTGATATGAACCCTGAAATTTATCCTATGTATGATGTAAGATAAATATGAGGAAAGCATGAATTGTATGTTACAACTATTTTATCTACTAATTTAAATATATTAGTTACTGAGATTTTGCATGAAACCCGACCCCCTATATTTACTTATTTTTCAGGAGAAGAAAAGGATAAGGTGAAGGCTAAAGCCTTGGGAACTAGATATTAGAGATCTTTGGACTCTAGTAATTTTTGTAATGCATGATTGCTTTGCAATTTTCCAGCATAAAGACTTTTAGTTTTATATTTAATTCACATCAAACTGGATGTCATAGTATTTGAAATTCTTAGGCCTAAATTGTTTTAGAGATTTGCTCTTATATCCGTTATTTGATAGTGTTGAGCTAGTTAACTCTCTTTCATCTGTTGAACCCTGATTTATTATGCTAGTACACTGGAAACAAGTATTTGAAAATTTATGACTTTTGTAAATTATCTTAGTAATTACGATTGGGTAAGTGATGTTAAAGATTATCAAGAATTACAAACAAGAAATATGTATTAGCTACTGAGGCGAGTTGATGTATGCCATGTAATGCCCTTTTGAACATTATGGTTTCAACACCCAAACACTTAAACTTACCATTAAAGATTTTACAAGGTTTGGAATTCCAACAATAAAGTATTTGCAGACCATTTCAAATGCTCAATCTATACTTTAATATAGAGTAGAAGCAAAAATTTCATCCATACAAAGCATTAGAAGAAAACAAAAGCAAAATAGCACAAAAAGGGCAGAACAGGCCCATGAGCTGTGGCACATGCCACATGCACTACAATATATGGTACAGGGTTGTGAGGTCTGGTTCTGTGTCATGCATTGCAACATGTGTCCATGCATTATGGTTCACATGTCAGAATATGTTGTCATTAGTAGTTCTAATACAAACTTTGCATGTGGGCTGTTTTCGCATCTAATATCCGATTAGGGTGATTCAAGTGCCTACAATAAGCTTATTTTAAAATCTAACCAATGACACTAGTTATGTTCAAATTTGATATCTCGTTTAAAAATTAGACACCTGAGTGCAATTTGACCATTTTAAGCAAAAAAATTTCCACTCAAGCACCTCAATTCCAAACCACATGCCATTAGTCATTTTAGGTCCATTGGAACAATTAACACCTAATTGACCACATATATACACAATATTATGCTTATATACAAATTTGGCTAATAAATTGCCCATTACAACACACTTGGGCATATCACACACTTGCACACAAAGTCGGACAAATTTTACCATCACATTTTTTATATTTACACATGCATAACCAATGTTCAACCTTAGCCCTTAGTTTTATAACTGGATGCATATCACACAAGATATCACAGAGAGGGCTGGGTTATAAAATCGCACACATTTTTCACACAAGATATCACATAGAGGGCTTGCCTTAGCTCTTAAGCCCTTTTTCTCTCCTCTCATGCATTTTCAAATTTTCCTTTTTGAAAATCACCTAGATTTCATGACTTAAGGGGTCATTTTCTAGTCCATGTGCCACGATTCATACATCATAAGCCATGGCACGTGGCACAGTGAGATTAATTCTTACCACACGCACTTACTTCAACCTGAAATGCACTCCTCTCACCCATATCAATTCATACAATATACCAACAATTCAAACTATCAAGTAGTCATCCAAACCTCTAATCCCACACTAATTACCACTTTATCCTCAATTAATAGCTAATCATAGGATTAAGAATTTCAAGATATTACAATTCTCCTCTCATTTTAAGAATTTTGCCCCAAAATTCATAAAACACTTAAACACATACCCATGGAAACAGGTAAGGATACTATTGCCTCATTCTATCCTCTGTCTCCTAGGTAGCATTGCCAGAAGTCATGCTTGGCTTGAAAACTTTAACCAATCATATGGTTTTATTTCTCAATTGCTTCTCTTTCACATCTACAATTCAATTTGGCTCAACCTTATGGGTCAAATTCTTCTAGAGTTAAATCTCCTCCAGTTTTATCACCTGTGAAGGATCAGGTTAGTACTTCTTAAGCTGTGACACATGAAACATGTCATGCACACCCAATAACTGTGGTGGCAAAGCGATGTTATAAGCAACTGGTCCAATCCTCTCTATAATCTCAAAAGGACTAATGAAATGAGGAGTCAACTTCTTAGCTCTTATTGACCTCTTGATTCCTGTCACTAGTGTAACCCTTAGAATAACATGGTCTCTTACTAGGAATTCTAATGGCCTTCTATGCCTACTCGCATAACTCTTTTACCTACTGTGAGCCGTCAATAACTTTTTCCTTATAATTTCAATCTTCTAAGTCATTTAATCCATAATATCGGGTCCCAACATACTCCTCTCACTCAATTTTGTCTAACAAAGAGGTGACCTATACTTCCTTTCATGCAATGCCTCATAAGGTGCCATTTATATACTGGAGTGGTAATTGTTGTTGTAAGCAAACTCAGCTAAAGGGAGATGGCTATCCCAGCTACCTTTCAACTCCAATACACAAGCTCTCAACATATCTTCTAGGGTCTATATGGTTTGCTTTGTCTGCCCATTTGTCTGTGGATGATATGTTGTACTGAATCTCAACTCAATACATATGGCACGCTACAAAGCTCCCTAGAACTTAGAAGTAAACCTCGAATCTCTATCTGACATTATACTTTTTGGCATGCCATACAGCCTCACTACTTCTCGAATATAGATCTCTTCCAGCTTTTCTAAAGAATCACCGATTTGAATAGCTAGAAAATGAGTCAATTTTGTGAGTATATTAACAACAACCCAAATGGCATTATGTCTTGACTGAGTTCTTGGCAACCCATTTATGAAATCCATAGAAATACTATCCCATTTCTACTTAGGAATATCCAATGGTTGCAACATCCCTGCTAGTCTTGGTACTCTATCTTAAACTTTTAACAGGTCAAACATTAAGTCACAAACTCCATAACATCTTTCTTCATACCAAGCCACCACTAATACTGTCTCACATCTTGGTACACCTTCATAGCTACTGGATGGATTGTGTACTTACCATAATGAGACTCATTCAAGATGACTTTCCTCATATCAATATCATCGGGCACACAAATCCGATCCTGATAAACGACAAACCTATTATCATTGAAACTAAAGTTTATAACCTGATTCATTTGAATCTCTTCTCTGATCCTCAGAAGACTTTCATCTTCTAATTGTGCCATTCTCAATTCTCTTTAGAAGTCATTACTAACTTTTATAAAAATAGGCACCAACTAATGCCTTGAGTGGTGTATCCTATTATGAATCAACAAATATCAATCTGTACTCTTGCACTATTAAACTTGCCACATGCAAAGTCTTCTGGCTCATTGCATTAACAACCATATTAGCTTTACCTGGATGGTATTTCAATTCAAAGTTGTAATCCTTAAGAAGTTCCATCCATCTCCTCTGCTTCATATTCAACTTTTTCTGATCCATTAGGTATTTCAAACTCTTATAGTCGCTAAACATAGTTAACACTATAGTATACAAGTAATGTCACTAAATCCTTAGAGAAAACACCACTACTGCAAGCTCTAAATCATGTGCAGGATGGTTCTCTTCATGCGGTCTCAATTGTCGAGAAGCATAAGCTACCACCCAACTGTCTTGCATCAAAACACAATCAAGACCTCTCTAAAATGTATCCTTATATACCTCGTAAGGTAACCTCGGATTAGGGATGATTAACACCAGTACTATGGTTGACTTCTCTTTCAACTTTTGAAATTCCACTTTATACCTATCATCCTAAATAGAAGGGTGATCATTCCACATTAGCTTAGTCAAAGAAGAAGCTATCTGGCAAAGTCCTTGTAAAAATCGTCGATAATACCCAACTAATCTTGAAAAACTACATATCTCTGTGATTGAATTAGGATGTTCCCACTTCAACACTGCATCAACCTGATGTGAATCCATGGAAATTCTATCGCAGACACCACATGTCTTAAAAATTAGACTTCTCTCAACCAAAATTCGCAGTTACTGAGCTTGGCATACAACTTCCTATCTTTCAAAATCTGGAGCACTGTCATCAAATGCTTCGCATGTTGCTCCTCATTCTCAAAATAGATCAGAATATTGTCTATGAAGACCACTATAAATTGATCCAAGTATGGCTTGAATATTTAGTTCATCTAGTCCATGAACACTACAGGTGCATTGGTCAAACCAAATGGCATAACCAAAACTCATAATAGTCTTACCGAGTTCTAAAAGCTATCATGGGTACATTTATTGCACTAACCTTCAACTAATGATACCCTGACCTTAAGTCAATCTTGAAAAAGACTGAGGCACCAGCCAACTCATCAAAAAGATCATCTATCTCTAGTAAAGGATACTTGTTCTTCACAGTTACTTTGTTCAATTGTCAGTAATCTATACAAAGACATAGACTACCATCCTTCTTCCTCACAAATAATACTAGTGACCCCTAGGGTAATACACTCGATCTAATAAACCTTTTGTCTAGCAAGTCTTTAATTTCGTTCTTTAACTCATCCAATTCTGATGGCGACATTCTATAAGGGGCTTTTGATATTGGTTCAGTTCTAGGAATCAAATTAATTGAGTACTCTACTTCCCTTTTAGGAGGTAATCTAGTTACTTCATCGAAAAATACCTTTAAGAACTCACTTACCACCCCAATCTTCTCAATTCGACCATCATACACCATATCGGAAGCAAAGAATACCATATAGGCATCACACCTTGCTGGATCAACTTCTCAACACTCATTGTCGATAGGAACTTAGACTACTTTGAAACATCCATTATTATACCCAATATTAGTAGTGAAACCACATTTCTGGCACAATCAAGTGTAGCATTATTCACTACTAGCCAATCCATGCAGATGATTATATCTATTCCTTTCATAGGAATACAATCAGATCAATCTTTGAAACTTTGTCCTCAAATTGAATCTCCACGTGTTGACAAGCTTTACTTGTAATCTTAGACAATCCAGATGGTGTCGTCACTCTAATAAACATAGGCAATTCTTGCAAAGACAATTTCAATCTATTCACACACTCTTCAAACACAAAGGAATGACTGGCACCTAAATTAAACAGTGCCTCTACCCTGTGACTACTAACAAAAATCATACCTCTGATCAGGTTCGAAGATACTCTGGCCTCTTCTTATGCAACTGCAAACACTTGAACAAGAATTGTAGATCTCTGCTCAATCCCTTCAACTTTTCCCTTCAAGCGCTTTCTCGCTACATGTCCTAACTTGCCACACTTGAAGTAAGCCCAATATCTTCTCGAATGAGATCAGCTGCAAATGTTGCACTAGGGTGTCCTTCTAGTACTCAGAGTCAAAGTTGGAACTTTTGATACTTGCCTCGAAGACTATAAAGGCCTAATTCTCATACCCCTACCTTTCTGCATTGACCCTCTCTATATAGGTCGAGACTGAGATCCTCTACTAAAACCTCTCCTTCTTGAAGAACTGGAACTAGCCGTACTAAACTGAGGCCTTTTAGAAACTCTACTTGTCAGACCCATAGGAGATGAGAATCTCCCTATACCATCTCGCCTCCTCTCGGCATCTACCTCTCTGCCACGCCTAGCTACTACTCTCAGCTTATGGCACCTTTCCTCATAAGTTATCACATCTAGCAATGCAATTTATTATTGGTACTCAAGTCTCATCTTCTCCAATAACCTCTCAGCTTTCCACTTTATATCACTGCTGTGTTAGAGATATGTGGAATAAGCTGATAAATCATTAAACCTTTGGATAAACTCTTCCTCATCTAGGTATCCCTGCTTGAAAGCATGAACCTCTTCTTCCTTCTCATTTCTGAACAAGGCTAGGAAATACTAATCAAAAAAGACCTTCATGAACTTATCCTAGCTCAACCGAATACCACTAGTTGGCTTCACTGACTCCCACCACCTCTTGACAGTACTAACTAACTGCATTGTGGCCAGGATAACCTTTTGATTAGAGGTGCAAATCATCACCTCAAAGATGGTTTCCAGTCGCTCTATCCACAATTTTGCTTCCCCCTCTCTCATGCTTATGTCAAAAGTAGGTAGGTTAAACCGAACATTTTCCAAGCACGATCAATTGACAGATTAGTGCCAGGAATCTCTTGCTTGCTACCCGAACCCTAAGATGGTCTAGATCTACTATGTGCTTCCTCACATACTAAGATATCTTGAGCCTTAACTCTCTCTTGCTCTCTTCCTCTTAGGACCATGTCATGATCCCTAATGGTTTGCCTTATATCTACCATCATATCCCTGAGCTCCTCTAATAGCTCATCATGTCTATCTCTTCATGGCTAAACTAGTTGAACTTTCGGCTCCTATTCCTCCTCAATAATGCGTCTAGACATAATAGTTCTAGCACAAGCGCCTCTCATACTATACTGTTTTCTCCCCTCATAAGGATGAAAATAAGAAACATAAAGGACATTAGGGAAAGAGTTGTGTAATGAACAACTATAAGTTGCCATAGTTCCAAATGAATGTATCAACCACAATCAGGTCTCAAAACTTGAGAAACCGATACCTAAACTATAACTCTCCCCCATATTCACTCAATACAGGAGAAGATTAATGGAATTAACACATCGCAAATCACCATAGTAATCAAATATGTTATTTGAAAAGCTTTAGCCAAAGACTTGTTTTGTAAAATCATCAAAAACCATAATACATCAAAAAATACATAGCGGAAGCAAACTGCATACATTTGTATAATGCATAGTGGATAACCCATAAGCATTCCTATCTCAATTACATGCATTTAAACCCCAAAAATTAGGTTGGAATATGGGTTATTATGTGTGCCGCAACATACGGCACAAAGCCACACACCCAACTTTTTATGCCATGTGTCGTGGCATGTGACACCGTGTGCCATGACATGCTTGTCTGAAATTTCTACTGTCATTTTGACAACAAAATGACAAACTTCTTGTGTGCACCATTTTCACATATGATGTCTGATTGGAGTGATTCAAGCGCCCACACGAAGCTTATCTCATAAGCTAGCTAATGAGATAGTTTTGGACATAATCTAATGGTCTGATCAAAATTTAGACACTCAGGTGTAAAAAGTCTTTTAAAAAAAAAAATTTGCACACCTAAGCGCTCAAATCGATCCTTTTCTCTCATTAGACCACATAAGGCCTTGAATCAAGTCTAAAAGGACCTAATACACTTGATTGACCATAATATATTGTAATTATACACATATACCAAATTTGACCCATCAACGACCAATTTCTACATTTTCTAACTTTTCACAATCTAACATATTTTGACTTATCTTAGCCCTCTTAGCCATTTACTCAACCCATTCACATAAAACCTCATCCATAATATATTCACAATATAATCTTAGCTCCAAATTACTCATTTCATCATATTTTCACATATGGGCTTAAGATTCACCAACATTAATAACAATTTCAACACAAACATAATCAAATCACAGCTACTGATTCATTTCATCACAAAAATACACAAATAGACTAAGATTTCACAAAATTACAACTCAAAGCATGTATGCAATCTTATGGCAACTCATATACACATATATACACAAGTTCTCAGTTCACTACACAATCTTAAAGACTTTCACAATAACGGAACCACTATGCTGGTCTTGTCTTTCTCCCTTTGCCTTGATCACTTACCAATCCTGTAAAAATGTAACCACAGGGGTGAGATAAAAATCTTTCTAATAGAATAACTCACTTCTAATGACTATTACATGCAACTATATAAAAGTAAAGTATATTATATCATTTTATATAACATATCACTTATTTCATTTCAAACAACACTTATATCAAATATTTCATCACCTTTACACTTGTTTCACTACTTTTCTCCACTTATATCACATTTAGCAACATATTGCATCACATAGCATCCTATAGCATGATTACTACTGATCAAACCTCTAAATCACCCTGACATGAAACTATAGGCTCTCCTTAGATCAATATACACTCTCAATAGCCCTGATCTCACCTCTAGTGGTAGAATCACCTAAGCAAAGATGTTCTATCTCACTTCTGGATTATAGTTTCCCTCAATACACATAATGGAGTGTCGTTGACTCCAACACCGTATCACAGACACTAAAGAGTCTCAAATCTCTAACACCGCAACTTAAAAGGCACTAAGGAGGTATAATTCTCCAACACTGTACCCCATCAAGCACTAAGGAGAATATGCCATATATTCTTATCACCACCTCTTCACTCAGGTGAACTCTTACCCTTATTATCATGCTTTCCGAACCATTCAAGGTTCCCATCCACATATATATCCTCATTACATAGTATATATTTATCAAAGTATAAAATCACATGTTCTTACTCATTTCTTTATTCAAAAGCCATTTTTATGCAACATTCACATAATGCTATAAAACATGCTTAGCTCAAAACACTTTTATGCATTACATAGTATGCTCACACACAGTTATAATAAACAATCAAACAAAGGAAGTTATTCTTTTACCTCAACCCTTCTATTACTAGAAAGGTTACCCGTGGATTTTAACTACCACAACAGCTTATCACAAGCTTCATTTCTCATTCACCCATCCAATATACCAATTTGAATACATTTGGCACATTTCAGTCATTTGGTCTATTTCGACCAAAAACACATATTTACTACTTATAGTTATCTTTATCTATAAACTCTTTTCCATTTATCCATTCTAGGTCCATTACTACTTGATTACTACTTTATATCACCTCAACTAGTCTTATTTCACTTAAACATAATTTTTACCCTAAAATCTCTCTCTCTCTCTCTTAGGGCCAAATTGAGCCTACAAGTTCAAAGTTCTATTGTTTAGTTTTAAACTAATTGTAAAGCTCTAATTTAACTCTTGAGAACCTTCTTATTACTATTAGGTAAGAGTCAAACTCCTAAAATTTCACCAATTCAATTTCTCTATAAATCATTTTTAGAGAAATTTGTGTAGAATGGAAGATAAGAGTTATACATATTACCCACTAAGTTATTGATCAAAAGCACCTTGTAATGACCTAAAATAGCTTGCCTTAGCTTTTCAACCCTTCTCTCCTTCTCTCATGCATTTTTAGATTTTCCTTTCTGAAAATCATGCAAATTTCACAACTTAAGGGGTCATTTTCCTGTCCATGCATCGCCATGCATGCAATACAAGCTGCGGCACGTGGCACAGTGAGATTAATTCTCACCATGTGCACTTGTTTTGACCCAAAACGCACTCCTCTCACCCATATCGGTTCATACAATATACTAACAAGTCAAACTATTAAGTAATCATCCAAATATCTAATCCCACACTAATGACCACTTTACCCTTGATCAACAGCTAATCACGGGATTAATAATTTCAGGATGTTACGGAAGGGATTAATGTTGTTATCAATATGGATTAGTTGTTTGCACACAATGCCATACTCGACTGTAGGAGTAAGATTGTATCCTTGCCAGAATTTCAGGCTAGTCCACCCCATAATGGCACCTTTAAAATTTCTATCCATTATACAAGTAGAGAAGTGCTTGATGTAATGCCCTCACTGACATTGCCATTCAACCTTTCACATTATCTATCGTTCAATTCAAAATTGTTTTCTTTGAAGGGTTGGGATCCTAATATAATGCTTTTAAAAATCACTCTATTAAAATAATTTAAGCCATACTAATAGCACATAATGGAAGTATTCAATTAGAATAGGTAAATCTCAAAGGAAACTAATTCAAAACATTAAAATTCACACAAAATATGAGCCATGTGGCGCAGAGTCTTTGGCATCATGCTCTATGCCATGTGGCACAGCATGTTGATACATGCGTCGTGGCGCACACACTCAATTCTGCTTTCAAATAATAGTTTCTAGTGCAAATTTTGAATGTGTGCTATTTTCGTATTCGATGTCCAATTGGGGTGATTCAAGTGCCCACACAAAGCTTGTTTCATAATCAAACTAATGACACTAGTTTCATTCAAATTCCATAGTCCATTTAAAATTTGGATATCCAAGTGCATTTTAAAACATTTTAAGTCAAAATTCACTACTTGAGCATCACCATTTGAAACCACAAGTCATTTGCCGCTTCTAAAGCCTTGACCACATCCAAGTGGACAATTCACACTTGATTGAGCAAATTATATGTTCAATAACACACGTGAACACACTTTTGGCCTTTCAATTGCCCATTTCACATAAACTTGCACATATTCACATTTTTCTCATTTCAGCCCACAAAGTAGACTAACTTCACACATAACATACATAATTCATTTCTACACTCACATATACTCATCCACTAGCCCACACAATCATTTTCACCACATACACAAATATAAACACTATGTGCTAAAGTACCAAAACTATGATCACATACAACCCAAAAATGTTTATGCACAAATATAACCATTCCTATGGCAACTTATATACACATTCATAACTACTTATGTACAAATTCATTACACCATCTTACAAAAGGCTTTATAGAGAAATTTCTATTCTCGACCTAATTCCTTTCCCTTTATACCACTACTACCAAAATATGAAAAATGTAAATAATCACAGGTGCGATCAACATTTTAGTAACTAAAATTGCTCATTTAATGTTTATTAACACAAATAACCATATGAGAGTAAACCAAACCAAAATACTAATTTCTATATATCAATATAATATAGTTTTCCTTTAATAAACATTTTCATGCAATTACATTCACTAACAGGATCATCTATCTACCAATCCTCTAAAGCTCTTCGACATAAAATCATAAGCTCTAATAAATCAACCACATATTGATCCGAGCATACCTTCAGTGGTAGAAACACCTGACTAAAGGTATTCTATCCTACCTCTAAACTATAGGTTCCCTCATCTCACATACTTGTGATAAAGGCGTCATTGACTCTTAACCACATATAACGGGCACTAAGGAGTTGCCAAACTACCCAGATGTCCTATGGTATTAGTCCTAGTATATCATTGTACCAGATGTCCTATAGTGCTAGCTTGATATAGATTGCTACATGGGATGTCCCATGGTACCAACCTAACCATATGGATTTATTCATCCATATCCCCACACATACATATCGACACATACCCCGGGTAAACTCCCATCTTTATGATCATGCTTTTGTTAGATAGGGAGGCATAGTAAAAGATTAAAATTTTAAAGTCCCTATCCTGATATGGACTAAACGAACTCGTTTAAGTCAAGGTAGATAGAAGAGTTACCTTTTAATTCTTTGAACTTAGCACACGTTCTCTTCAAGAGTTTGCATCTTAAGAGCTAATAACATAGATATGCTCCCTCTACCGGTATCCATATGAATAGCTCTCTAACTCGGACAGCATGCTAGCGCTCCCAGCATCCATTCTTCTTTGAACGTTAGTTTTCCTTTCATATAAATAAATAAATATATATATATATATATATCAAATAAATATTCAAATATATATGTATATATGTAATTCATTTACCCTATATTACATTCATTGAATCTAGACATATTCTAGATTCAATAAACTTGGACATTATAACTCTAGTTGGGCTATTCTTATGTGTGAACCTGTAGGCCCATATGAAATTGACAGTAGGCTAATTATGCTATTGGCTCACAAGTCACAAGTGGCCTCTAGCAAGACATTATAACTACCTAATTCATATGGGGATCAATGATATGATGTAACCCATCATGCAACCATATCATATCCCTTTTGTCACACAATATTTTGATCAAATGTGAGACATGAAATTGTCATTCTCGTTTACCTAATCGTTACTTTCTCGATCTTTGAGTGGACTGACTGTAGCAATGGAAAAACCCTTTCCATTGTAGTATGGTCATACATTTTTTCAATCTTACTCATTGAGGAGCCCAATAATATCTCTCACTTAATGTGACGGGCAAATTCCATCAACCACTCATATTTCTTTGCATGAATATCACTAAACTCAATCATAACCTTTATGATTGCCTGGTCAAAGGTGACTTTTGACCAGGTCAAAGTTCAATGGTCATCATGTAGGAATCCATAATGATCTCAGGTCAAAGGGCTTAGTGATATAGTTACATATGATATAAGCTTATAACTTGTACCATGCAATTTTCTCATAGCGGGTCGATCCAACACGTTATACTCTTTCAACTGCCTATGACTTTAATTTGTATCTCTATAATTAATCAAAGTCATACTAGTCTTATTTCATCTATGATCCCTCAAAGATCACCGACCAGGGACATTTAGGACAATCACTATAGTTTGTTTAAGGATACAGTTATCGTATTGAACATGCAATTGATATGATAACAAAAGAAAAATTCATTAAATAAAAATGTACATAGTACAATGATTGGCCCTAGAGCATAATTTCCAATAGCTTTTCACACATAATTCACCATTTCTTCACACTTTATACCATATATTTAAATAAATATATATATATACACCAATTAAAAGTAGTAATCATCCAACTTTCATTTCGCAAATCAATTTCATGTTAAAACTATTTATATTGCAAACACCATGCATAGAAACTTACAAAACAACGAATTCATAATTATACCTTTACTTTTACATAGTTATAATAGCTAATAAACATAACATATTATTTGGTTACCTCCACCCTTTTATTTGTAAGAAAGGGTTACTAGTGTTCTGTATCCTCACTCAAGTTTCTTTTAGATTCAACTTGTCACACACGAAAATATACACAATTAAAGATATCCAGAGTCAATTATCTTATTGACTCAATGCCAATTATAGTAGTTAAAGCATCCAATTAGTATCCTTGCTCTTTTCACATCCATTTCTACCTTCTATTCCCAATCACTACTCAATTCAAGAATTAACACACTCACTATGAAATTTCTTTGAGTTTTCTCTCTCTAATTTAAGTTAACTTGAGCTTGTATCTTTAAAGCTTTATTATTCAGACTCAAACAAGTCACAAAACCCTAGTTTAAGTCCATATAACCTTTCTATTACTAGAGGATAAGAAATCAACTCCTTACAACTTTCAAATTTAATTTTTTAATAGTTTAAATTAAGAGAAAATAATGTAGAATCAGAGGTTAAGGCAGTAGTAACAAGTCAAAAACGTTGTCATTGCTTCCGAAACTTGTTGCCCTAGTAGAGCCCCTTTCCTCCTCCACACCTGAACTCCTTTTTACTCTTTTCTCTTGTATCTTCATGAGCTAATGCATGACCTAACTTATCAAAATTATGTGTCATGCACTACAGCGCATCCATCCTTAGCCATAGCATGTGGCACAGTGAAGAAACTCCTCACCGCGCTCACATATTCTACTTCATAATTCCATTCTCTTACTCTAATATGTTTATATAACATCCGAAAGATTTAAAATAACATTCCACCATCCAAAACTCTAATCTCGTATTAAATTACTAATTCACCCCGTAATTAGTATTAACGCAAGAATTAAAAATTCATGATGTTATATGTGAGATAGGGATGCGAGGTATTCATGGTATTGTGCTTATTGGAAAATACTTGGAAATTAAAGTTTCTAAAGATTGAGGTAGTAAGGGAGAATCTCGAAATATTCCTAGAGGAAGGTTCAGGTTTACTATCGAAAAGGGAGGTCAAGTTCTCCATAGAAATGGTGCCAGGTACTAGACTAATAACTAAGGCACTAAATCAATTAGTTAGGGAAAAATTGTTTTCCCAGATTAACTTGAGATCAGGCTATCATTAGATGAGAGTTAGAGCGATGAGTCATTTACACCCCAAAATAGTTTAGTTAACACTAATTTAGTACTAGTGTCAAACTAGATCTAATCCTTTTAATTAGGTTTAGGTTAACTTCCACTCTCTTAACTAAATTAAACTCCTTACACAATTTTGTATAAGTGTGACTTCCTAACTAATTCAATTAACTAAGTCCTTGAAAAATTTTTTACAAGTCCTTAATTCCTTAGCTAGGTACAAATTGATCAAAATCCCCTTGTTTTCCCTTATGTAGCTCGGCCTATGGTATATCAAATGTACAATTTTGCACAAAATATATTTTATCATGCACCAACCAAACATATTTATGCCTAGACAATGTAAGACACATTCAACATACATAAAACATATATTTATATAAATTACAATATATTAGAGAAAATTTCCAGCAACTACACAAAGGGAAATTAAATAGAAAAATAGTAAACCATCAATTCAAATATTGATTTTGGTCAATAAGAATAAAACGTAATAATCCTCCTAATTTTAAGAACATGATTACATCAACCTAGGTTTGACTAGAGAGTGGCGTGACCCTTCACCTTTCTTGAGACACTTCATAACTCCTCTAGCATCCTTTCCTCTTAGCACTCCTTGTAGATTTAGTCTCTAGTCATCTTGGAATGCACTTGAACCCAACTTCTTAGCATGGCTGAATTGATGATCATTAACACCTTGAAGATTTTGAAGCCAAAACAAGAAATAAAGCATTACAATTTGAAGTCTAAGGTAAGAGAAGAAGAATGGTGGAGTTGGGTTAAGGTTTTGATGGTTGGATCATGCATTATGGAGGAGAGAAGGTGAGATGGAGATGAAGAACATGAATAACAATAGAGAGAATATAGAGAGGTGGAAGTGGCATCCAAAAATACTGAATAAAGGAGAATGAATAAGAAATTAGGTTAGCTTAATCCTCTTTTAGGGTGAGTGGGCTCAATTCAAGTGTTTAGTAAATAGGTGAAAAATGAGCTACGGTAATTTTATTCTTTAATAGGGTAAAATGGATGAAAATTCAAAGTTAGCAAGTCTAAAAATTTAAATTAAATAGAGCTAAATGTGATGGGAAATTAAGAGAGAGAGTGAGTGAAATCAAATTATGGTACAATGTGTACAAGACCATGCAAGACTTGTAGTTTCACCCTAAAACTCAAGTGTTTTGCCTCTTAACTCTTGTGGTATTCTAATCCAATGGTCCTCATGTGCCAAATCTAAGGGTACAACTCTACACAAATAAATATGTACACAAGATCAAAGTTCAAAGCATATGGATAATAATTGCATTTTCAATTAAAATTAATTCCCAAATATGTGATACAATGCAATTAAATATAAAAAAATTAATTATGTCATCATTAAAGATGCAAAGGAGTGTGACTTTAAGCCCTAGAAACACAAGCCCATACATGCACAAAAATGACCTAGCTCAAGTGCAAGAAAACAAGTCAACTCAAAACTTTAATTTTCTAAAATAATCAACTCATGAAATTAATTACTCTCAGTCTGAAGTGAATTTGAGAAATATAATTGGACTATTGTTCTGTTAGATAGGTAGATGCAGTGGAAGATTAAATTTTTGAATCCCTATCCCCATGTGAATCGAACGAACTCATTTAAGTCAAGGTAGATAGAAGAGTTACCTTCAAGGGTTTGGATCTTAGGAGCTGACAATGTAGATCTGCTCCCTTTATTGGTATCCACACAAATAGCTTCCCAACTTGAACAACATGCTAGCACTCTCATCGTCCGTTCGTCCTTGAACATTAATTTCCTTTTCTTTAGGGTGTTTTGTAGCTTTCAAAGTGTTTTGCCGTCATAACTTTTCTAACTCTCTCTTAATGAGCATGCCTCCTCCTATATAATATATATAGATTAGGGTTTTAGTCATCCTTTAATAAGTCAACGAAAATATTAGATTAAATTTATCTCATAAATAAAATCTATAATATCATATCTAATTTGAATTTATCTTATAAATTTAAATTATAAAACTGACATGATATTCTCTCATATCATGTTAGTTATTAAATTTAATCTATCACATAAAATTAAATTTAAAACTAACACAAAATAATATAATATAATATAATATAATATAATATTAATGATATAATATAATATATATTTTCAACATATATATATATATATATATTTTATATTATCTATATTTAATTTCATATATCATATACATATACATATATATATATATATATATATTATAACATCCTGAATTTCTTAATCTTGAGATTATTGGTTAATCATGGGTAAAGTGAAAATTAGTGTGGGATTAGAGATTCAGATGATTACTTGATGGTTTGAATTGTTGGTGTGTTGTATGAATAGTTATGGGTGATAGGAGTGCGTTTTAGGTTGAAGCAAGTGTGCGTGGTGAGAATAAATCTTACTATGCCACATGTCGCGACTTGTGCTGCATGTGCCATAGCATATGGACTAGGAAATCACTTTTTAAGTCATGAAATCTAGTGATTTTCAGAAGTAAAAATTGAGAAACACACGAGAGGAGTAGGGGAGAAGGCTTAGAAGTTAGTTCAAGCTATTTTGGAGCAGTGGAAAGTTCTTCCGATTGATAACTTGTCAAGTAAGCTATGTGTAACTCTTGCCTTCCATTCTATACAAATTTCTCTAAAAATGAGTTACAGGAAAATTGAATCGGTGAAATTTGAGGGTTTTAATTCTTGCCCAATTGTAATAAAAAAGTTTATAGAAGTTAATTAGAGCTTTACGATTGGTTTAAAGCTGATCGGTAGAGCTTTGAACCCATAGGCTTAATTTTGGCCTTAGAGAGAGAAGAGTTTGGGCAAAAAGTTAGTTTGAGTAAAATAAGACTAATTGAGGTAGTGTAAAGTAGCGATTGGGTAGTAATGGATCTAGAATGGATAAATGAAAAAGAGTTTACGGATGAACATAACTTTAAGTAGTAAAAATGAGCTTTTGGTCAAAATAGACCAAATGACTAAAATGTGTCAAATGTATTCAGATTGGCATATTAGACGTGTGAGTAGAGAAAGAAAGCTTGAGATAAGCTATTGTGGTAGCTAAAATCCACGGGTAACCTTTCTAGTAATAAAAGGGTTGAGGTAACTAAATAACTTCCTTTGTTTGACTGTTTATTGTAACTGTGTGTGAGTATGTTATGTAGTGCATGAACTTGTTTTAGATTAAGCTTGTTTTATAGCATTGTGTGAATGTTGCATAAAATACCTTTTGACTGAAGAAAAGCATTGAAAAATGTGATTTCAAATGATGTGCTAATATATGTGTTATGAGTAAGAAAATGAGTAAAAGAGTAAATGGGAACCTTAAATGGTTCAGAAAGCATGATCATAAGGGTGGGAGTTCAATCGAGAGGAGGAGATGATAAAGACCATATAGCAAGGTTTCCTTAGTATCCAATAGGGCTTGGTGTTGAAAACAATTCTCTTTAGTACCTTATAAGGTGTAGTGTTGGAAAAGATCTCCTTAGTACCTATTGAGGTGCGGTGTTAGAGATGAGAGACTCCTTAGTGTCTTTGTGATATGGTGTTGGAGTCAACGATGCTTAATTGTGTGTATTAGGAGAAACCATGGTCCGTATGTGTATTATAACATCTTTGGCTGGGTGATTCTACCACCACAGGTAAGCTCAAGGCCAATGAGAGTGTGCATTGGTTTAAGGTAAGCCTATAGTTTTGTGTCCAGGCAATTTGGAGGTTCAATCGGTAGTGATCATGCTATATCATGCTATATGATGATATGAGATGTTATGAGATGCTATGAGGTTCTATGGAATGTTATATGTGAGAAAATGGTGGAATACAGAACACTGATGTGACTTAAGTGAATATGTGATATATAATATGTTAATGAGATTTTAAATGGTATAATATGCTTCACTTACATATTGTTGCATGTGATAGTCAATAGGAGTGAGTTATTCTGTTACTGAGAATTTCATCTCACCCTATGGTTACATGTTTATAGGATCGAGCAGTGAGCAGGGCAAAGGAAGAGAGTTAGGACCGACTTAGAGTTGAGAAGCTATGTATGCTCTAAGATTGTGTAATGAACTAAGAATTTGTGTATATATGTGTAAATGAGTTGCCATAGGGTTGCATGCATGACTTGAGTAGTTATTTTATGGAAATCTAGCCCAATTATGTGTATATGTGCTAAATTGAAATAAGGGGCTATGATTGAATATGTTTAAGTTGAAATGGTTGTGATTGTTGGTGAATATTAAGCCTAAGTGAAAAATTATGATGAAATGAGTAATTTAGGACTAAGATTGTGATGTACATGTGTTATTATTATAAACGCACTTGATTGTGTTGAGAAAAAGCCAAGTGGGCCAAGTTTTGCAAGAAATGGCATTTTGTGCAAAATTGTGAAAAGTGAAAATTGGCCATAGAAGGGACAAATTTCAATATGTGTGTATGATTGAGATAGATTGTGGTCAATTAGGTGTATTAGGTCCTCTTGGACTTGATTTAAGGCCTTGTGTGGTCTAATGAGAGAAAGGGATCGATTTGAGCGCTTAGGTGTACAATTTTTTCAAAAAAAGTGACTATTTATACCTACGTGTCTAAAATTTGATCAGACTGTTAGATCGTATCTAAACCTATCTCATTAGTGGGCTTATGAGTTAAGCTACATGTGGGAGCTTGAATCACTCCGATCGGATGTCGTATGTGGAAATGTCACACACTGAAAGTTCGCCATTTTACTGTTAAGATGACAGTAGAAAATCAAATAGGCACTCGGCGGAGCCGGTGTTGTTGGAAATTGTGCCCTAAGGCCAATCATTGTACTATGCACATTATTATTTAATGAATTTCTTTTTTGTTATCATATCAATTACATGTTCACTATGTTAACTACATCCTTGGACAAACTATAGTGATTATTCTAAATGTCCATGGTCGATCATCTATGAGGGATCATAGATGAAACAAGATTAGTATGACTTGGATTAATTATAGAGATACAAATCAAATTTATAGGCACTTGAAAGAGTATAAGGTGCTAGACCAACTTGTTATGAGAAAGCTGCATGATACAAGTCATAAGCAAATCTCATATGTAACTATATCACTAAGCCCTTTGACTTGAGATCATCATGGACTCCTACATGATGACCACTAAACTTTGATCTAGTCAAAAGTCACCTTTGACCGGTTGATCATAAAGGCTATAATTGAGTTTAGTGATATTCATGCAAAGGAATATGAGTGATCAAGATGGAATTTGTCCCTCACATTAAGTGAGAGATATTATTAGGCCCCTCAATGAGTAAGACTGAGAAAATGTATAGCCGTACTATAATGGAAATGATTTTTCTATTGTTATAGTCAGTTTACTCAAAGATTGAGAGAGTAATGGTCAGGTAAAGGAGAATGACAATTCCATATCTCATACTTAACCGAAATATCACGTGACAAAATGGATGCAATACAATTGTATGATAAGTTACATTAGATTATTGATCCCTATATGAATTAGGTAATTGTAATGTCTTGCTAGAAGCCTTGTGACTTGTGGGCTAATAGCATAATTAGCCTACTACCAACTTCATATGGGCCTACAAAGTCGCACACAAGAACAACCCAACTCAAGCTATAATGTCCAAGTTCATTAAATCTGAAATATGTCTAAATTCAATAAATATAATATAGGGTGAATGAATTATATGTATATTTAAATATTTATTTAATAAATATTTATATATATATATATATATTTATGTGAAATATAAAATTTGAAATATAATATATATATATATATATATTTCTGAAATATGCATGTATTCGTGTGTGTGTGTGTGTGTGTATCTGATATATATGTATATATATGATATATAAAATTAAATATAATATATATATATATCCAAAATATATATATATATATATATGTATATATATATTCGTATATATATAATATAATATGTATATGTGATATATATTATATTATATTATATTATATTGTGTTAGTTTTAAATTTAATTTTATATATAGATTAAATTTAATAACTAACATGATATGAGAGAATATCATGTTAGTTTTATAATTTGAATTTATAAGATAAATTTAAATTAGATATGATATTATGGATTAAATTTATGAGATAAATTTAATTAAATTTTCATGGGCTCTCTAAGTGGAAGACGAAAACCCCGATCCATGTACTATATATAGATAGGAACATGCTTTACGAAGAGGGAGTTGGAAAAGTTCTGATAGAAAAATACTTTGAGAGTCACGAAATACCCTATAAAAAGGAAAATTAACATTTAAAAAAGAACAGACGTCGGGAGCATTAGCATGCTGTTTGAGTTAAAGAGCTATTCATGTGAATACCGATAGAGGGAGTAAATCTATGTTGTTAGCTCATAAGATCTAAACTCTTAAAGAGAACATTCCTAATATGCATGATTTTATATGAGATACAATTGGGATGGACATAGGTTAGTTGAGCTATATTGTGTCACATTTAATTATGCTTTTGATTAAATCATAATATGCATGATTTTATATGAGATACAATTGCTTTCACTTTACACAATTATTAAATTAATAAACCAAACCCTCTAATCAAAATTTTAAGTCATAATGCCATCAATTAATGAATACTTATCAAAACCTAGATCACTCAAATGTAAGATCCACTAAAGTGAATACATTTAAAGATTCATTATTTCTTGACTTAATTGAGATTTTCAAAACAGTTTTGGATATCAAGGCATTAGATGGGATTGAATATGCTGGATCATATAATGATTGAATCCTATAAAGATGTAAGAGTTACATATGATGTAATTGGTAAATGTAACTTCCTACCTAAATAACTTAATTTTAAGCATCCTACGAAAAGCGAACTTAAATTTAAGTAAAATATGGGTCTTAGCCTATTAATTAAATTTGAGGGTTGTTAGTTTTAATAGGAGATATAAAATTAACTTTATGCATTTTATTGTAGAATTATGTTGACTAGTAATACTACTACACTACCATTGCGATCAGCCCTTAAGAAGGACAAACTTTCTTGACTGGTTCAGGAACTTGAGAATTGTTCTCAAGTAGGAAAGAAAAGCTTATGTCCTAGATGAACCCATTCTTGAGGAGCCTGTGGCCAACACTCCAAGAGCTTAAAGGGATGCTTACACAAAGCACACTAATGACTTACTAGATGTAGGATGCCTAATGCTAGCTGCCATGGTTTTAAAACTTCAAAGAGATTTGGAACACATAGAGGCTTATGAGATGGTTGTACATCTCAAGGAAATGTTCCAGCAATAGGCAAGGCAAGAGAGGTATGAGACCATAAAGGCCTTACACTCCTACAAGATGGCCGAAGGTGCATCAATTAGCACTCATGTTTTAAAGATGAAGAGCCATATTGATCACCTTGAGAAGCTCGGATTTCCCCTAAGCCAGGAGTTAGCTACAGAATTGATCTTAAACTCACTCCCATAAAGTTATGACTAGTTTGTTATGAACTATAACATGAATGACATAGAGAAATTCATTTTTGAATTGCATGGGATGCTTAAAATTACTGAGTAAAACATTAAGGAAAAGCCTAGCACTATTTTAATGGTTCAGAAAAGATAGGGTATGAAAAAGAAAGGTAAAGGCAAGGGCAAGGGTAAGGGATAGGGTAAAGGCTCAGAAGGTAAGACCAAAGAGTCAAACAAGCTCGAAACCAAGCCTCCAGCCAAGAAGGTAAAGCCTTCAAAGGAAGGAATTTACTTCTTTTGCAATGAACGAGGTCATTAGAAGAGGAACTATAAGCTCTATTAGGAAGATCTAAAAAAGAAGAAGGATAGCAGGGCTACTCCTTCAAGTATTTATGTTATAGACAGTCACCTTTTTACTTATTCTCATGGGTATTAGATACTCCATGTGGTTCTCACATTTGTACAAATATGCAGGGTCTCAAAAATAGTAGAAAGTTGATAAAGGGCAAAGTGGACCTACGAGTTGGTAATAGAGCAAGAGTTGCTGCTTTAGCCATAGGCACTTATGAATTACTTTTGTGTAGTAGGCTTTTGTTAGTTTTGAATAATTGCTATTATGTTCCTACTTTGGGTGGCAACATTGTTCATCTTTCTTATTTGGATAAGGAAAGTTTTACTTTCATTACTGGGAATGGTAAAAGTTCTATTTATCAAAATGACATTTTTTATACTAATGGTGATTTACATTTTGGTCATTATCTTTTAAATTTAAAACATCCTAGTAATGAAAACATCTATAACATAACTACTAAAAGGATTAAGTCGAATGATTTGAATCCAACTTACCTATGGCATTTTCGTCTCGGCCATACAAATGAGAAATGCATTTCTAAGCTCTATCAAGATGGACTTCTCAACTCATTTGATTTTGAATCGTATGACAATTGCCAATCTTGTTTATTAAGAAATATGACAAAAGCACCTTTTACTAGGAATGGTGAGAGGGCTAATGACTTACTGGGACTCATACATACAGATGTATGTGGACCAATGAGTATAGCTGCCAGAAGGGGTTATCTGTACTTCATTACTTTTATTGATGACTACAACAGGTATGGATAGATCTACCTAATGAAACACAAATCTAAATCTTTTGAAATGTTTAAAATATTCCAAAATGAAGTACAAAACAAACTTGGCAAGGCTATTAAAACTCTTCAATCTGATTGAGGAGATGAATATTTGAGCCAAGAATTCATTAATCATCTCAGGAGTTGTAGGATAGTCTCACAATTAACTCCTCCAGCAATACCACAATGGAATGTTGTTTCTGACCAGAGAAATTGAACATTATTAAATATGGTTCGATCCATGATGAGTCAAGTAGATCTTCCACCATCCTTTTAGGGCTATGCACTAGAAACAGTTGCATTCACACTGAACAGTATTCCATCTAAGGCAATTGAGAAGACACCATATGAGATATGAACTGGAAAGAAACCTAGTTTGTCTTTTCTCAAGATTTAGGGAAGTGAGGTTTATGTTAAGAAACAAGCCTTAGACAAGTTAGCACCCAAATCAACAAAGTGCCTTTTTATGGGGTATCCTAAAGAAACAAAGGGATACTATGTCCACAATTCCACCAATAACAAAGTGTTTGTAATTCAAAATTGTATTTTTCTAGAAAGAAAATTTTTCTCTAAAAGAACTAGTAGGAGCAAGATACATCTTGAAGAAATTCAAGAACCATAAAATAGCATAGAGTCACAAATAGAAAACTGAGGAGATTCATAAGAAGTAAATGAGCCTGTTCAAATAACACAAGGCCCACGAAGGTCTAATAGGATATGGCATCATCCTCAGAGATATAGATTTCTGATTAATGAATGTTGTAATGTGTTGCTCATTGAACACAATGAACCAACCACCTACTAAGAAGCCATAATGGGACTAAATTTTAAGAAATGGCTAAATGCATTGAAGTCTAAAATGCAATCCATGTACGATAATAAGGTATGGACCTTAGTCGATCCACCTGAAGGTATAAAAACCATCAGGTGCAAGTGAGTTTTTAAGGAGAAAATTAACATAGATGGCAAAGTAAATGTCTTCAAGGTACGACTGGTTGCAAAAGGATTCACCTAAACTTATGGTGTAGACTATAACGAAACCTTTTCACTAGTCACAATGGCCAAATCAATTAGAATCTTCTTTATCATTGTAACATATTATGATTATGAAATATGGTAGATGGATGTTAAAACCACATTCCTTAATGGACGTCTACTTGAGGAAGTGTACATGACACAACCTGAAGGCTTTGTGCATCTAGAGGACTTTAGAAAGGTGTGTAAGTTTCAAAGATCCATTTATGGATTGAAGCAAGTATCTCGAAGTTGGAATCAACATTTTGATGAAGTAATCAAAGAGTTTAAATTCATTCAAAACATTGATGAACCTTATGTTTACAAGAGTTAATGGCAGCACAGTTATATTTCCAGTGCTATATGTGGATGACATCCTACTCATTGGAAATGACATTCCTACCTTGCAGAATGTCAAGTCTTGGTTAGGAAAATCTCTCTCTATGAAAGATTTAGGTGAAGCCACTTATATCTTTAGGATTAAGATCTATAGAGATAGATCCAAAAAGCTGATAGGCTTAAGTCAGAGAACATACATAGACAAGATACTGCATAGGTTTAGTATGCAGGATTCAAAGAGGGGTTTCATCCCCAAGTCTCATGGCATTCATCTCAGTAAAGACCAGTGTCCTAGTACACATAATCAGCGAGATTGCATGAGTAAGGTTCCATATGCCTCAGCAATTAGATCTATCATGTATGACATGTTATATACTCAACTGGATGTTTCATTTGCCTTGAGTATGACCAGCAGATACCAAGTAAATCTAGGAGAGGATCATTACACTACTGTCAAGAATATCCTAAAGTATTTAAGAAGGACTAAGGATTTATTCTTAGTATATGGCGAATTGGATAACGAGCTAGTTGTAATAGATTACATAAATGCAAGCTTCTAAACTGATCAAGATGACCATAAATTGCAATCAGGATATGTGTTCACCTTAAATAGTAGGGCAATAAGTTAGAAGAGGTCAAAGTAGAGCACAGCAGCTGATTCTACAACAGAAGTTGAGTATATAGTAGCATCAAATGTAGCTAAGGAAGCCGTTTGGATTAGGAAGTTCGTTGCTGAACTAGGAGTAGTGCCTAGCATCTCAAAACTAATAAACTTGTTATGTGACAATAATAGTGCAATTGCATAGAGTAAGGAACCAAGGTCACACTAAAAGACTAAGCATATACTCAGGCATTTCCACCTTATCAAAGAGATCAATGATAGAGGTGATATAAAAATATGCAAAGTAGCAAGAGAAGACAATGTTGCTAATCCTCTTACAAAACCTCTTGCATAGGCAAAGCATGAGCGTCATGTCAGGACAATGGGAATTAGACAAATTAATGATTGTACCCAGTATAATTGGGAGGATGTTGGAAATTATGCCCTAGGGCCAATTATTGTACTATGCACATAGTTTTTTAATGAATTTCTCTTTGTTATCATATCAATTGCATGTTCACTATGTTAACTGTATCCTTAGACAAACTATAATGATTATCCTAAATATCCCTGGTCGATCATCTATGAGGAATCATAGATGAAACAAGATTAGTATGACTTTGATTAATTATAAAGATACAAATCAAAGTCATAGGCACTTGAAAGAGTACAAGGTGCTGGACCGACCTACTATAAGAAAGCTACATGATACAAGCCATAAGCTTATCTCATATGTAACTATATCTCTAAGCCCTTTGACCTGAGATCATCATGGATTCCTGCATGATGATCACTGAAATTTGACCTAGTCAAAAGTCACCTTTGATCGGTTGATCATAAAGGCTATGATTGAGTTTAATGATATTCATGTAAAGGAATATAAGTGGTCAAGATAGAATTTGTCCCTCACATTAAGTGAGAGATATTATTGGGCCCCTTAATGAGTAAGACTGAGAAAATGTATGGTCATACTACAATGGAAAGGGTTTTTCTATTTCTATAGTCAGTCCACTCAACGATTAAGAAAGTAATGATCAGGTAAAGGAGAATGGCAATTTCATGTCTCACACTTAACTAAAATATTACATGATAAAAGGGATGAGATACAATTACATGATAGGTTATATCGGATCATTGATCCCTATGTGAATAGGGGAGTTGCAATGTCTTGCTAGAGGCCACTTGTGACTTATGGGCTAAAAGTGTAATTAGCCTACTGCCAACTTCATATGGGCTTACAGGGTCACACACAAGAACAGCCCTACTTGAACTATAATGTCCAAGTTCATTGAATCTGAAATATGTTTAGATTCAATGAATGTAATATAAGGTGAATGAATTTTATATATATAGATATATTTAAATATTTATTTGATAAATATTTATATATATATATTTATATGAAATATAAAATTCAAAATATAATTATATATATATTTGAAATATACATATATTCATATTCATATGTGTATATATATATGATATATATATGTATATGTACATGTATATTTATATGATATATACAATTAAATATATATATATATATATATTCAGTTCTCTGCCTCTCTTTCTTGTAATCTTGACTTCTTACTATTAAGTTTA
Organism: Prosopis cineraria; assembly: GCF_029017545.1. Lineage (NCBI taxonomy): Eukaryota > Viridiplantae > Streptophyta > Magnoliopsida > Fabales > Fabaceae > Prosopis > Prosopis cineraria. The sequence goes on from NW_026555338.1 coordinate 10,102,678, forward strand.
GGATTAATGTTTGGATAAACAATTACTTTGTTGAAGGAATAATGGGAAACATATTTAATATTATTGGTGTTAGGAAGAAGGAAATAGTTGGTCTTATTGATGAAGAGTTTGAAATAATTATATTAGTCTAAGGTTTTAAAGGATGGTGAATTTACTAGGCTTGGACTCCTTCTCCTAGGTAGAAGTATATGCACTATTTTTAGGTGTTCTCATTACTATTTGGGCTTTAGACTTTTGGGCTTCTTTTACTATTTTTGTGAAAGGGATTATTGGACCAGATGTAGTTGGACTATGAGATTGGAATAATATTCAAGAGTTTGAGTAGATGACTCAATTACTTGTTTTACTTGTCTTTCAGGGGATTGGAATAATGGTTCCTTAGATTTCTCTAATGCCTCCACTTTACTTGTCAAAACATTCACCTTGTCTCTGAGATGAGCTATTGTTCCAGATAATGATTGCATACTTGAATTTAGTTGTCCAGCAATAAGGGTCATATTCATCTCCAAAATATTTATCTTCATGATTACTTGGTCTAGTAGGGTCATTATTGGTCCTGTTGGTGAACCACCACCACCACTATTTGTCATCATATTTGTCTCTCTTCTATTTTGTTCCATCTGAACAGATAATCGACAACAAGATTATTTTTTCCTTTGATATATTCAATTTCATAATCATAGTAAAACATATCAGATTGCCACTTAATCAACATCTTATTACATAATTGAGTTATTTTTATTCCTTTATTCAACTAATATTTTACTTGAGTATTATCAGTCCTTATAATGAACCTAGTGTTAACAATAAATAATTCAAACTTTTGTACAGCTTTTACTATTGCTAAAAATTCTTTCCAATTAAAATGATATCTAATCTGAAAATCATTAAATTTTTCACTTGCATATCTAGTTATTACTTCTTCTTCTTTTTCATTAATGTGATATAAAGCTGCTCTCCAATAATTTTCACTAGCATCTATATATATTATCTATATTGCATCATTATTTACTGGGATAGTTAATTTAGGTAGATTTTGACATAAATTTTTAATCTAATTTACTATTTTTTTTCTTTACCCCATATCCATACTATTTTTTCTCCAGCTAACTTACTTTTGCTGTTAATTTTGATAAGTTTGGAATATAATTCCTAGCCTGATTTACTAATCCTAAAAATGATTGAATTTTTTTTTATTTTTAATTTCCTCAAATTCTAATATTTTCTTACTAATATGTTCTTGTAATTCTATTCCATTATTGGTTATATATTGACCTAAAAGTCCTATTCTTTCTTTTCTTAATTCAGCCTTTTTAGGAGATATATTTAATCCTTTTTCTTCTATAAGATTTATGAATTGTTCTAAGTTTTTTTCATGTTTTTCTTTATTCTTTGAAAATATTAAGATATCATCTATATATATTACAGCAAAATCTTTTATTGGTAATAATAATTTTGTCACATACTCTTGAAATATACTAGGGTTATTATGAAATCTCATAGGCAATACATTCCATTCATACAATCCTTCAAATGTACTAATAGTAGTATATTTTTTACTTTTTTCTTCTAATTTTATTTGAAAAAAACCTAATTTACAATCAAATTTACTAAATATATTTTTTTCTCTTATTAAATTAAACAATAAATCTATTGTTGGTATTGAATATCTATTTTTTATTACTAATTAATTTAATTTTTTATAGTTTATAACTAATCTTGATTTTTCTCTTTTTTCTTCACTATGTTTTACTACAATCTTATTGTTTCATTTCATTTATTATGCATTATTAATTCTTTTTTATCATTCTCTTTCCATAGGTAAGATTTATAGTTTATTTCTTTACTATAATTTCTTAATTCTATTTTTGCTAAAGGTTTAGATTTATCCCAATGAACTAAAAGATTATCACTATAATTTTCTAATGATCTTTGTTCAATGGTTTTAGTTTCTTTTGCAGTATTTAACATTTTTATTGAATTTATAACTTCATTATTATATAAAGGTTTTTTATTTGGTAAGAATTGTACTTCATATTCTTCTGTTTTCTTTTAAAATTTTTCATCCCTTCTACTGTAAAGTTTAGTTACTCTTACTCTCCATGCTTGGTGATTACAAGGTGTTGTTAATATTATTTCTTTTTTAAACATATGTAAATTTTTCAATAAAATCTATTTCTAATATTACATCACATGAATTATCATTATATTGATTTAATTTTATAATTTTTAATTCATATTCTCCTATTTGTACTATAACATCTCTTGCTTCTAATTCTATACAATTAATTTATTTTCCTACTCCTTGCATTCTTAATATTTTTTTATAATTCATCTGATAATATATTTGTTTTTGCCACTGAAATATTAACTCTTGTATCAATTAAAGCATGATATTTTCTCGATCTATATTTTTGATAATTAAATTTTATCAATATGTAATATAATCTTGTCATATTAATTTTATCTTTTGAATAACTATTATTTCATAATTAATATTTATCAAAATTCTTTCTTTTTGTATTCTCCATGGTTTTACTTGTTCTAAAAAGTCATTTCATAAAATTATTTTACATTGATTATTATTATTATTTGTTATCCAAAATTTTACAGTTATAACTTCTCTTTGATTTATTCTTATAGATAAAATTATTCTATTTCTTTCATTTATTACTTCCAAATTATTATTTGTTAAGTTTATCTATATTGTACTTTTTCTTCTCTTGGGTCTACTAAGGCCCTTACTTTTATCCAATTTGCTTCTTATTTTACTTCTATTAATATATAATTATCATTTTTTATTGGTGATTTAGCTTTTAAATATTCTAAATTTGAAGTTATAGGTCTTTCACTTCTTGATCTTAACAATAATCTTTCTTCTCTAAGTATTCCTCTTATTGGACCTGCATTAGTAGAGGGTCTTAGTTCGAAACTAAAACTTTTTCTATTAGTGTGTTGATTTATATTTATATTTAATGTTGGTGTAGTTATTCTTAATGATCTTTGTCTAATATTATCATTTGTTATTAGTCTTCTTGAATTATTTTCATTTTCATAATATCTTATAGTATTATCTAATTCTAATCTTAATTGTTCAGGTATTGTTATTTTAGTTGGGTCTAATTTAATTTCTTGTAATACAAGCATAAAATGTTTATCAATTGTTAATTTTTCTTTGTTTCTTTTATAAATTTTATGTTTATTTGTAAATACTAGTCCTATCATAATAGTTATACTTATAGTTCTTGATCCTAGTAATAATTTTATTCCACCTAATTTATAATATATTAGTAAAGTTTTATTCATATTTTCATCAGCTATTGAAATACAAAAATTAGTGTTTATTATAAATTTTAATTTTTGATATATTAAATTTCCTGTTAATATTCCTAAAATACTATCTTCCACACTACTTATTATCCTTCCATCAGCTATTAATAATTCTAAGTTTCTTCCTTCTTGAAAATAAGCTTTACTAATAATTGTACTCTAGCAATATATATTTCTGTTACTTCATCTTTAAATGGTAATTTATTAATTTCTACATCTATTAATGCTTTACTTATTAATGGTATTCTTAATACTCCTTTTGTTAATGTTGGTTCTATAGGGTGTTTGTTTTCTAATACTGCACAAGCATATTCTTCTTGTTTTTTAGATTTTACAAGTTTTTCTACTTTATTCATAAAACTTTCATTCTTTAATTCATCAGGTTTTAAATTTAATTTTGAATCTCTTATCTTTTCATCTTGTTTTTGGTTGAAAGTCATTCTTTTTGAACTATTCCTTCTTCTGTACTTACAACTTCTTCATATTCATTATACTCATTTTGATTACTACTCTCAAGTTCATCTTTTAATTTATTCATCATATTACATATAACTCATTTCTTCTTCTAATTCAGTTTCAGTTTTACTAATTATCTTTAATTTATAAATTTCTGTATCTAAATTATTTAATTTATTTTTTTTTAGATAATTCTTCATCATATCCTATGGGTTCTAAATTTTCTTTATAAGCTTCTTCCATTATTTTTATAATTTTTTTAATCTTTTTTACTTGGACAGTTTGGTGATATATGTCCTAATTCTTCATAATTAAAACATTTACATTTCTTAGGTTTTTTATAATTTATTCTTCTTTTTCCTTTTCTTTTAAAGAATTTTCTTGGTTTATATTTACTATGTTTTTTATAATATTTTTCTTTTGGATATTTTTTAAATTTTATTTTCAATTTTCTTTTCTTCCTTTTTCTTTCATATTTTTCTGGTTTGCATCCCCATTTATGTCCTTTCATTACTTCTCCACATCTTAATATAGTTTTATAATATTTCATATTTCTCCATGCAGTTCTACATTTATTAGCTATATACTTTCTTAAAAATAATTATCTTCTTCCTATAATATCTACTTTATTTAAAATATTTATTAGACCTTGTTTTATATCATCTATTATTTCTTCTCCTTTAGAAGTTATTTAATAAGTATTATAATATTATCTAATATTGTATTTGATAATAATTTTGATAGTTTTTTATAAAATAAATCTAGAATATCATGTTAGTTTTATAATTTGAATTGATAAAATAAATTTGAATTAGATATGATATCATGGATTAAATTTATGAGATAAATTTAATTAAATTTTTGTGATCTCTCTAAGTGAAAGACGAAAACCCTGATCCATGTACTATATATAGATAGGGACGTGCTTTATGAAGAGGGAGTTAGAAAAATTTTGATAACAAAACACTTTGAGAGCCATGAAACACCCTATAGAAAGAAAAACTAACGTTAAAAAAAGGAACAAATGCTGGGAGTGCTAGCACGCTATTTGAGTTAGAGAGCTGTTCATGTGGATACCAGTAAAGGGAATAGATCTACTTTGTTAGTTCTTGAGATCTAAACTCTTGAAAAGAACACGCCCCAAGTTTGAAGAATTAAAAGGTAACTCTTCTATCCACCTTGACTTAAACAAGTTCATTTAATCCATATCAAGATAGGGACTTTAAAATTTTAATCTTCCACTGTGCCTCCCTATCCAATAGGTGTCACATGCTGTAGCACATGACATAGAAAAGTTGAGCGTGTAGCTTTGTGCCACATGTTGCGACGCACGTACTGTATGCCTCGGCGCACGGTCCGAATCCCAACTTTATTTTGTGATGAAAATGCATGCAATTGAAATAAGGGTGCTCATGGGATATGTCCATTACGCATTAGAGAAACATATGATTTGCTTCTGCTATGTATTTCTCTGATTGTATTGTGATTTGAATGGTTTTACAAATTAAGTCTTTAGCCAAAGCTTTTTGAATGAATCTTTTGATTGTGTTTGGTGTGAGTGATGTGGTAACACCATAATCTTCTCCTGTATTGAGTAAATATATAGGGAAGGTTATATATATCATATATACACATACATGAAATATATATATATATATATATTTTGAAAATATATATATTTTTTTAAATTTTATATTTCATATAAATATATATCTATATAATATAACATAACATAATATAATATATATTACATATACATATTATATTATATATATACACATGAATATATATATATTTGAAAATATATATATATATATATTATAAATATTTAATTTCATATGTCATATACATATACATACATACATACATACATATATATATATCATGCATGTACTTACATGAATATATATTTTTTGAAAAAATATATATTTTTTGAAAAATGTTAAATACTGCAAAAGAAATAAAATCAATTGAACAAACATTATTAGAAAATTATAGTGAAAACCCTTTAGTTCATTAGGAAAAATCTAAACCTTTAACAAAAATAGAATTAAGAGACTATAGCAAAGAGATAAATTGTAAACCTTATGCATGGATAGAAAATGATAAAAAAAATTCATAATGCATATTAATAAAATGAAACAATATGATTTAATAAGAGAAAGTAGATCTGAATATTCATCACCTACTATAATTGTAGTAAAACATAGTAAAGAAAAAAGACAAAAATCAATATTAGTTATAAATTATAAAAAAAAACTAAATGAGTTAGCAATGAGAAATAGATATCCAATACCAAAAATAGATTTGTTGTTTAATTTAACAAGAGAAAAATATATTCAGTAAATTTGATTGTAAATCTAGATTTTTTCAAATAAAATTAGAAGAAAAGAGAAAAAATATATATTGCTTTTAGTATATCTGAAAGATTATATGAATAGAATGTATTACCTATGGGATTTTATAATAGTCTTATTATATTTCAAGAGTATGTGACAAAATTATTATTACCAGTAAAAGATTTTGTTGTAATATATATAGATGATATTTTAATATTCTCAAAAGATAAAGAAGAACATGAAAAATATTTAGAGAAATTTATAGATCTTATAGAAGAAAAAGGATTAAATATATTACCTAAGAAAGCTAAATTGAGAAGAGAAAAAAATAAAATTTTAGGGCAGTACATAACCAATAATGGAATAGAATTATAAGAATATATTAGTAAGAAAATATTAAAATTTGATGAAATTAAAAATAAAAAACAACTTCCATCATTTTTAGGATTAGTAAATCAGGCTAGAAATTATATTCCAAACTTACCAAAATTAATAGCAAAAGTAAGTAACTTAATTAGAGAAAAAATAGTATGGATGTGGGATAAAGATAAAGAAAAAATAGTAAATTAGATAAAAAATTTATGTCAAAATCTACCTAAATTAACTATCCTAGTAAATAATGATGTAGTATGGATAATATACATAGATGCTAGTGAAAATTATTAGGGAACAACTTTATATCACATTAATGAAGAAGAAGAAGAAGTAATAACCAGATATGCTAGTGGAAAATTTAATGATTCTTAGACCAAATATCATTCTAATTGAAAAGAATTCTTAGTAATAGTAAAAGTTGTACAAAAGTTTGAATTATTTATTGTTAACACTAGATTTATTATAAGAACTAATAATACTCAAGTCAAACATTGGTTGAATTAAGGAATAAAAACAACTCAATTATGTAATAAGATGTTAATTAAATGGCAATTAAATATGTCTTATTATGATTATAAAATTGAATATATTAAAGGAAAAAAATTAATCTTGTTGCTGATTATCTTTCCAGATGGAGGAAAATAGAAGAGACAAGTATGATGGCAAATAGTAGTGGTGGTGGTTCACTAACAGGACCAATAATGACTCCACTAGACCAAGTAATAGTGAAGGTAAATATTTTGGAAATGAATAAGAGCCTTCTTGTTGGACAATTAAACAACAGTATGCAATCATTATCTGGAACAATAGCTCATCTCAAAGATGAGGTGAATTTGTTGACAAGTAAAGTGGAGGCCTTAGAGAAATCTAAGAAACCATTATCCCGAGCCCCTGAAAGACAAGTAAAATAAGTAATTGAGTCATCTACTCAAACTCTTGAATCATTATTCCAACCTCATAGTCCAATTAGATCTAATCCAATAATTCCTTTCACAAAAATAGTAAAATAAGCCCAAAAGTCTAAAGCCCAAATAGTGACAAAAAACACCTCAGAATAGTGTATCTACTTCTACCTCTTCTAGGAGAAGGAGTCCAAGCCCAGTAAACTCACCATCCTTTAAAACCTTAGACCAATATAGTTATTTCAAACTTCTCATCAATAAGACCAACCATTTCCTTCTTCCTAACACCAATAATATTAAATATGTTTTTCATTATTCCTTCAACAAAGTCATTTTTTATCCAAACACTAATCCTGAACTTGTAAAAATTCTTTTCAGTTATGGCCTTATCCACTCAATATATCCTTCTAATGATATGTCTGAAATATTAAAATTTCTAGAGTCTATCAAAGAAGTTGTCAAATATTATTTTGGAATAATAAGCCAATATCGAGTCTTTATTCGGTGTTACTCAACAATAGCTGCAATAACTCTTGATAAATTTTATCCTTTAATTAATCTAATTCTGTTTGGAACAACAAGAAAACCATTCGAGTATGACCAAGAAGAAAAAGAAGACATTATGAATGATGAAGACCTCAGATATAAAATCTCCACCATCAGAGCACAAGAAGCACATATTATTTTTTAAGAACTCAATAGGACAACTACTGTAGAAGAAGAACAATGGACATACTTCACTGGCCCAACAACATGTATTTTCTTAGTAGGAAGAAATAGCAAAAATTCAAGAAGCTTCAATAATTGGTATGAAAGATTAAGGAATAATTTAATGGATAATGATGAAGGAACAAAAAGAAAAATATGTCAAGTATTGTCAGAATATGCAATCCACAAATGCAAGTATTGTGAAGAAAGAAGACAGGCTGACAAGGACTATGAAGACTCTTCTATCAACATGAATATTCTGGATTAGCGTGCTGACAAGTAAAGTAGAAGATGGAAGAAATTAGTTGACAGGATAAAAGTGGCAGACAAAGTGGATGACAAGGTCAAAAAGCCTAAAACTAAAAAGTAGTCTAAAGCTATATTATCTCCTTACTTTTCCATTTTGTCAAAAGTAATTTTGTTTTCTTGTAATAATTAGGGTTACTTTTATCAACAATTAACCATAGTCATATAACCAAAGTTGCGAATGCCAGCTCTATATAAAGGCAATTAATAAGACAAATAATGTTATCTATATTTTTAAATTGGCTAATAGAACAAGATTTAGAAAATTTAGAAACAAGAATGGGATTAATATTGGCAATTAATGAATACATAGGAAGAGAAACTAGAATATATTATTCAACATCAATAAGACAAAGGAATACTAAAAAAATTTTAATCTTTCTAAGTATTTGTTTTTCAATTATAAAAATATTAGAAAATGTTTCACCATAAATATAATAAAAACAATTGAACTAAAAATGTATGAAGTAGAAAATTTATCATGCATTTTAGTACCTTTCTTTTTAGGAGGAGAAGGAGATAGTATAAGTAATCAAGAAAATTGGACAAATATATTTTTAATGAAACAATTAGGTTGTTATATAAATAAAAATATAAGTGATTTAGAACATTTATTTAATGGAAAAGAAATAATAAACATGTTACTAAAAGAAGTATAAATAATGTTAGAAAAAGAAAATCCTAGAGAAAAAATGAAAAAACTTAAAGAATATGATAAACCTTTAAAACAAAAAATATATGAAATAAAAAAAGATTTTAATGAAAATTAGATGAAATAAAACACGATACAGAAAGACTAAGAACTGAACAAAGTATGATAAGTCATAATATTTATAGAATAATGGAATACTTAGGAATAAATCCTCATAATAAAGAAGAAAAGAATGGTCACAAGTAAATATGATGAGAATAGTTAAAGATGAATATATGACTGAAGAAAAAATAAGAAAACAGGATATGCATGAAAATATAAAACAAACGAGAATAGAAATAGAAAAAATAAGAAAAGGACAAGAAATGATCAATAACAATATATGGTTTATACATGTACAAATAGAAAAATTAGAACTAGAAATGTTAAATAAAGAAAATGAAACTAATTATGCAAAGAAAAAAGAAAAATAAATAAAACAAAAATTAAAAATAGAAGTAGAAAGAGAATTAAGAGGAGAAAATGAAATAGATGAAGAAGAATGGGAGAGTGTAAATAGAGCTGCAAAAATAATGTTAGTAAATTATAATTATAAACCCAGAAAGAAAAATCAACAAAAATCACAAAAAAAGTAAGTATAAATATGGCACAAGCAATAAATGAAATAAAAAATAAAATAGAAAGTCAATCAGAAGAATTAGAAATGAAATTACAAAAATTATTAGAAAATGAAGAAAATAAAGAAAGAGAAGAATTAAAAAAATAAAACAAGAATATAAACATTTGGTAAATAATAATTATGATGAAGCCTTTATAAATATGCAAAATTCACAATTAGTAATCCATGAACAACCTTATGGAATGCCTCAAGATTTTAGACCACTAAATTTAAATGATTCATCTTATAATAATAGAAATGTAGAATCAAGTAGAGTATCAGAAGAACTAAGAGATAAAAGAATGATAGAACCATATGAAAGAGAAACAGATTATCAAACAGACTTTATAAAACCAAATAAAATAGAGAATAATAATATACCTTTTCAAGCTACATTTAATATACCAAGAAATAATGAATTTATACCACATCATTAGCACCATATGAAAATAAACAAATATCAAATTCAGGAATATGGTTAGATTTAGACTATAATAAAATAATAGATGAATGGGCAAAAGCAACATTAATAGCATTAATACGAAAAAACATAGACATACAAACTGCAACTATGTTAATAGAGGTAACATTTTTAGGAAATGTACAAAATTGGTGGAATAGTAAATCCCAAGAATTTAGAGAAGGAAACAAGAAAAATATACTTGTGTAGTATTATTAGAAAAGAAAAACACCCTATACAATCAACATTAACAGAAGGAGTATTAAGAATACCATTAATAAGTAAAGCATTAATAGATGTAGAAATTAATATATTACTATTTAGAGATGAAATAACAGAAATATATATTGCTGGAGTACAATTATTAGTAAAAGCTTATTTTCAAGAAGGAAGAAACTCACCAATAGAATTATTAATAACTGATGGAAGAATAATAAGTAGTGTGGAAGAAAGTATTTTAAGAATATTAACTGGAAACTTAATATATCAAAAACTAAAATTTACTATAAACACTAATTTCTGTATTTCAAGAGCTGATGAAAATATGAATAAAACTTTGTTAATATATCACAAATTAAGAGGAATAAAATTATTACCAGGATCAAGAACAATAAGTATAACTGTTATGATAGGACTAGTATTTATAAATGAACATAAAATTTATAAAAGGAATAAAGGAAAATTAAAAATTGATAAAACATTTTATGCCTGTATTACAAAAAATTGAATTAGATCCAACAAGAATAACAATACTTAAACAATTAAGATTAGAATTAGATAATAATATAGGATATTATGAAAATGAAAACAATTCAAAAAGATTAATAACTAATAATAATATAGGACAAAGATGATTAAAAATTAGTAAACCTACACTAAATATAAATATAAATCAACCCATTACTAGAAGAAGTTTTAGTTTAAAACCAAGACCTAGTACAAGTAGAGGAATATCTAGAGAAGAAAGATTATTGTTAAGATCAAGAAGTGAAAACCCTATAACTTCAAACTTAGAATCATTAAGACCTGAAACATCAATAGAAAATGATAATTATATATTAATCGAAGTTAAACAAGAAGCAAATTGGATAGAAGTAATGGCCTTAATAGACCCAAGGAAAAAAGTATAATACAATTAAATTTGACAAATAATAATTTAGAAGTAACAAATGAAAGAAATAAAACAATTTCATCTATAAGAATAAATCAAAGAGATGTTTTAACTATAAAATTTTTGATATAGATAATGGTAATGATCAATGTAAAATAATTTTAGGAAATAATTTCTTAAAACAAGTAAAACCATGAAGAATACAAAAAGAAAGAATCATGATAAATATTAATCACCAAATAATAGTAATTCAAAAAATAAAATTGATATGAAAAAACTATATTACATATTGATAAAATTTAATTATCAAAAATACAGATCAAGAAAATATCATACTTTAGTAGATAGAAGAGCAAATATCTTTGTAGCAAAAGTAAATGTATTACCAGATGAATTATGAAAAAAGAAAAGGAAAATATTAAGAATGCAAGGAGTAGGAAAAGAAATTAATTGTATAGAATTAGAAGCAAGAGATATTATAGTGCAAATAGAAGAATATGAGTTAAAAATAAGAAAATTAAATCAATATAATGACAATTCATGTGATGTAATATTAGGAATAGATTTTATTGAACATATTATCCTTTACATATGTTTGAAAAAGCAATAATATTAACAACACCTTGTAAACACCAAGCATGGGAGTAAGAGTGACTAAGCCTTATAGTAGAAGAGATGAAAAATTTCAAAAGAAAACAGAAGAATATGACGTACAATTTTTACCAAATAAAAATTTTTTATATAATAATGAAGTCATAAATTTAATAAAAGTATTGAATAATGCAAAAGAAATGAAATCTATTGAACAAAGATTATTAGAAAATTATAGTGAAAATGCTTTAATTCATTGGAAAAAATCTAAACCTTTAGCAAAAATAGAATTGGGAGATTATAGTAAAGAAATAAATTGTAAATCTTACCCATGGACAGAAAATGATAAAAAAAAAATTCATAATGCATATTAATGAAATGAAACAGTATGATTTAATAAGAGAAAGTAGATCTGAATATTTATCACCTGCAATGATTGTAGTCAAACATAGTGAAGAAAAAAGAGGAAAATCAAGATTAGTTATAAACTATAAAAAATTAAATGAACTAACAATAAAGAATAGGTATCCAATCCCAAAAATAGATTTGTCGTTTAATCTAATAAGAGGAAAAATATATTTAGTAAATTTGACTATAAATATGAATTTTTTGAAATAAAATTAGAAGAAAAAAATAAAAAATATACTGCTTTTAGCACATCAGAAGGATTATATGAATGGAATGTATTACCTATAAAATTTCATAATAGCTCTAGTATATTTCAAGAATATATGACAAAAATATTATTATCAATAAAATATTTTGCTGTGATATATATATAGATGATATTTTAATATTTTTAAAAGATAAAGAAGAACATGACAAACACTTAGAACAGTTTATAGTTCTAATAGAAGAAAAAAGATTAAATATCTCACCAAAGAAAGCTGAATTGAGAAAAGAAAGAATAGGATTTTTAGGACAATACATAACCAATAATGGAATAGAGTTACAAGAACATATTAGAAAGAAAATATTAAAATTTGATGAAATTAAAAATAAAAAATAACTTCAATCATTTTTAGGATTAGAACATCAGGCTAGAAATTATATTCCAAACTTATCAAAATTAATAGCAAAAGTAAGTAAATTAACTAAAGAAAAAACAGTATGGATATGGGATAAAGATAAAGAAAAAATAGTAAATCAGATAAAAACTTTATGTCAAAATCTACCTAAATTAACTATGCCAGTAAACAATGATATAATATAGATAATATATACAAATACTAGTGAAAATTATTAGGGAAGCTTTATATCATATCAATGAAAAAGAAGAAGTAATTACTAGATATGCTAGTGTAAAATTTAATGATTCTCAAACTAGATATCATTCTAATTGAAAAGAGTTTTTTAGCAATAGTGAAGGCTGTACAAAAGTTTGAATTATTTATTATTAATACTAGATTTATTATAAGAATTGATAATATTCAAGTAAAATATTGGTTGAATAAAGGAATACAAATAACTCAATTATGTAATAAGATGTTAATTAAATGGAAATCAAATATGTCTAATTATGATTGTGAAATTGAATATATTAAAGGAAAAAATAATCTTGTTGCTGATTATCTTTCCAAATGGAGGAAATTAGAAGAGAGACAAGTATGATGACAAATAGTGGTGGTGGTGGTTCACCAACAGGACCAATAATGAACCCAATAGAATAAGTAATCATGAAAGTAAATATTCTAGAGATGAATATGAGCCTTCTTACTGGACAATTAAATAACAGTATGTAATCATTATCTAAAATAGTAGCTCATCTCAAAGACGAGGTAAATTTGTTGACAAGTAAAGTGGAGGCCTTAAAGAAATCTAAGGAACCATTATCCTATCCCCTGAAAGACAAGTAAAACAAGAATTGAGTCATCTACTTAAACTCCTGAATCATTATTTCAACCTCATAGTCCAATTAGATCTGATCCAATAATTCCTTTCACAAAAATAGTAAAATAAGCCCAAAAGTCTAAAGCCCAAATAGTGACAAAAAACACCTCAGAATAGTGTATCTACTTCTACCTCTTCTAGGAGAAGGAGTCCAAGCCCAGTAAACTCACCATCCTTTAAAACCTTAGACCAATATAATTATTTCAAACTCCTCATCAATAAGACCAACCATTTCCTTCTTCCTAACACCAATAATATTAAATATGTTTTTCATTATTCCTTCAACAAAGTCTTTGTTTATCCAAATACTAATCCTGAACTTGTAAAAATTCTTTTTAGTTATGGCCTTATCCACTCAATATATCCTTTTAATAATATGTCTGAAACATCAAAACTTTCAGAATCTATCAAAGAAGCTGCCATATATTATTTTGGAATAATAACCCAATACTTAGTCTTTATTCTATGTTACTCAACAATAGCTGAAATAACTCCTGAAGAAAAAGAAGATATTCGAGTATGAACAAGAAGAAAAAGAAGACATTATGAATGATGAAGACCTCAGATATAAAATCTCCACCATCAGAGCACAAGAAGTACATATTATTTTTTAAGAACTCAATAGGACAACTACTGTAGAAGAAGAACAGTGGACATACTTTACTGGCCCAATAACATGTATTTTCTTAGTAGGAAGAAATAGCAAAAATTCAAGAAGTTTCAATAATTAGTATGAAAGATTAAGGAATAATTTAATAGATAATGATGAAGGAACAAAAAGAAAAATATGTCAAGTACTGTTAGAATATGCAATCTATAAATGCAAGTATTGTGAAGAAAGAAGACAGGCTGACAAGGACTATGAAGACCCTTTTATCAACATGAATATTCTGGATTAACCTGCCGACAAGTAAAGTAGAAGATGGAAGAAAATTAGTTGACAAGACAAAAAATGGCAGACAAAGTGGATGACAATGTCAAAAATCCTAAAGCTAAAAAGTATTCTAAAGCTATATTGTCTCCTTACTTTTTCATTTTGTCAAAAGTAATTTTGTTTTCTTGTAATAATTAGGGTTACATTTTATTAACAATTAACCATATTCATGTAACCAGAGTTGGAATGACAACTCTATATAAAGGCTTGTAATCTCTTTAGAAAGGCAGAGGTATTCAGAGAAGCTTACTCACTTGCCTTTCTGAATTCCAATTCTATCTTGTAATCTTTATTTCTTACTATCAATAAAAGTATTTGTTTCAATTATTTCAATCTTTACAAGTATTAAAGACTAACAGGTATGGTTGAGTAATTTCTTTTTAGGGGTTAAGGGGGGATTATTACCTAGTACTTAACAAATTTTTAAATTTCCATAATGATCCTGTAAGGGGAATTACTGGTTATATGTTGCTATGGCTATGCCTCCAGTAGGAAATGAAGGAAGGCTGTGTTATGTTGGTTTGAAGGAAGTGGTTCTATGAAAGGTATATAGCCAGGCTTTAGAGACTATTCGCTTATTAATCTCAATATAAAAGAAGACTGAGAACCTTTCATATTTTGCTATGACTCGGATCAGTATCGGTCAAACCCTATAGCAATACATAGCCAGTTGTTTCACTCAATATTTATATATATATATATATATATATAATTCATTCACCCTATATTACATTCATTGAATCTAGACATATTTTAGATTCAATGAACTTGGACATTATAACTCGAGTTAAGCTATTCTTGTATGCGACCCTGTAGACTTATATGAAGTTGGTAGTAGACTAATTCTGCTATCAACTCACAAGTCATAAGTAGCCTTTAGCAAGACATTGCAACTACCCAATTCATACGTGGATCAATGATTCGATGAAACCTTTCATCTAACCGTATCACATCCCTTTTGTCACGTGATATTTTGGTCAAGTATGAGACATAAAATTGTCATTCTCCTTTACCTGAGCATTACTTTCTTGATCTCTAAGTGGACTAACATAATAATAGAAAAACCCTTTCCATTATAGTATAGCCATACATTTTCTTGATCTCACTCATTGAATATCTCTCAAAAGTTATTTCATGCAACATTCAGACAATGCTATAAAACATGCTTAATCCAAAACAAGTTCACACATTATATAGCATACTCACACAAGTTATAATAAACAGTCAAACAAAGAAAGTTATTCGGTTACCTCAACCCTTCTGTTACTAGAAAGGTTACCCATGGATTTCAACTACTATAATAGCTTATCACAAGCTTCCTTTCTCAATTCACACCTCCAATATGCCAATCTAAATAAATTTGGCACATTTTAGTCATTTGGTCCATTTTGACCAAAAACTTACATTTACTACTTAGGGCTATATTCATCCATAAACTCTTTTCTATTTATCCATTCTAGGTCCATTATTACCCAATTACTACTTTACATCACCTTAACTGGTCTTATTTCACTCAAATATGATTTCTGCCTTAAACTTTCTCTCTCTAAGGGCTAAATTGAGCCTACAGGTTCAAAGCTCTACTGTTTAGCTTTAAACCAATCACAAAGCTTTAATTTAACTCCCGAGAACCTTTTTATTACTATTAGGAAAAAATCAAACCCCTAAACTTCCATCGATTCAATTTTCCTATAAGTTATACGTAGCTTACTTGCTAAGTTATCAATCAAAAGCACCTTCTAATGACCTGAAATGGCTTGCCCTAGTAGATCAACCCTTCTTCTCTCCTCCTTCTCATGTGTTCTTAATCTCACCTTTCTGAAATTTCTAAAATTTCATGACTTAAGAAGTCATTTTCTGGTCTATGCGCCATGGCGCATGCAGCATAAGCTATGGTGCATAGCATAGTGAGATTTATTCTCACTATGAGCACTTGCTTTGACCCAAAACTCACTCTTTTCACCCATATTTGTTCATACAACATTTCAATGAGTCAAATTATCAAGTAATCATCTGAATCTCTAATCCTACACTAGTTACCACTTTACCCTTGACTATCAACTAATCACGAGATTAAGAAATTCAAGATGTTACAATAAGTGTGCAATTTAGGCAAACATAACATGATTTTTGGTCGATAATAACAAGCAAATTGTGTAATAAATGTGACTTTTTAAGAGTGAGATTCGAGGATATTGCAAAGATCATATTTAGGATGAGGTTTGGCTATTATGAATTTCTAGTAACGCTATTTGGGTTAACAATGTTTCTGATGCTTAATCTTAATTCTTTGATCAAACACCATGCTACAAACTCTGTCACTTCTCTTTTCAGTCCTGGCCACCACCAATGACGCTTTATACCCTGATACATCTTTGTAGCTTCCGAGTAAATGGTGTATTTACTACAATGTGCTTAATTCAAAATCATATTCTCAAGTCCGCATTACTAAGCACACAAATTCTATCTTAATACACCACAATTTCATCACCATTAAAACTGAAATCCTTGGACAGATTCGATTCAACTTCTCCTCGAATCCAAAGAAGATATTCATCTTTTAGATGAGCCATCCTCAACTCTCTCTAAAAATCACTATTGATCACGGTCGTATAGGCACCAATTAGAGCTTTCAATGGTGTATCTTGTTGAGAATCTATGAAAGACTCAGTCAAACTATGCTCATGTACTATCAAACTACCCACATGTAGCATCTTCCTACTCAGTGCATCAGCTGTTACATTAGCTTTCCTAGGATGGTATTTCAACTCAAAGTTAAAATCCTTAAGTAACTCCATCCACCTTCTCTACCTTATATTCAAGTCTTTTTGATCTACTAGATACTTTAGGCTCTTATGGTTGTTGAACACACTAAACACTAAATCGTATAAGTAATGACGCATAATCTTCAAAGTAAAGACTACTGCCGTAAGTTCCAAATCATAAGCCAGATAATTTTCTTCACGTAATCTCAAATTCCTTGATGCATAACCCACTTCTCGCTTATCTTGCATCAGTACACACCCTAAACCTTTTAGAGAAGCATCTGTGTACACCTCGTAAGGTAGTCTTAGATTTGAAATTACCAATACAAGTGTAGTAGTCAACTTCTCTTTCAACTTTTAAAATGCAGCTTCACATCTGTCATCCTAAATAAAAAGCCAATCTTTATGGGTCAATTTCCTCAAAGGAGAAGTAATTTGAGAAAAACCTTAGATAAATCATCTATAATATCTAATTAATCCTAGAAAACTTCAAATCTTTATAACTGAGCTAGGTCGCTCCCACTTCAACACAGCATCAACTTTATCCAAACCAATAGAAATCCTATCTACTGACACCACATGATCTAGAAATCTAACTTCTCTCAACCAAAATTTATAGACACTGAGTTTAGCATACAGCTTATTCTCTCTTAGAATTTAAGGCACAATCCTAAGATGCTTGGCATGCTGCTCCTTATCTTTAGAATAAACTAGAATGTCATAAATCAAAACCACAACAAACTACGTAAATATGGCTTGAAAATATGGTTTATGTAGTCCATGAATACCACAAGTGCATTAGTCAGACCAAATGGGATAACAAGGAATTCATAATACGCATAATGTATCCTAAAGGCCATCTTGGGTACATCTTCTGCATAACTCTCAACTGATGATACCCTGACCTTAAGTCAATCTTAGAAAAGATTGAGGCTCTAGCCAATTGATCAAATAAATCATTAATTTTAGGCAAAGGGTACTTGTTCTTCACTGTGACCTTGTTTAACTACCGATAGTTGATACACAACCTTAAGCTGCAATCTTTCTTTCTCACAAATAATACTAACGATCCCCAAGGTAATACATTTGGTCTCATGAACCCCTTATCCAATAAATCTTCACACTGCTTCTTTAGTTCACTTAATTCTAAGGGCAACATTCAATATGGAGCTTTAGAAATTGGGTTATTACCAGGGACTAAATCTATTGAGAATTCAACTTCTCTTTTCAAAGGTAATCTAGACATCTCTTTAGAAAATACCTCAAGAAATTCATTCACTACTCCAATCTTCTCAATGCCCCATCACACACACTGTTGGATGCAAAAACCATCATATAAGCACAACATCCCTACTTAATCAACTTCTCAACTTGTGCCACTAACAAAAATCTAGCCTGCTCAGTAGAACTGGTCATTACTGCCAATACTAGTAATGACACTAGCTTTCTATCACAGTCTAGTATAGTACTATTATTTGCTAGCTAGTCTATGCCCATGATTACATCAATCCCTTTCATGGGAATGAAAATCAAATCTATCACAAACAATGGATGCTCAAAATCAATCTCTATCCTCTAATAAACCTTACTAGTAATACTTGAGGATCCCAAAGGAGTAGCCACTCTAATCAACACATGCAACTCTTTCAACTATAATTTTAGTTTGTCTATACATCCTTTTGAAATGAAAGAATATGTAGCTCCAGAGTTAAACAGCGCTTCTATCTCATTACTATAGATAGAAATTATACCTTTGATCAGGTTCAGAGACGCTCTAGCCTCTTCTTATGTCACGGTAAAGACTCATCCTGTAATAGTTGATTGCTACTCTTTCACCTTTATTCCACCCTTTAGACAATGTCTAGCAATATGGCATGGCTTATCACACTTGAAAAAGGAGCAATACTTGCCACATGAAATATGCCGTATATGTTGCATTTAGGTAATCTTCTAGTGCTCAGAGTAGGATCTGGTACATTAGAAGCTTGCCTTGAAAGTTGCGAAGGCCCAATTTTAGCTCCAGCACAACATTGCATTGAACCCCTTTGAACAATGTAGGTCTAAGAACCTCTGATAAAGCTCTTTTTCCTAGAAGCTCAAGAACTACTTAAGCTTTATACAAACCCAGAGAAGATGTGAATCTTCCCATACTATCTCTCTTCTTCTTAGCCTCACCATCCCTACCTCTCCTAGCAGCTGTTCTCAACTTGTGACACATCTCTTCATAGGTAGTTATATCCAGTAAAGTAATCTACTGCCTATACTCTAGATGCATCTTTTCTAACAATTGCTTTGCCTTTTGTAATATCCTGAATTTCTAATCCTGCATCAATGACTAATTAGGAATGAATTAGTGATTTAATATGGGATTAAGGTTTTGAATAATGAAGTGTTATTTTGACCTATTTGGATATTATATGAAAAGATATGAACGAAAGAATGGAATCTTGAAGTAGAGCATGTGAGCATAGTGAGGATTTTCCTCACTATGCCACGTGTCGTGGTGAGGGATAGATGCACCACCACACATGGTGTAGAACTTTTATTAATAAGGACATGTCTAGCTCATGAAACAAAAGGGAATAAAGTGAGAGAAGGGTTCTGGCACGGAGAAGAGTAGGGGATGTGCTAGGGTAAGTGAAATTAGGAGCAAGAATGATGTTTCCAACTTGTTACTTATTGGGAAAGTCTCATACTATCTTAACCTCCGATTCTACCCTATTTTCTCTTAGTTTTAACTAGTGAGAAATTAAATTCGAGAGTTTTAAGGAATTAATTTCTTACCCTATAGTAATAGAAAGTTTCTCCAAAACTAAACTAGTACTTTGTGACTGGTTTGAGTTGAAATAATAGAGTTTTGAAGCTATGGCCACAAATTGCCCTAATATAGAGAGAGAGAGTAGTGAGAGAAAATTGGCTAAAAGAGGTTAAATCTTGTAGTGAGGGGTAATCAGTGGTAATATACATAATTGAGTGTAGATTATGGAATTAATAGTGATTAGGTGCTTAATTGCGATAATTGACACTTTTTTTTGATAGTAAAATTGACTTTGAATGCCAATTTTGTGTAAATTTTAGTATGTGATAAGCGAATTGTGAAAAAGAGCTTGAATAGGGTTGTTGGAACATGAGCAACCCTTTCTAGTTAATAGAATGGTTGAAGTAACTATATAGTTTATTGTATTTATTACCTATTATAATTGTATAGAAATAAATACAAAATAGTGAATTTATTGTTTTAAGAGTTTTGTGCATGATTCAATATTGAAAATAGTTTTAGCATGACCATTGATTTGTAAAATGGAATTTAAAAAAGTTATTAATTTCAATGGATATATATATATGATATGAAAGTATTGGTTATGGAAATGTGGATGAGTAGTAGAAATTGTGAAAAGAGCATGATCATAGGGGGAGGGAGTTCACCCATGATATGCAGGGATGTGTGTGTGGAGACATGTGAGTGAAAAATCCATATAGTCGGGCTGGTACCATGGGTCATCTGGTACAGCATTATACCGGCTGGTATTATGGGTAATCTGGTACAACATACTATGGGACTATTACCATAGGACATTCGAGTAGTCTGACAACTCCCTAGTGCCTGTTACAGTGTAGTTAGGAGTCAACAACACCATTATCACAAGTGTATGAAGAGAGAAACCATAGTCTGTAGGTGGGTTATATTACCTTTGGCTAGGTGTTTCTACCACTGAAAGTGTGCTTGAGTCAACAAGGGGTTGATCCAAGAAAGCCTATGGTTTCATGTCAGGGAGCATTGGAGGTTTGGTGGCTAGATGATCATGCTAGTGTGTATTGTGTGGAATTGCTTTGAAAAGATGAATTATTTCATATTTTGATATATATGTGATATTACCTTAGTTTTTGATACTTTGGCATTGTTATTTGTGGTAATAGACACTAAATGAACTATATTGGTTACTAAGATTTTTATCTCACCTGTAGTTATTCTTACTTTCAAGTTCTGGCACTAGTGGATCAAAGCAAAAGGATATAGGCTGAGTCAACATCTCTTGACTGAGCCGTTTGTAAGAATTGGTGTAATGACTTTGTAAATTATTAGTAAAGACTGTGTATAAGTTGCCTTAAGGCTTGAGCATGTGCATATTGTGGTAAATGTTGTGTTGATTGGTTTTGAGCTCCCTAGCCCTGTGTATATGTGTGAATGGTGAAATGATAGAATAGGCTAGTGGATGAATCTGTACATGTGTCAATATGAGATGTTGAAAGTGTATGTGGAAATTATTGACATTGTGTGATATTGAAAAATGAAAATGTGATTTTGGTCCAAAAGTGTGAAATGGGCAATTTATAGGCCTAATATATATTTGTGTGTTATATTATGTAGGTGTGTAGTCAATCAGGTTTGTATTATTTATTTGGACATGGTCAAGGCCCAAAAAGTGGCTAATGACATTTGGTTTCGAATTGAGACACTTGATTGCAAAGTTTTGGCATAAAATGATCAAAATGCACTTGGGTGTCTAATTTTTGATAAAAATATAGGATTGAAATGAAATAGTGTCATTAGTTAGATTTTGAAATAAGCTTCGTGTAGGTTCTTGAACCACCCCAATCGGACATCTGATGTGGAAATGGCACACATCTGAAATTCACCTCAAAAAGCTACAAAATGATAGCAAAATTAGGTATGTGTGCTATAATGCATATATCCACGTGCTGTTATGCACGCAACAGAGAGAAATGGCTATGGTCTCTGTGCCATATGCCGTGGCGCATATGGCACGAGCCGTGGCATACGGTGCCAAATTTAACTTCGTTTGTTTGTATTACATATGTTTACTTGGTTCGAGATGTACTTATGCTTATGGCTTCTGCTGTGTATGGGGTTTTATAACCTGAGTGATTTATAAAAATGATTTTCTAAAAATCTTTTCTTAGGATACAATGTTGGATAGGGAGGCGCATCGGAAGACTTAAATTTTAAAGTCCCTATCCTGATATGGACCAAACGAACTCATTTAAATCAAGTTGAATAGAAGAGTTACTTTTTAATTCTTTGAACTTGGTGCACCTTCTCTTTAAGAGTTTGAATCTCAGGAGCTAACAATATAGATCTGCTTCCTCTACTGGTATCCATACAAATAGCTCTCTAACTCAAATAGCGTGCTAGTGCTCCCAACAACCGTTCCCCTTTGAACGTTAGTTTTCCTTTCTATAGGATGTTTCGTGGCTCTCAAAGTGTTTTACCATCAAAACTTTTCTAACTCTCTCTTTCTTCATAAAAGATGTCCCTATCTATATATAGTATATGGATCAGGGTTTTCATCTTCTACTTAAAAGCCCATGAAAATTTAATTAAATTTATCTCATAAATTTAATCCATTATATCATATCTAATTCAAATTTATCTTATAAATTCAAACTATAAAACTGACATGATATTCTCTCATATCATGTTAGTTTTAAAATTTAATCTATAATATAAAATTAAATTTAAAACTAACATAACATAACATAACATAATATAATATAATATATATCACATATACATATTATATTATATATATACACAAATATATATATATATATACATATATATTTCAAATATATATATATTATATTATATTTTATATATATATATATATATATTTAATTTTATATATCATAGACATATATCATATATATATTGAAATATATATATATATATATTTATTAAATAAATATTCAAATATATATATATATATATATAATTCATTCACCCTATATTACATTCATTGAATCTAGACATATTCTAGATTCAATGAACTTGAATATTTCCTTAAGATGTTCAATTATCTCATAAGCCTCTATGTATTCCAAATCTCTTTGAAGTTCTGGAATCGTGGTAGCTAGCATTAGACATCTTACATCCACCGAGTCATTGGTGTACTTTGTGTAAGCATCCCTTTGAGCTCTTGGAGCGTTGGCCACAAGCTCCTCAAGAATAGGTTCATCCAGGACATAAGCCTTTCTTTCCTACTTGAGAACAATTTTCAAGTTCCTGAACCAGTCAAGAAAGTTCGTCCCCTTGAGTTTGTCCTTCTCAAGGATTGGTCGCAGTGATAGTGTAGCAGTATTACTAGTCAGCATAATTTTACAATAAAATACACAAAATTAATTTTATATCTCCTACTAAAACTAACAACCCTCAAATTTGATTAGTAGGCTAAGACCCATATTTCTCTTAAACTTAAGTTCACTTTGGCAAGATGCTTAAAATTAAGTTATTTAGGTAGGCAACTCATTTACCAATTACATCACATGTAACTCTTAAATCTTTATGAGATTCAATCATCATATGATCCGGCATGTTCAATCCCATATAGTGCTTTGAGGTTCAAAACCATTTTGATAATCTCAATTAAGTCAGACAATAATGAATCTTTGTGAGTAGCACTATTACTCATGCTTGTCTCACCAGATAACCCAAATGTATCCACTTTTATGGATCCTACACTTGAGTGATCTAGATTTTGACAAGTATTCATTAATTAATGGCATTATGACTTAAGATTTTAATTTGAGGGTTTGATTTATTAATTTAATAATCATGTAAAGTTAAAGCAATTGTATCTCATACAAAACCATGCATATTATGATCTAATCAAAAGCATACTTAAGTGTGATATAATATGGCTCACCTAACCTATGTCCTTCTCAAGCCAATAAGAGGACCTCTCTATAAGATAAATTACATCAAGAAACCTCTTTTATATATATAAGGGGATTGAGATGAGAAGAGAATGTACAATCAGAATTTATAAAAAGAGCACAACACGTAGGCCATATTTAAAATTTACAACCCTTGTAAAATTAGAGCCATATGTCACCACATATAAACAACTTCAAGGCAAAGAAAACACAACAAATAAACAATTCATATATAATGAAAGGCTAAAAATTGTGAATTAGGTTACGTTATGCAAAGTTAGCCATGGCGGTCCCGCTAAACCATATGAGGACTATTTGAATGAATTACTGCCTTAGATCCTTTGGATTCATCAATCATATTGACAATCCAGCCTAAACCATATGAGGACGTAGACGAACAATAATGACATTGAGAATGCACATCATATGGACAAATATTAGTCATATTGAGAATTAACATCATATAGCTAAATATTAATCATATTAATTTATTTAAATTTATATACATTTAAATATATATAAAATGAGTTTATATATATATATGTTTTGAAAACATCACATGAAAAACATATATAAATTTCAAAAATATCACATATAAATTTTAAAAATTTTAAAGCAACATTCATCTAAAGAAGTTCATCACATGAAGATTTAAAAACGTAATCAATCAAAATCTAACTTAAACGAAAATTCAACCTGGCTCTAATACCACTGTTGGATAGGGAGGCATAGTGAAAAATTAAAATTTTAAAGTTCCTATCCTAATATGGACTGAACAAACTTGTTTAAGTCAAGGTGGATAGAAGAGTTATATTTTAATTCTTCAAACTTGGTGCACATTCTCTTCAAGAGTTTGGATCTCAGGAGTTGACAATGTAGATCTGCTTCCTCTATTGGTATCCACACGAATAGCTCTCTAACTCAAACAGCGTGCTAGCGCTCCCAGCATCCGTTCCCTTTTAAACATTAGTTTTCCTTTTTATAGGGTGTTTCGTGGCTCTCAAAGTATTTTTGCCATTAGAACTTTTTTAACTCTCTCTTTCTTCACAAAAGATGTACCTATCTATATATAGTATATAGATCAGGGTTTTCAACTTTAACTTAAAAGCCCACGAAAATTTAATTAAATTTATCTTATAAGTTTAATTCATGATATCATATCTAATTTAAATTTATCTTATAAATTTAAATTATAAAACTGACATAATATTCTCTCATATCATGTTAGTTGTTAAATTTAATCTATCATATAAAATTAAATTTAAAACTAACATAACATAACATAATATAATATAATATAATATATCACATATACATATTATATTATATATATACGAATATATATATACATATATATTTCAAATATATATATATAATTCATTTACCCTATATTACATTCATTGAATCTAAACATATTCTAAATTCAATGAACATGGACATTAAAGCTCGAGTTGAACTATTCTTATGCGTGACCTTATAAGCCTATATGAAATTGGCAGTAGACTAATTACGCTATTAGCCCACAAGTCACAAGTGACCTCTAGCAAACCATTGCAACTACCCAATTTATATGAGGATCGATGATCCGATGTAACCTATCATGCAACCATATCACATTCATTTTGTCACGCGATATTTCAGTCAAGTGTGAGACATGAAATTATCGTTCTCCTTTAGCTAACTATTACTTTCTTAATCTCTGAGTGGATTGACAGTAGCAATGGAAAAACCCTTTCTATTGTAGTATGGCTATACATTTTCTCAGTCTTACTTATCGAGGGGCCCAGTAATATCTCTCACTTAATGTGAGGGACAAATTCCATCTTGACCACTCATATTTCTCTGTATGAATATCACTAAACTCAATCATAGCCTTTCTGATTATCCGGTCAAAGGTAACTTTTGACTAGGTCAAATTTCAATGGTTATCATGTAGGAATCCATGATGATCTTAGGTTAAAGGGCTTAGTGATATAGTTACATATGAGATAAGCTTATGACTTGTACTATGCAGTTTTCTCATAGTAGGTCAGTCCAGCACCTTATCCTCTTTCAAGTGCTTATAACTTTGATTTGTATCTCTATAATTAATCAAAGTCATACTAGTCTTGTTTCATCTATGATCTCTCATAGATGACCGACTAGAAACATTTAGGACAATCACTATAATTTATCCAAGAAAACAATTATCATATTGAACATGCAATTGATATGATAATAAAAGAGAAATTCATAACAATGTATATAGTACAATGATTAGCTTTAGGGCACAATTTCCAACATCCTAAGGTTTTCAAAATTTCCAAGATTAATGACTTTGAATTTATTAGGATTGATTGTAGTGGAGTATATGGTAATATCAGTGAGGGCATTACACCTTCCACTTTGTATTATTATGGTGCTGCAGATATGTAAAGTAGACTAGAAGATTGTTGAGTCTTCT
Organism: Prosopis cineraria; assembly: GCF_029017545.1. Classification (NCBI taxonomy): domain Eukaryota; kingdom Viridiplantae; phylum Streptophyta; class Magnoliopsida; order Fabales; family Fabaceae; genus Prosopis; species Prosopis cineraria. Next base: position 10,129,273 of record NW_026555338.1, read on the forward strand.
GATGAATTCTTCTTCATCCAAATCCCCTTGCCTAAATGAATAGAACTCCTCTTCCTTCTTAGTAGAAAAGACACTGGGAAGTAGTAGTCAAAAAACACCTTCTTGAAATCTTCCCATGAATATGTCACACCTCCAGTCGATCTCACTAAATCCCACCACCTCTTAGCTACTCTAACCAACTATACTGTTACCAAGAGTACCTTCTACTCTGACATGTAGATCACTACCTTAAATATAGTCTTAAGGTGCTCAATCCACTGTTTAGCTTTACCCTCTTTTATACTACTATCAAGTGTTGATGGATTGAATCTCATAAGGGTTTTCCATGCTCTATCAATTGATGGGTCAGCAATAACTCCCACAGCTTGCATGCTACCTGGAGCTTGAGATGGCTTAGGTCTGCTATGAGCTTCCTCTTGTACTAGTTTGTCCTGACCTTCCCTCTCGTTGGCTCGATCTCTTCCCCTTAACAACACATCATGATCTTACACTATTTGCCTAACATCGATCACCATGTATCTTTTTTCCAACAAACCATTTGTTCTACTGGCTTATTGAGGCTCATATGGTTGAACCTTTAGCACAGGTTCATCAAGTTGGATAGGGAGGCATAATGAAAGATTAAAATTTTAAAAACCCTATCTCCATATAGACTGAACGAACTCATTTAAGTCAAGGTGGATAGAAATTACCTTTTAGATGTCCAACTTTTGAGCTTCCTTTAAGTGTTTAGATCTCAGGAGATGACAACATAGATCTACTCCTTCTATTAACATCCACATAAACAGCTCTCTAACTTGAACAGCATGCTAGGGTTCCTGATGTCTGTCCATCCTTTTGAACATTGTTCTTCTTTTCTTAAGGGTGTTTTGTGGCTCTCAAAGTGTTTTAGTTGTCACAACTCTTTCTGACTTTCAAAACCTTAACCTAACACATCCCTAATCTATAATATATATAGATTAAAGTTTTTGCCTTCCTCATGAAGGGCCAACAAAATTTAAATTAAATTTATCTCATAAATAAAATCTATAATATCATATCTAATTTGAATTTATCTTATAATTTAAATTATAGAACTGATGTGATATTCTTTCATATCATGCTAATTATTAGATTTACTCTATCAAATAAAATTAAATTTAAAACTAACACGATGTAATATAATATATCAGATATATATATTATATTATATTAAATATATGTATGTATACATAAAAATACACATATATGTATGTGTGTGTGTATATTTTGAAATATATATATATATATATATTATATTATATTTTGAATTTTATATATCATATGCATATATATATGATACATACATACAAGAATATACATATATATTTCGAATATATATAATTATATTTTAAATTTCATATAAATATATATATATAATTTGACAAATATATATATATATATATAGTTCATTCATCCTAGATAAAGTATTATATTTATTGAATCTAGACATACTTCAAATTCAATGAACTTGGACATTTTAGCTCAAATTGGGCTGTTCTTATGTGTGACCCTATAGGCTAATAGAACAAATTTTTACAAACTTTTATTTGTCAATTAGGACCCTTTTATTAATATTTTATCACATTAAAGTGCACACATTACATTAAATTTAAAAAATTGCCTAAGTGCCTATGTTTAATGCATTGGGGATATTTTGGTCTAAAAAATAAACTTTTGAGAAAATGTACAAGAAAAATTGACAAAGAGAATTTTATGTCCAGAAGATGAGTGGTCAAATTATATTTTTTAAATTTATTTTGGTTTGGGAGTAATTAAATAAAAAGTCAACATTTTCTTAAGTATCCTAGTTTGACCTATTTTTCAGTTTGCCTTTGTGTGAAAATTTTTATATAATTTTGTGCAACTTGGAACTTGATTATTTTAATAAATTCTCCCTTCTAGTTTAGAATTTAATTCTAGACTTTAATTAGATTTTATTATGTCACAAGTTGTTTAATTGAATTATATGATTTATGTGACATAAGTAGCATGTGACTTGAGCATCAATTAGGAAATTGAAGTCAACACTCCTTGACGTCAAAGCTAATGGTTTGGAAATTTTTTATGCTTCATTTAAGGGAGTAAATTAGCTTGAAAAATGTGGATGACACATGGAAAATTAGACACACATTGGAATCATCTACAAGCTAATAGGATGGTATTACCTTGCAAGTGTGATAAGGCCCAAAATTTCTTTTTGTTTTGTTTTTTTATTTTAATTGAGTATTCAGTTGAAGCAACACCTTGAGTACGTCCATTTTCGCCTAAATTCAGATACACAGCACCTCATTTCACCATCTCTTCTACTCTCTCTCTAGTTCATCTTGTTCTTCAATTTCTCCACCTTTTCTCTACTTTCTTCATTTTTTCCAGCACCCTAACCTCCATTTCTAGCCACCAAACCTCCACAAAACCTATACCATTCTTCATATCTCTCCTTGCTCATCCCATCCCTTCTATTCTCACAAGGATCTAAGCTCAATTTCTTCATCTAAGCTTCCATGGATTTTGGCTAAGAGGTGCTTCTCTTAAGGTTCTTGAAGATGAAGATGGTTGGCTAAGTTTCTTAATGGTTTAATTCCTAGAGAGATGAAGATGGAGGATGAATCTAAAGCTTTAATTAGCTAAGTTTCTTTTGTTTCCTATTCTCTTCTCTTTTTACTAGATGATTAGGTGTCTTAGTCTAGAGTTTGATCATCTTAGCTTGTAAATTTTAATTTAAATTTGATCTTAATGTAAAGAGAAAATGATTGTGTTGGTTAATTTCTTCCTTTTGCTGCCTTAGTGATTTTGGCCACTTCATGTTTAGCACATAGTCTTGTATTTTTCATTTAGTAAATTACATGTGTTGATGTTGACAATAATGAAAGATGAAAATAAAAGAAAATCAAGCAAAAGGGAATGAATGGTGTGATGAACAATATATAAGTTGACAATAACTAAAATAATTCAACAAACAATCACAGTAACCAGATCTTGAAACAGAAATTGATCCTACCTAATTGTAATGCCCTCACTGCATTATCATTCAACCTTCCTCTTCAATCTACTAATCAGTTTAAAACATCTTTAAAAGTTTGGTTTCTTAACATAAACTTTTGGAAATCTCTTTATAATTTGGTTTAACTTATTCCAAATAGCACACAACGAAATCATTTAATCAAGAATAAGTAAATCTGAAAGGATACCAACTCAAAACATTAAAATTTTTCACAAATTAGGAGCCATGTGCTGCAGCTCGGGCCAAATGCACCGCAACATGTGGCACAGAGATATTGGCATCACATTTTATGCCATGAACCGTAGTGCAAAACAAGAATCTATTGGAAAAAGGCAATTTTTGATGTGAATTTTAGATGTGTGCTGTTTTTGCATCCGATATCCAATTGGATTGATTCAAGCACCCACACAAAGCTTATTTCATAATCTAATCAATGATACTATTTTCATTTAAATTTGATATTCCATTTAAAATTTAAACACCTAAGTGTAGTTTGACCATTTTAAGTCAAAATTTACCACTCGAGCATCACCATTTGAAACCACAAGTCATTGGCCACTTCTATGGCCTTGACTACATCCACATAGACAACTTACACCTGATTAAGAAATTATATATGCAATATAACACATATACACACATTTGGCTTGTAAGCCACCCATTTCATACGTATTTAGGCATATCCATATTTCTCATTCTCATTTGCATACATAGCCAAATTCTACACATACATCACATACTCCTTGCACTACTACAGAATATATCTCTAGGAGCGGGTATTTAGGAGTGCTTTTTAAATAAGTGCTCTAAAATGTGAATGCAGAATTTATCGGAGCGCTTTTCTAAATGAGTGCTCTTGTATGTCAGGCTTCTTAATAAGATAAAGCTCCTAATTAATATATATAAAATATTGTAAAAATTTTAAAAATACCTTCCGAAGTGCTCGTACTTATGCGCCCCAGAAGAGCTAGCTCTTCCGGAGTGCTCTTTGAAGAGCACTCCGAAAGAGCGAGCTCTCTTCCGGAGGGCCCGGAAGAGTCTTTCCACCTTTACTTATTATTCATCAGTTTTCTTTTCTCCATTCAGTTTCTTTCCAACCTCTCTCTCTTTTGTTGCCGCTTGTTCCTTCTATGTGTTGCGCATCTCTCTCTGTTTCTGTGCCGCATCGCCGTCCACCTCTGTGTTGCTGTCGCTGTCCATCTCTGCGTCGTTGTTGCCGTCCATCTCCTACGTCGCCGCTACTATTTCCGTCTGGTCTTTGCATCGCTATCGTCGCGCCGTCTATCTGTTCTACTGTTTGCTGTCTACTTTTCTAGATCTATATTGCTATTGCAGATCTGTGCTGCTGCTGTACACCGAAGGAAGCGACACTGTGAAGACCTCTGTTGCCATCGTGCGTCGCTGCTATATAGTGAAGGAATCGTTGTCACTGCTGCCATGAATATCGCCATTTTCTGCCGTGAAGACTATACTTTGAAGGTAATTTTTTTAATAATTAATTTATATATATTTGAGAATAAATTTTAAACATTTTTTCTTAATAATCAATATTATAGATAAGATATGAATTGAAGTTATTTATATTAAAATTATTGAGTATTTGTAGTTGATAATTTAGATTAAAGTTGAGGAAACTACTTGAACATTTTTATTTTATTTATGAAATATACTTTTAAGGGAGATTATTGTATTCACCCACAAACACATGCCCATTTACTAGCTCCCATTGTCATTTCTATTACATATACACATGCATATACACTATGGGCTAGAATACCAACACTATGATCATATATACAACTGAAATGCTTATCCACAATATAATCATCCCAACGGCAACTTATATGCACATTCACAACTATTAATAAACATATCCATTACACCATCTTACACTAGGTGTTTCAGAGAATTCTCTATTCCTGGCCCAAATCCTTTCCCAACTACCAGAACATGAAAAAAATGAAAATAACCATGAGTGAGATCAAAATCTCAATAACTAAGATAGCTCATTTAATGTCTATTAAATAAACCCATAAAAGTAAACAAACCAATATACTATATATATAGATATATATCAGTAGAAAATAGTTTTCCTTTTCTGAACTTTTTCACACATTCACATACACTAGCATGACCATTTATCCATTGATTGTCCAATGCTCCTTGACACAAAACCATAGGCTCTAATAGATTAATCACATATTGACTCAAGCACACTTTTAGTAGTAGAAACACTCAGCTAAAGGTATTCTGTCCCACCTATAAACTATGGTTTCCCTCATTTCACCCACTTGTGATAGAGGTGTTATTAACTCCTAACCATACCCTAACATGCACTAGGGAGTTGCCAAACTGCCTAAATGTCCCATAATAATAGTCCTAATATAACATTATACCAAATAACCTATGGTACTAGCCCAAATATAATGCTGCATCGGATGTCTCATAGTGCTAGCCCAATCATATGAATTTATTCATTCACATCTCCACACACACATCTGCACATACCCTAGGTAAACTCCCAACCCCTAGGACCATGCTTTGTATACACAGTTTATCTCCATTCCATATTTTGTACCACACACACGTGTGTGTGTGTGTGTGTATTATATCAAACAAAGCCATTAACCATTAAACTTTCATTTCACAAATTGATTTCATAGTAAAATCGTCTACATGGAAAAATCATGTGTAGAAACTCACAAACAACAAATGCATAATTGTTCATTTACCTCTACATAGTTATAATAGCTAATAAACATAATAAATAAAATAGTTACCTCAACCCTTCTATTCGCAAGAAAGGGTTACTTGTGTGCCACAACCTTACTCAACTTTCTCTTGTTACTCGAATTGTCATTCATTAAGATCTAAACAAGTATGGCACCCAGAGTCAATTCTCTAATTGACCAAAAGTGCCAATTACAGTAATAAAGCACCTAATCTCTTATCACATCTACTACTTACACTGATTCACGCATACAACTACCAGTTATCACTCATTATAAGCATTATCATACTCACTATCAAACTTCTCCTATTTCTCGCGCTCTCTAAATTCAATCAACTTGAGCTTACGGTTTCAAAATTGTATCATTCTGACTCAAGTCGATCACAAAGTGCTAGTTTTGTCCCAGAGAACCTTTCTATTACTATAGGGTGAGAAACCAACTCCTTAAAACTTTTGAATTCAATTTCTCACTAGTTTAAACTAAGAGAAACAAGGTAGAATCAGAGCTTAAGGTAGTATAAGACTTACCTAATAAATAACAGGTCATAAACATTGTCCTTTCTCTTAATATTACTTACCCTAGTAGAGCACCATCTCTTCTCCACACCTAAACTTCTTTCTCTTACTTCTCATTCTATTTCACGAGCCCTACACATCCTAACTTATCAGAATTCTGTGCCATGCACCACAACATATCTTGCTCTAGCCATTGCGCGTGGCATAGTGAGGAAACTCCTCACCGTGCTCACACTCTCTACTTCACAATACCATTCTCCTACTCTAATATGTTCATATACCACCTTAAAGGGTTAAAATATCATTCCACCATCTAAAACCCTAATATTGCATTAAATTACTAATTCATCTCTTAATTAGCATGGATGCTGGAATTAAAAATTTAGGATGTTACAAATTGCATGGAAGCACCTTATGCTTCTATGGTGGTTGTTATCTTAGGTTGCCATTCTATGGGAAGACTCTTCAAAACGTTCCTCACTTGCTTAGCCTGAGTGTATGTCTTATGATGATTCATTAGATGATTGATGATGTGGGTGAATTTGATTAGCATATCTTTGATTGATTCACCATCTTTCATTTTAAATATCTTAAACTCATGAATTAGATTGCTTTTCTTATTCCCCTTGACACTGTCAATTCCTTCATGGGCTTGCTTGAGACCATCCCACATTTCTTTTCTCACAGTAGAGTGAGTCACATAGTACCATTATATACTATTGAGGGCATAAGCTATAGTAAGATTAGCCTTAGCTTTAAGATTAACTAGAAACTTATCTTCGTCATTCCATTCTTCTCTTCTCTAGCATAAGACTATCATCTACAATTGTCATTAGAATGTATGCATCTTTAGTGACTATATCTAGCATCTTTGTATCTAGAGCCTCTAGATGTATCATCATTCTAATCTTTTAAAAGAGATAGTATTCCCTTTTAAATGCTGGTGGTCTAGAAGTTGATAATCTTTTTGCCATTGGTAGGATATTTATACTTAGACTTAGACATGGTCAAGTCAAAAGTGAAATCTAGCTTTGCTAACAATTGCAAAAGTGCCCTATAGAGGGGTTCAATTGGTCACAAGCTATAACCTACATTCATTCCTTAAGTTTCACTTGAAATTTTCTCCACTAAGTCCACCAAGATTAATCCGAGATTAGTTTCCTTAGTACAATCCTAGACAAAAAGTTTGAATTAATCCTTACAAGGATAATGATTAATCCCACCTAAGCTCCTTAAGCTTAAGTTCTCTTTTTTTAGGCATAAAAAATAAGGATAAATAGAGTAAGTTCACAAAGTAAAATATTACAATGAATACTCTCTCAAAGACTCAATATACAATTAATGAAGTGCAAAATCAATAAATGAAAGCATAGGAGGTTGATAAGAATATGAATGCATTAGCTCTTGTAATAACTCTTATGCTATTAATCCACATTTGGTACCATGGAATATGTGGTAATAGAATTAGAATGAGAGTGAAAATAGCCTGTAATCTTGTTTGGTGTATGGGAGAGGTCATTCTAATGGAATAGCCTATGACCTTATTTAAGGTAATCCCTGTTCCATCAATAGACTATGGGAATGAGTTCATTCCCTAGGAATGGATTTTTAGATAACCAAATTATCCTTGATTATAGAATTTTCATACATCCTACTCTTGGTTAGGGTTCTCATCTCTTCTTAATAAATCAAATTGAGGTTAACTTCTCTCCTTTATCTTGCATTTAGGAAGTTTGTGTTTGTCATTGCTAATAATTGTCAATTAAAGTCGCTACCTAGCTAGTCTCCACTACTCTAGCTTTACTATTGTCTCTCCAGCTTCATCATTGTCGCTAGTTGAAGTTGTTGTCCAACTCGCCACCATTGCTCAAGCTTCACTACTACAATCATTGCTTCTTCCTCCTTCTCTCTGTTACTTCAGACTTGCATATCAGTTCATGTGGAAGTGGCAGAACTTCAAATGGAAGGAGATGAACTATGCCTAAGAGGAGAAGAACTTCAATTGTGTACCAAGGAACAAGTTATAGGCATGTGATGGATCTTATGAAGCTAGACTACATATTAGAGATGGGGAACTCAATTAATGAAGATGGTAATTGATCTCATCACATCACCAAAGGAGACCATTGATTGCTCTTGACATTAGGAATGCAATTGCACTATTAGGGGAATAAAAATCAAGTTGTCCTTTGTAAAGTCCTCGAGTCCAAACTATAAAGTCCTGTCCCAACTCGTGCTTTACCATGCCACACAAGACAATTAATAAATCAAAATTAGAGTAATAGCCCTTTATTTGTTTTCAAAATGTGAGATCTCAACTTCTTAAAATGTATATTTAAATAAGACGGTTAACAGAAGCGTAAACACAATCAAACAACTCAAAAAGCCACAAATTCTCAACCCTGAAAAAGGGCCATGCACCACAGCATGCAACACATGCACTGCGGCATGTCGCATAGAACCACATGCTTTGTTTCTAACTACATCATGCATCGCAATGGGCACATCATGAGCCATGGTGCACCTATCTGAAATTCTACTATCATTTTGACAGCAAAAATGACAAACTTTCGGTGTGTGCCATTTTCACATCTGACATCGATTGAAGTGATTCAAGCGCCCATATAAAGCTTACGATATATGCTAGCTAATGGAATAAGTTTAGACCTGATTTGATGGTACGATCTAAAATTGAACATCTAGGTGTAAAAAGTCACTTTTTCTTTCAAAAACATACAACCTAACTCAATTCTCATTCCTTATCCCATTAGACCACTTCAGGCATTAAAATAAGTCCAAAAGGCCCACATACACTTGATTAGCATCACAATACACATATATCACATCAATAGCCCATTTTGGCCTCTCAAAGTCACATTACACAATTGTGGTCTTATATGAGGAAAACACATATATCACATAACCACATATACTGCTAGACTTGTTCCACTTTCAACCCTCCGACTTTCACATATAAGGCTCCGTCTCACCATATTGTTAGGAATCACAAATGTACTCAACTCTTCTAATTGGGGTTTTGCCTTACCATTTATGTCAAGTTCTTACCATTTATGTCAAGTTCTCATTTCACAATACAAGTCATATTCAATTCACATAATCAATCACAATCAACACATATATATACTAGTGAAACAAGTTACAACATCACATACTTGCTTGATTTTCATTTAAGCTTACCCATGTACCCTCTACTAGCGCACTCTCGGCAAAATGCAACATAATACACATATATACAAGTAAGCTTCACAATACAACTCACTTTCACATATCCACATACAATTATGCATTCTAATTAGCAACTTAACTCTGTCAACACATTTATACATTCTTTTTTACTCAAAGGTAGTTATACCACTACTAATCGAGGCTACTCTTTCCTTGCTTCCTTTCCTAACCTTTTCAAGCTCTCTTCACCTGTGTTCAAAAGCAACGGAGTGAGACATACATCCTAGTAACTCAGAGGTAACCTTAATTACCGGTTAGTAAGCAAAATCATAAACAAGCAATAAAGTAGCATGCGTAATGGTAAAAGCAATAACATACATATATATAGGAATTCATTCTCATCAATCTCATTATGCTCATGCAATGCATTCCTACTTCCCCCTAGTAGAGTAAACTCCATACCTAGACTAGGCCATCTAGTCATAAGGAATAGGGCCCACCATACCACTGCTCAAACTAGGTCATTTTCAAATAGGTAGTCTCCTAGGTCTATCATGGTGGAGTCAAGCTCTATACTCTGGACCATCAAGACTTGCTAGCCTTATATAAAGTAGGACCATAACCTCCTACCCTAGTCTAGGGTAACCTTATGGATCATTTAATATCCAAGGTCCATCGTGGCGAAGTCAAGCTTTACGCTCCAGATCATCAGGATTCTTCTCTTAGGTCTATCCTGGCAGAGTCAAGCTCTATGCTCTGGATCATCAAGACTTTCTGGACCTCCTCATGGTAGGGCCGCGTTTCACCCTACCATAATCCAAGGTATATCTCGTAAATGTGATGCATGTTAATGCACGTGCCACTTTAAATTCATTTCAATCAATACTCACACACTTGCATACATATACTTTCACAATGCTACTACTCTGTTAGTTCACTATGCAATGCACATAGTTCTATCAAAATACTTACAAATAATTTCACAAACGAACAAGTAAAAGCATTACTCCAGTTACCTTTAACCCTTAGTAGCAAGGATTACCAATCACACTAAGCTCCTAGGGGTGCAAATTCTCATGAGCAACTTTAGAGTACTCAATCTGCATAACACAGTGCCCCTCAATCAATTTCCAACACATTTCATAGGCATTGATTTAGCTAAATCAAATCCCTTAAAAAATCAAATAGTTTATTTGAACCCTTTTCAATTTAGTTATCTATTATTTATAGTCATTAGCCCAACAGGCTACTTAAACAATCATAAAAACTTCTTAACACACTCATCTACCCAAAATCTCACTATTGACCTAACTTTTAGGCTATTTTGAGCCTAAATGCTCAAAGCTAAACCATTTAACTCCATACTAGTTAAAAAATCTTAGTTCTATATTCGATATCCTATTTTAATCCTTTCTTTTAGATTATAACACCTCAAAATCTCATGATTTGATTTCTCAACCAATGAAATTCAATGAAAAAGGGGTAGAATTAAAGCTTGAGATTGTGCAATACTTAACCAGCAAGTTATTAATCAAATTAAACTCTCAAGCTTCAGATTATGCTTGCCCTAGCAGAGCCAAACTCCTCCACCCTTCCAGATGCATTTCTAGTAATTTTACCTTTGATTTCATAAGATAATCATGTTAGCTTTAAGTGATCCTTAGACAATGTGCTGCGGCACATGGCACAGTGAGAAAATTCTCACTTGTGCTCACACGTTCTGTCTTAAATTGTCTTTCTACCCTTTAATCCTATCATTACAACACCAAATCAACACAAAACATCAACTCAATATTCAAACCACAATTAATCCTCTAATTACTAATCTACCCCTAATTAGCAACTAGTTCTTAGGATTGAAATTCAAGATGTTACAATTTTTCCCTCTTTTAAAGGAATTTTATCCTCAAAATTCAAACACAAGTATAAACTCACCTTGTAACATCTTAAGTTTTTTCATTAGTAATTATCAGTATTTTCAAGGGTAATTTGGTCAATTTAGATAAATTTTTGATTTAGCGAGGTCTATAGGAGACTAATATGGTTTTTGGATGATAAATTATTGATTTAATGAGGTCTGTGGGAGACTAATATGGTTTTTTAATCCTTGGACAGCCTTAGAAGAGGTCTACGTTAATGTTCAAGCGGGCCATGACACGAAAGGAAGTTTAAAATTTTATGAAACTTTTTATGCCATGCACCACGACGAGTGTGTCAATGCATCGCGGCGTATGTACAAAATCTGCACTTATCAAATCGTGAATCAAACTTAAAAAGCATAAGAGAGAAAGAAGGAACTTGAGAGCAATGATGAAGAGAGATTTATAGCTACTAGGGATTGCTTCCTACATGATTTTGGAGGCCTTTCAAGCTTCATATACATTGGGTAAGCCTTCCTTTCTTTTCCTTCTCCCTCATTGTGTCAACATCTAGACATTTAAGGAAATTGGGGCTTTGATTTTGGTTTCCTTAGGTTTAAACCAAACCCATTAATTTATTTAAGGTCTTAGGGAGTTAAATCAAACCTCTAACCCTAAGTTTATGAGTTTTGTGGTGATTGGAAATTTTTAGTAAGGGTTTGGATGAACCCTAGGTATAATTTAAAGATTATGAGACAATATAGGATATTGGTTAGTGATTTTGGTGTGTGAGGATGTTTAATAGGATGGTTAGAGTGTTTGGGAATAGTTGATATTGTTAGAAAAGGAATTTGGGTATGTTAGACACTTAAAACCTAGAGAATTCAGAGTTACCCAAAGTGATAATTGATGATTATCACTTGATTGTGTAGATTGAGCATTGCTCGAGCTATATCATACGTATAGAACATGGGGAGCTAACATTAAACCATGGTAACCCTTTTATGTGACAAAGGGTTGAGGTAATAGAATAATTTACACTGATTGATTATATTGCTTAACTGTTTGTGAGTAGATATGTGGATTTGAACTTGAGATTTGAAAACCTTGCCTATTGTGAAATGTGGTTTTGTGCATGAAAATCTATTTTTACAAATGATGAGTATGATGAAAGTTATATATGAATGAGTTAAGAAATTTGAAATGTATATGTGATCTATATGTTGAGTGTAGGTATGATCATGTTAGGGGGTGGGAGTTCACCCGTAGGAAGGAGTAGTGGAAGTCCATATGACATGTATCTCCTTAGTGTCTAGTGAGGCACGATGTTGGAGATTTTCTCCTTAGTATCCATGCGGGATACGACATTAGAGAGTAACGCTCCTTAGCATTAATGATATGGTGTTAGAGTAACGACACCTCAATTCGTGTACGATAGGGGAAACTATAGCCTGAAAGTGGGATAAGACACCTTTGGCCAAATGATCCTACCACTGAAGGTGAGCTTGGATCATTGTGAATGTGTACTTGGTCCAAGAGCCTATGGTTTTGGTTGGGGTAATATGGAGGCTCAGATGGTAAAATGATCATGTTAGTGGTAAAAAAAATGTATTGATGAACATAATATATGGTGATATGCTAAATGTATATTTTAAAGTTCTATAGTTTTACTCTCTTATGGTTATGTATGTTAATTAATAGTAGTGAATTATTTTATTACTGAGATGTTTATCTCACCTCGTGGTTATATTTTACAAGTGAGGGCTCCGGTAGGGGCAAGGAGAAGGAAGGGGCAATTAAAGAGTGAAGAGCATTATAATATAGCTCTTTCCTTACTCTTTGGGATTTGTAATGAATATTGCCATTATATATATTGCCAACTTAGGAACATGACATTATTTTGGATATCACTTATATGGATTTGTTATAAGCATACATATCTTAGCTCAAGGATGATGTGTGGATTATGTATGTGTGTTGGGCCAAGTTACAGTTACAAGTGATGAATTTGAAGTAAATTATGTGCCTAAAATGACCAAGTTGATGTGTGCGCTAAATACAATCCACCCTTTTGTGTTATTGTCAAATAGGAGTTTGGTGGTTATTTTGAGCGTAATTGCTTATTTGTATGATATGAATGAATTGTCATATTGTGTGTGGTCTATTTGAGGTGGTCAAGGTGTCTCTGGGCTAATGGCATTTGGTATTGTGAATTGGACACCTTGGTGTGTGTTTTGAAGTGAAAACAAACCATTTTAAGTGTGGATATCCATCTTTTAAATAGATGATTATTTGAGTGGGAAACTAGTTTTATTAGTTAGAAGGCTCAAAGAGCTTCATGTGGACACTTAAATTGCCTAAATTGGACATCAGATAGCAAAACAGTGCACTTCAAAAGTTCAAAGGGATGTCATAATAGTAATCTGCTGTCATGATAGTGGGTACGTATCGTGGCACGTGGTTATTGCACCACGGTGTAAGAGGCCTTTGACGGACTTGTCCTTCTGTGCCATCTACCATAGTAAGTGTGGCTTGCACCGCAGTGGATAGAGTAGAATTTGTAGAAGAATGATGTTTTAGCCTAATTTTGATGTGTTTTATTTCCCATGCTTCCGTATTTGTTTTAAATTAATTTTTAACCATGGTTTGAGCTTAAACAATATTTATAAAAAAGGTTTTCTTAGGATCCTAATATTTTAAACTAATTATCTTCAAACCCTTGAGTTGTGATAACTTCTTTAGAGGATTTTATTTAATCCTAGTTATCATAACGATGTGTGAGTGTTGTCCTGGTAATGTCAAGGTGGACATTACACACCTTATAAGAACAAGTGAGGGTATTGCTTCCTTATACTCTCCTCTGTCTTCCACATTGCGTCGCCTGAAGCCATTCCTCACCAAAACACCTGAACCAATCGGATAGTCTTGTTATGAAACTACTTCTCTTTGACATTCATTATCTATTCTAGCTTAGTTTGATAAGTTAGATTCTCTTGAATCTCTATCTCTTCTGGCTCAATCATATATGACGGATCCAGTTGATACTTTTTCAATTGTGGCACATGAAACACATCATGCATATCAGATAAAGGCGAAGGTAAAGCGATCCTATACGCTACAGGACCTACTCTCCTCATAATCTGGTATGGTCCCATATAACAAGTTGTTAGTTTCTTGGCCCTTATAAACCTATCAATGCCAGTTAAAGGAGAAAACTCAGAGAAACACATGATCTCCCACTTCAAACCCTAACAGTTGATGCTGCTTTTTAGCATAACTCTTCTAATGGCTCTGGGTAGTAAGCAGTTTCTACCAAATAACCTTAATCTTCTCAGTGGTATGATCCATAATATCAGGATCAATCACACTTCTTTCACTCAATTCAAGCTAACACAATGGAAATTTACACTTTCTCCTGTATAATGCCTCGTACCGTGCCATTTGAATACTTAAGTAAAAGCTATTATTATAAGAGAACTCAACCAAAGGTAAATGGCTGTCCCAACTGCCTTTCCACTTAAAGGTACATGATCGTAATATGTCCTCTAGAATCTATATTGTGCATTCAATCTATCTATCAGTCTATGCATGATAAGAGGTACTAAACTTTAACTCGATACCTATTGCCCTCTATAATGCTCCCCAAAACCTTGAAGTAAACCAGGGATCTCTATCTAACACTATATCCTTAAGTACATCGTGTAATCTTACCGCCTCTCTTACATACACTTTTGTGTAATCTTACCATATTATAGGTGGTCTTAACTAGCAATAACTGTGCTGGCTTCATCAATCGATCCACAATAACCTACACAAAATCATAACCTACCTGAGTTCTCGGTAGACCAGACATGAAGTCCATTGAAATGCTATCCTACTTCTATTGGGGAATCTCTAAAGGTTGTAATGTCCTAGCTGGTCTCTAATACTTGATCTTCACTTTTTGACATGTGAGACACTAGTTCACAAACTCAGTAACATCCCTCTTCATACCTTGCTACCACCAATGCTTCTTCATGTCATAGTACATCTCGGTTATACCAGGATGCATAGTATATCTATTCCAGTGAGCTTCTTCCAACAATTTCCTTCTGATTTCTTCATTCACAGGTATACAGATTTGGTCTTTGTACAGGATGAACCTATTGTCACTGAACCAAAATGAGGTAGTACAACTTTCCTCTATATCTTCTTATATATTCAACAAAAACTTGTCTTTCAACTGGGCTTCCTAAATTTCTTTCCAAAATTCATTAGAAATTATGGTTGAATAAATCACATTCAGAGTATAATTTGATGCCTCAAGCTACACCTTTAACAAAGACAACAATAACTGATGTTCTTGGATCATCAATCTAGCCACATGAAGTGATTTTTGACTTAAAGCACCAGCCATGACATTGGCTTTCCTTGGATGGCACTTAAACTCAAAGTTTGTAATCTTTTAGAAATTCCATCCATTGCCTTTTCCTCACATTAAGGTCTTTCTGATCCATAGGATACTTTAAACTCTTGTGATCACTATGCACATTAAACTCTACCCTATAAAGATAATGTCACCAAATCTTGAGAGTAAACACTACAGCTACTAACTCTAGGTCATGTA
This sequence comes from Prosopis cineraria, assembly GCF_029017545.1. Classification (NCBI taxonomy): domain Eukaryota; kingdom Viridiplantae; phylum Streptophyta; class Magnoliopsida; order Fabales; family Fabaceae; genus Prosopis; species Prosopis cineraria. The sequence goes on from NW_026555338.1 coordinate 10,145,193, forward strand.
TTAAATAATTCTCCTCATGAGGTTGCAACTGCCTAGACACATAAGCCATAACTCGATCCTCTTGCATCAACACACAACCCAGACCTTTCGAAAAAATGTTTATGTAAACCTCATAAGGCAATTGTAGATCGAGAATTATCAACACCAACACTGAGGTTAGCTTTTCTTTAAGTTTTATAAAAGCATCTTCACACCAACCATCCCAAATGAAAGGCTAAAATCCTTCCTCATTAAGGGAGTCAAAGAAATAGTACTTTGTGAGAATCCTTGAATGAACCTTCTTTAATAACCTACCAAATCTAGAAAACTTCAAACATCAATTATTGAACTCATTTGTTCCCATTGTAATACCACATCCACCTTGTGAGGATCCACTGAAATACCCTCAACGGACACCACGTGTTTGACAAACCTCACCTCTCGTAGCCAAAACTCATACTTATTCAACTTGGCATAAAAGTTATTATCTCTCAAAATTCTTAACACTATTCTCAAATGTCTCTTGTGCTCTTCCTCATCCTTAAAGTATATCAATATGTCATCTATGAACACAACAACAAACTGATCCAAGAAAAGATAGAATATATAGTTCATATAGTCCATGAAAACTATAGGCACATTTGTCAACCTGAATGGCATCACCAAGAACTTAAAGTGATCGTATCAAGTGTGAAATGTTGTCTTGGGCACATCCTCCACATTCACTCTCAATTGATGATACCCAAATCACAAATCGATCTTGGAAAACACTAAAGCTCCCACTAGCTGATCCAGTAAGTCATCTATTCTTGAAAGTAGGTACTTGTTCTTTATTGTCAACTTGTTCAACTGTTGGTAGTCGATAAACAATCGTAGGCTGCCATCCTTCTTTTTCACAAGTAGGACTGGCAAACCTTATGGTGACACATTATGGCATATGAAGCCCTTCTCAAACACCTCTTCGAGCTGTTTCTTAAGCTCTGCCAATTTAAAAGGAGCCATTCCATAGGGTGCTTTCAAAATAGGCATGGTATTAGGTACTAAATCAATAGAGAATTCCACTTCTCATTCCAGTGGCAAACCCTATACTTCATCCATAAACACTTCTGGAAACTCATTCACAACTTGAATCTTATCAACATTGTCACTACCACTACCTTCCACCATGAAGAAAACTGCATAGGCCTTACAGCCTTTAGAAACCAATCTCTCAGCTTGCACAACTGATAATAATCTTGGTTGATTAGCAACTATTGTGAAAATTACAATTAGTATCATATGTACTGGTTGTAACACCATCTTTCTGGTGCAATCTAATGTAGCATTGTTCTTTACCAACCAGTCTATTTCAATGATAACTCTAATCCTTACATAGGAATTAGGATTAGATCTATTATAAAAGTTCTGCCCTTGAAGCATAACTCAACTTTTCTACACACCTTACTGGTCATATCAAGTAATCCAGAAGGTGTAACATCTTGAATTTCTTAATCCCAACATTAGTGGTTAGTTGTGGGTAAAGTGGAAATTAGTATGGGATAAGAGATTTAGATGATTACTTGATGGTTTAAATTGTTGGTGTGTGATATTTGTTGGATAGGAAGGTATAGCAGAAGATTAAAATTTTAAAATTCCTATCCTGATATGGACCAAACAAACTTGTTTAAATCAAGGTGGATAGAAGAGTTACCTTTTTATTCTTCAAATTTGACACATGTTCTCTTTAAGAGTTTGGATCTTAGGAGCTGACAATGTAAATCTGCTCCCTCTACCAGTATCCACACGAACAGCTCTCTAACTCAAATAGTATGCTGGCGCTCCCAATGTCTGTTCTTCTTTAAACGTTAGTTTTCCTTTCTCTAAGGTGTTTTATAGTCAGAAATTTTCTAACTCACTCTCTCTTCATAAAGCACATCCCTATCTATATATAATATATAGATTAGGGTTTTCACCTTTTACTTAAAGAGCCCATAAAAATTTAATTAAATTTATCTCATAAATTTAATCTATGATATTATATCTAATTTGAATTTATCTTATAAATTCAAATTATAAAACTAACATGATATTCTCTCATATCATGTTAGTTATTAAATTTAATATATCATATAAAATTAAATTTAAAACTAACATAACATACCATAATATAATATAATATAATATAATATATATCACACATACATATTATATTATATATATACACAAATATATATACACATATAAATTTTGAATATATATATATATATTATATATATCTATATTTAATTTTATATATCATATACATATACATATATATATATCAGATACACACACACACATATGAATATATATATATTTATATATTTCAAATATATATAAAATTATATTTCAAATTTCATATAAATATATATAAATATTTATCAAATAAATATTCAAATATATATATATATATAATTCATTCACCCTGTATTACATTCATTGAATTTAGACATATTCCAAATTTAATGAACTTGGACATAATAGCTCAAATTTGACTATTCTTGTGTGTGACCCTATAGGCCCATATGAAGTTGGTAGTAAGCTAATTACGTGATTAGCCCATAAGTCACATGTGGCCTCTAGCAAGACATTGCAACTACCCAATTCACATGAGGACCGATGATCTAATGTAACCTATCAAGCAATCATATCACATCTCTTTTGTCACGTGATATTTTGGTCAAGTGTGAGGCATGAAATTGTCACTCTCCTTTACTTGACCATTACTTTCTCGATCTCTGAGTGCATTGACTGTAGTAATAGAAAAACCTTTTTAATTATAGCATGGCCATACATTTTCTCAGTCTTACTCATCGAGGGGCCTAGTAATATCTCTCACTTAATATGAGGGACAAAGTCCATCTTGACCACTCATATTCCTTTGCATGAATATCACTAAACTCAATCGCAGCCTTTACGATCACCCGATCAAAGATGACTTTTGACTAGGTCAAAGTTTAGTGGTCATCATGTAGGAATCCATGATGATCTTAGGTCAAAGGGCTTAGTAATATAGTCACATATAAAATAAGCTTATAACTTATACCATACAACTTTCTCATAGCGGGTCGATCCAACACCTTGTAATTTTTCAAGTGCCTATGACTTTGATTTGTATCTCTATAATTAATTAAAGTCATACTAGTCTTGTTTCATCTACGATCCCTCATAGATGACCGACTAGGGCCATTTAGGACAATCACTATAATTTGTCCAAGGATACAGTTATCATAGTGAGTATGAAATTGATATGATAACAAAAGGAAAATTCATTAAATAACAATGTGCATAGTATAATGATTGGCCTTGGGGCATAATTTCCAACAGTATGAACAGATATGGGTGATAAGATTGTGTTTTGGGTCGAAGCAAATGCGGGTGGTAAGAATAAATCTCATTGTGCCACGCACCACAAATTGTGCTGCATGCACTGCAGCACATGGACAAGGAAATCACTTTTTAAGTCATAAAATCTCAAAAGTGAAAATTGAGAAACACATGAGAGGAGTAGAAGAGAAGGGCTGAGGACTTAAAGCAAGATATTTTAAGTCATTGGAAGGTGATTCAGATCGATAACTTGTTAGGTAAGCTACGTATAACTCTTACCTTCTATTCTACCCAAATTTCTCTGAAAATGAGTTATAGGGAAATTGAATCTGTGAAATTTAAAGGGTTTGATTTTTGCCTAATAGTAATAAAAAGGTTTTCAAGAGTTAAATTAGAACTTTAAGAATGCTTTAAAGCTGAATGGTACAGCTTTGGACCCGTAGGCTCAATTTTAGCCTTAGAGAGAGAAGAGTTAGGGCAAAAAGTTAGTTTAAGTGAAATAAGACCAATTGAGGTAGTGTAAAGTAGTGATTGGATAGTAATGGACCTAGAATGGATAAATGAAAAAGAATTTATGAATGAATATAGCTCTATGTAGTAAAAATGAGTTTTTTGGTCAAAATAGGTAAAATGACTAAAATGTGCCAAATATATTTAGATTGGCATATTAGACGTGTGAGTAGAGAAATGAAGCTTAAGATAAGCTATTGTGATAGTTGAAATCCACGAGTAACCTTTCTAGTGATAGAAGGGTTAAGGTAACTAATTAACTTCCTTCATTTGATTGTTTATTATAACTACATGTGAATATGTTATGCAGTGCATGAAATGATTTTGAACTAAACATGTTTTATAGCATTATGTGATTGCTGTGTGAAATGACTTTTGAATAAAATAAAGCATTGAAATGTGATTTCAAATGGAATATATTATATGTATGTGTTATGTGTAAGAAAGTGTGAAAGGGTAAATAAGAACCTTAAATGGTTCGAAAAGTATGATCACAATGGTGAAGTTCACCTAAGAGGAGGAGATGATAAAAATCATATGTCAAGGTTTCCTTAGTACCTAGTAGGGTACGGTATTAGAAACAATTCTCTTTAGTGCCTTGTAAGGTACGGTGTTGGAGAAGATCTCCTTGGTGCCGATTAAGGTGTGGTATTAGAGATGAGACACTCCTTAGTGTCTTTATGATATGGTGTTAAAGTCAACGATGCCCTATTGTATGTATTAGGGGAAACTATAGTTTGTATATGTGTTAAAACATCTTTGGCCAGGTAATTCTACCACTTCAGGTGAGCTAAAGGCCAATGAGAGTGTACATGGGTCTAAGGTGAGCCTATGGTTTCATGTTAGGTTGATTTGGAGGTTCAGTCAGTGGTGATCATGCTATATCATGCTATATGATAATATGAGATGTTATAAGATGCTATGAGGTTCTATGTAATGTTATACATGAGAAAATGGTGGAATACAGAACATTGATATGCTTTACTTCCATATCATTGCATGTGATAATAAATAGGAGTGAGTTATTCTGTTGCTAAGATTTTTATCTCACTCCAGTGGTTACATGTTTATAGGATCGGGCAGTGAGCAAGGCAAAGGAAGAGAGTCAAGATCAGCTTAGAGTTAAGAAGTCGTGTATGCTCTAAGATTGTGTAGTGAACTAAGAATTTATATATGTGTGTGTAAATGAGTTGCCATAAGGTTGCATGCATGACTTGAGAAGTTATTATGGAAACCTAGCCCGATTATGTGTATATGTGCTGAATTGAAATAAGGGGCTATGATTGAATATGTTTAAGTTGAAATGGTTGTGATTGTTGGTGAATCTTAAGCCCAAGTGAGAAATTATGATGAAATGAGTAATTTAAGGCTAAGATTGTGATGTACATGTGTTATTATTATAAATGCACTTGATTGTGTTGAGAAAAGGCCAAATGGGCCAAGTTATGTCAAGAAATGGCATTTTGTGCAAAATTGTGAAAAGTGAAAATTGACAATAGAAGGGTTAAATTTCAATATGTGTGTATGATTGAGATAGATTATGGTTAATCAAGTGTATTAAGGCCGTTTGGACTTGATTTAAGGCCTTGTATGGTCTAATAAGAGAAAGTATCGATTTGAGCACTTGGGAGCACAAATTTTTCAGAAAAAGTAACTATTTACACTTAGGTGTCCAAATTTTAATCAAACTGTTAGATCATATCCAAACCTATCTCATTAGTTAGCTTATGAGTAAGCTACGTGTGGGCACTTGAATCACTCCGATCGGATGTCATATGTAGAAATGGCACATGCCGAAAGTTCATCATTTTACTGTCAAAATCATAGCATAAAATTAGAAAGACGTGCTGCACTGCATGGTGTCACATGCCAGGACACATGACATAAAAAAGTTGAGCGTATGGCTTTATGTCACAATCCACAGCGCATGTATTGCACGTCGCGGCGCACGGACCAAATCCCAACTTTATTTTGTGATGACAATGCATGCAATTGAAATGAGGGTGCTCATGGGATATGTCCGTTACGAATTAGAGAAACATATTAGTTATTTCCACTATGTATTTCTGTAATTGTATTGTGATTTGAATGGTTTTATAAATTAAGCCTTTGGCTAAAGCTTTTCAAATGAATCTTTTGATTTATGTTTGGTGTGATTGATGTGTTAACACCATAATCTTCTCTTGTATTGAGTAGATATAGGATAAGGTTACATTTTAGTATCAGTTTCTCGAGTTTTAAGACCTGATTGTGATTGATGCATTCATTTAGAAATATTGGAAGTTATACTTGTTCATTAGACAACTCATTCCCTGATGTCCTTTGTGTTTCTTATTTCATCCTTAGGAGGGGAGAAAATAGTGCAATATGAGAGGCAATCGTGCTAGAACTACTGTGTCTAGGAAAATTGTTGAGGAGGAGCAGGGGCCAGAAGTTCAACCGGTTCAGCCACAAAGAGATAGACATGATGAGCTACTTGAACAGCTTAAGGATAGAGTGGTTGATATAAGGCAGACAATTAAGGATCATGACATGATCTTAACAGGTAGAGAGCAAGAAGAGAGAGTTATGGCACTAATCTATATCCCAGTGCATGAGGAAGCACATAGTAGACTAGACCATCTCAAGATTCGGGTAGCAGACCTGAGATTCATAGCACTAATCTATCAATCATGCTTGAAAGACATTTATTTAGTTCAACCCGCTGACATTTGGTGGAAGCATAAGAGAGGGGGAAGCAGAACTCTAGATAAAGCAAATGCAAACTATTTTTGAGGTGGTGATTTGTACCCTAGAGCAGAAGGTTATCTTGGCCATGGTGCAGCTAGTGAGTGCTGCTAAGAGGTGGTGGGAATCAGTGAGGCCAACTGGTGGTATTTCGTTAAGCTGGGATGAGTTTAAGAAAGTATTCTGTGATCATCATTTCCTAGTCTCATTCTGAATCGAGAAGGAAGAGGAGTTTCATGCCTTCAGGCAAGGAGACCTGGATGAGGAGGAGTTCATAAGGAGGTTTAATGATCTATCAGCTTACTTGAAGTGGATAAGGAGTTCATACCTCTAGCACAATAGTGATTTGAAGTGGAAAGCTAAGAGATTACTTGAAAAGATGAGACTGGAGTATCACCAACAAATAGCATTTCTTGATGTGACTACATATGAGGAGATGTGCCACAAGCTTAGAGTAGCAGCTAGCCATGGCAGAAAGGCAGATACTGAGAGGAGGCGAGACAGTATGGGGAGGTTTTCTTCTCCTTTGGGTTTAACTAGTGGAATTTCAAAAAGGCTTGGGTTCAACACGAGCAGTTCCAATTCTTCTGGAAGGAGAGGTTTTAGTAGAGAATCTCAATCTCGACCTATACATAGAGGCTCAATGCAGAGAGATGGAGGTGTGAGAATTGGACCTCCACAGTCTTCGAGGCAAGCATCAAATGTTCCAGCTTTGACATTGAGTACTGGAAAGATACCCAAGTGCAACATATGTGATAGATCTTATTCGGGAAGATGTTGGGCGTGTTACAAGTGTGGCAAGTCGAGACATGTAACGAGGTAATGCCCGAATGGCAGAGTTGAGGGGACTGAGCAGAGATTGACAGTTCCTTATCAAGTATTCACAGTTATGCAGGAAGAGGCCAAAGCATCTCCAAAATTAATCAAAGGTATGATTTCTATTTGTGGTTGCAAAGTAGAGGCACTGTTTGGTTCGAGTGCCACTCATTCATTTATGTCTGAGAAATGTATGGATAGATTAAGTTTATCTTTGCAAGAATTTCTTGTGTTCATCAGAGTGACAACACCTTTTGGATTATCTAATATTACAAGTAGAGCTTAACAAAATGTGGAGATTCAATTTGAGAATGGAATTTCTAATATCGATCTGATTTGTATTCCTATAAAAGGAATAGATGTGATTATTGGCAATGATTGGCTAGCAATGAATAACGTTATGCTTGATTGTGCCAAAAAGGTGGTTTTATTGTCGGTGTTGTCTGCAGTAATAGATTCTTCATAGCAGCCTAAGTTGTTATCGGTAGTTAATGCTGAGAAGTTGATCCAACAGGTGAGGCGTATATAGTGTCCTTTGCCTCTAGCATGATATATGATGATGGAATTGAAAAGATTGGGGGTAGTAATTGACTTCCCAGAGGTTTTTTTTGATGAAGTGACTAGATTATCTCCTGAAATGGAAGTTAAATTCTCGATTGATTTGGTTCTTAGAAATTAACCAATATTAAAGGCCCCATATAGAATGTCACTGTCAAAATTAGCTGAATTGAAGAAATAGATTGAAGGTTTACTAGACATGGAATTCATTAGACCAAGTGTATCACCCTAGGGGTCATCAGCATTGTTTGTAAGGAAGAAGGATGGTAGTCTGTGTCTTTACATCAATTATCAACAGTTGAACAAAGTAACTGTGAAGAACAAGTATCCTTTACTGAGGATAGATGATCATTTAGACTAATTAACGGGTGCCTCAATCTTTTTCAAGATTAACTTGAGGTTAGGGACCATCAATTGAGAGTCAGTGTAGCAGATATACCTAAGAAAACTTTCAAAACTCAATATGGCCATTATATGTTTTTAGTTATGCCATTTGCTTTGACTAATGCTCTTATGGTGTTTTTAGACTATATAAACCGCATATTTAGGGCGTATTTAGATCACTTTATAGTGGTCTTTATAGACAACATCCTGATCTATTTTGAAGATGAAGAGCAACATGTGAAGCATTTAAGGACGATACTTCAAGTCCTGAGAGATAAGAAATTGTATGCTAAGCTCAGTAACTGTGAGTTTTGGTTGAGAGAAGTCAAATTTTTAGGACATATGGTGTCAGTGGATGGAATTTCTGTTGATTCGCATAAGGTTGATATAGTATTAAAGTGGGAATGTCCTAGTTCAGTCACAATGATACATAGTTCTCTGGGATTAGCTAGGTATTATCAATGATTTATCTAGGGATTTTCCTAGATAGCTTCTTTTTTAACTAAGTTAACACAGAAAGATCAGCTTTACATATGAGATGATCGATGTGAAGTGGCATTTCAGTAGCTGAAAGAGAAGTTAACTAGAGCACCAGTGTTGATTGTCCCTAATTTAAGGTCACCTTATGAAGTGTACATGAATTCAACATTGAGTGGGCTTAGATTTGTCTTGATACAAGATAGTCAGGTGGTAGTGTATGCTTCTTGACAATTGAGACCGCATGAAGAGAACTATCCTGCACATGATTTAGAGCTCACAGCAATGGTGTTTGCTCTATAGATTTGGCACCATTACCTATATGGTGCAGTTTCACTGTGTTTAGCGACCATCAGCAGCCACATTATTTATGGCATCTTGTGAATGTTGCATGAAATAGCTTTTGATCAAATGAAAGTATTGAAAATGTGATTTTATATGGTATGTAAATATATATATATATATATGTTATGTGTGAGAAAATATATAAAGTGGTGATTAAGGAACCTATGAATGGTTCGAAAAGCATGATCACAGGGGTAGGAGTTCACCTGAGTGGAGTAGTGGTGATAAGACCATATGGCATATTCTCTTTAGTTCCTAATGAGGTGTGGTGTTGGAGAATTATATCTCCTTAGTGTCTTTATAAGTATGGTGTTAGAGAAGATCTCCTTGGTGCCTGTTGAGATGCAATGTTAAAGATTTAGGGCTCCTTAGTGTCTGTGTAATATGATGTTGGAGTCAATAACACCTCATTGTGTGTATTGGGGGAAACCATAGTTTGAAAATGAGATAAAACACCTTTAGCCAAGTGATTCTATTACTAAATGAGAGTGTACATTGGTCTAAAGTAAGCCTATAGTTTTATGTCAGGGTGATTTGGAGGTTCGGTCAATAATGATCATGCTATATGTTGTATATGTGGAAAAGTAATGAAAAGTTGTGATTATAGAAGTAAAAGAGGTAAATTGACACGTGTGATTGTGAATTGAAATGAAATATGTGATATGTTATCTAAAATGGCATATTATACTTGACTTTCATATAATTGCATTTGATCATTAATAGGAGTGAGTTATTCTGTTAATGAGATTTTTATCTCACCCCCGTGGGCAGTGATCAGGGGATGAGATAAAAATTTCAGTAACAGAATAATTCACTCCTATTGACTATATCACATGCAACAATATGAAAGTAAAGTATATTATATCATTTAAAATCTTATTAACATAGTATATATTATAAGTTCCATTTAAATCACATTAATGTTTCACCTTTCATTTCTTTACCACTTTTCCACTTATAGCATTCCATAGCATGATCACTACCGACCAAACTTTCAAATTACCCCAACATGAACCCATAAGCTCACCCTAGACCAATGTACACTCTCATTAGTCTTGAGCTCACCTAAAGTGATAAAATCACCCAACCAAAGATGTTCTATCTCACTACTGGACTATGGTTTTCCCTAGTACACATAATGGGGTGTTGTTAACTCTAACACCATATCACATAGACACTAAGGAGTCTCAAATCTCCAACACCACACCTCAATAGGCACTAAGGAGATCTTCTCCAACACTGCATCTTATAAGGCACTAAGGAGGTATATCTCCAACATTGCACCCCGTCGGGTACTAAGGAGAATCTACCATATAGACTTATCACCTCCTCTTCACTCAGGTGAACTCCCACCCCTATGATCATATTTTCTGAACTATTTAAGGTTCCTCATTATCACTTTACACATTTTCTCATGCATAACCCATATATATTTAGATAACATTAGAAATCACCCATTTCAATGCTTTTATTCTATCAAAAGCTATTTCATACAACATTCACATAATGCGATAAAACATGTTTAGCTTAAAACATTTTTATGCACTGTATAACATACAACACATAATTACAATAAACAGTCAAACAAAAGAAGTTATTCAATTACCTTAACCCTTCTGTCACTAGAAAGGTTACCCATGGATTTCAACTACCGCAATAGATTATCTCAAGCTTCCTTTCTCTACTCACACATCCAATATACTAATCTGGACACACTTGGCACATTTTAGTCATTTGATCCATTTTGACCAAAAACTCATATTTACTACATAGGGCTATATTTATCTGTAAACTCTTTTTCATTTATTTATTCTAAATCCATTACTACTTGTCGCACCTGGAAAAATGCGACGTGGACGGCACGCGAGCGGAGGTCCCAACCTTCGCGGAGAGAACCGGATCGAACGAGGAGTCGCCACTAAGATTTTGAGGGAAATCTCGGGAAACCGATTAATGGAGGATAAGGGTGGTCTGCGAAATCAAAGAATAGGTTCGGGAGTCGGTTGAGTGTGGGGAAGGTGTTAGGCACCCCACAACACCCATTCGTCAAAACGGTTACCTGAAGTTTGTTGTGCTCTTTTAATATGGTTTTATAATTATTTTAATTATCCCTTTTGTATTCATGTGTTTGATAAAAATGATAAGAATTAAATGAGAAATGTTTATTTATTTACGAGAGAGGACGGACTTGACTCAGAATCTGACTCTAAGGCCTACGTACCCTGTAATGGGGATCAAAGTCCACGTAGTTCGAGCTTAAAAGTTTGTTAGCGAAAATATTTTTTTTGAAGAGAAATTAATTAGAAATAATTCACCATTTTTCAAATAAAACAATTTCTGAAATTTTGATATGTGTGTTTTAAATTGCAAAAGGTAATTTAATTTTAATTATTTTCTCCATTTTTAAATTTTTGGAATAAAGAAAGAAAAGAGTTTAAAATTATTTTTTTATTTTTTATGATTGAGAATTTTCATCGTAGTACCTGCAGAACCTTATTAGTTCATACGGTAATGCGATTGCTCTAAATATCTAGGGAGATTCTGAAATTTCACACGATAAAAGAGTTTGGCAATTTAATTTATTTTATATTCTTATGTATATTTTAAGTGTTAAAAATATATTTTAAGTGTGTATATACATGTTTTAAAGGTTCTTAATCATCATACCTGCAAAGTCTTATTGACTTATACAGTAATATGATTATCCTAAATATCTGCAGAGATTCTAAAATCTCACACGATAAAGGAATTAAATTTATTTAAATATATCTTTAATTAATTTAATATATAATTTATATATATGTGTGTGTGTGTGTGTGTGTGTGTGTGTGTGTATTTTAAAAACTTAATCGTTATATCTGTAGAATCTTATTAACTCATACGATAATACGATCATCTTAGAAGTCTACGGAGATTCAAAAATCTCACGTGGCTAAAAGATATAATTAGTAAATTTGATTACAATTTAAATGCATTAATTTGGTTAATTAATTTTCTAAATTGTGTATTATATGATTATTTACAAAAATCATTTATTTATTATAAAAATTGAGAATCACTATATTTGGAGGACTTCTTATCCCACACGATGATGTGACTAATTTAAGTCTCTACGAAGATTCTTGAAATCTCACATGAGACTTAAATAAATTATTAATTTGGATTATATAAAAGAGATTTAATTTTAATGATGGGCCTTTAGAACCCATATTAACATATAAGTTTTGCTCTCGTATCTGCGAAACCTTATTGATTTACACGATACGAGATTATCCTAAATATCTGCAAAGATTCAAAGTCTCACACGATAAAAGGATTAAATAATATTTACTTTAAATGTATTTTAATGCGCAATTATACATCACATATTTTTAAATATAGAAATCTTAATCGTTATACCTGTGAAGCCTTATTGACTCACACGGTAGTACGATTATCCTAAAGGACTATGGAGTTTCAAAAATCTCACATGACCAAAAGATCCAATTAGAAAATGTGATTATAATTCAAATTTATTAATTTATTTAATTAAAACCATAAAAACATTTATTATTTTATTTGCAAAATTTGTTTATTTATTTACCACATAAATCGTGAATCACGATATCTATGAGGATTTATTATCCTACACGATAAGGTAATTAATTTAATTCTCTACAAAGATTCTTAAAATCTCACATAAGACTTAAATATTTATTATAAGATTGATTCTCATACCTGCGAAACCTTATTGATTTGCACGGTATGAAATCATTCTAAGTGCCTACGAAAATTCTAAAAATCTCACATGACATATAGATAGCCAAAATATTTGTATTTACAGTCAGTGTATAATATTGTGGGTAGCTAAACAATTCATGCAATAAAGGCTATGGAAAGAACAGAGAAATAAAATATTTTGACAATTCACTATTCTTTTGACTTGAGGATATATTCTAAAAAATTAGATTTGGCATAAACTTTTAGCAAGATCATAACCACGATAGATACGACTCCAAACCCCAATCAACCTCACAAATTATCAATATTTTCACAAGCTCTCCTTTTTCATTTTTTTGTCAAACACCTCTCATGTATGTTCTAAATTCTACATAAAAAAATATTTAATTCTTAAATTTTTAAATGCCTAAACATACATCTAGAGTAGTGCCTAAACATATCTGGATTAGTCCACACCCTTAACATCTATCAATAAATATATGTTCATCAATGAATCCGAATTAAGGGAGATGATATAATTTAAATATTACCTGAGCAGCTTGTGATTCCAGGCTTGCATTCTTCTTCCTCTCAAGACGACACTTTCATTACCTCAACCTCAAGTTTTGAATGTGTTTCAGGTTCTTTGTTGCTTGTAAAACATCTAGAACTCGTGTGACTGAGGGAAGAAGAACATGGTGATCTCGTTCAGTCCACAAACTAACGTGTGCATGCATGCTACTGTTTATGCATGTTCTTCTTCTTGCTCTCTCAGTTCCAATCCCTATTCAGTCATCCTCCAACTTCTGCTTTGCCTCTATGCTCGGTCTCCGTTCTTATGCTCTATTTTTCTTCCTCTCTCCCTTTCCAGTTTCGGTCTCTTTGTTTTTTCTTTGTTGTACTCTGTTTTTGCTTCAGTTTCCTCCTCTCTTAGTCTCTTTCTCGTCCATCTCTCTCTCGTGTTTCTGGCTCTCTTTTTTTCAGTCTCTCCTCTCTCGATCTTTCTCTTCTCTTCCTCGGTCTTCTTCTTCCCTCCTTCCTCCAGTTTTCCTCGCTGTCTTTTCCTTGCTTAAACCTCTCGTTCTCCATCTTCGACTCTCTGTCTCCGTTCATTCCTTGTTCCAGCTGCTGTGCTCTCTTACTCTCCTTCTCTGTCTCTCTCTCCTCTAGAAATCCCTCTCTCTCATTCTTCTTTTCTGCTCTGTTTCTCGTTCAGTTGTGTTCTCTTCTTTCCGTCTCTGTTTTCTTCCTTTTGTTTCTCTCTTCTCTTCGTCTCTATTTTTTTAGTTTCTCTTCTCTCTTAGTCCTTTCTCGCTCTCTGTCTCTCGCTCAAACGCTCTCAGCTCTCTCTCTTTTTCCATTTTTCTCTCCTCCCAAAATTTTTCTCGTCCCCCCTCTGTTTTTTTTCTGGTTTCTGTGTCTGCTCTTTTTTTTATCCTTCCACTTGCGTGCATCCTGCATTTTCTCATTCTGTTTCTTTTTTCTGCTGGCCAAAAGTGTATGTACGTATGCTGGTTGCTTGCTGCTCCTTCTGCTCTGTTTTACTGTGCATGCATGCGTCTAATCTCTTTCTGCATTTTTCTCTGTGTGGCTGTATGTTTACGTGCTTCCTTTTGCTTTCTTTCTCTGCTGCATCTGGGCTTTGCTTCTTTTCTTCTTGTTCTGTCACGTCTGCGTGTGTGTGTGTGTGCTCTATGCATGCTTGGTTCTTCTTGCTTTTCCTTCTCCTGTCTACATCTGACTGAGTAGAGAGATTTTGGAACCAATGGGTTGAGATTCAACCCCTTTTTTTTTATTTTGTTAAATTATTATATTTTTAAAATATAATCCTAAAAAAATATTAAATTTTATTATTTTTTTATATATTTTTTGTTTATTTATTAAATTTAAAAAATGTCCGGACAAAATATGATGTTCACACTACTCAATTACTACTTTAAATCACCTCAATCGGTCTTATTTCACTCAAACACAATTTCTACCCTAATTTCTCTCTCTCTAAGGGCCAAATGAGCCTACGAGTTTAAAGCTCCATCGTTCAGCTTTAAACCAGTCGTAAAGCTCTAACTTAACTTCTAAGTACTTTTATTACTATTAGGCAAAAATCAAACCCCTCAAATTTCACCGATTCAATTCCCCTATAACTCATTTTTAAAGAAATCTATGTAGAATGGAAGGTAAGAGTTATACGTAGCTTATCTGCTAAGTAATCAATCAAAAACACCTTTGATTGACCTGAAATAGCTTGCCCTAACCACCTTTCACTTTCTCTCCTCTCGTTTCGTGTGTTTCAAATTTCACTCCTCTAAAATTTCTGAAATTTCATGACTTAAGAAGTGATTTTCTAGTCCATGCGCCACGGCACATGCAGTACAAGCCGTGGCGCATGGCACAGTGAGATTTATTCTCACCAAGCTTACTTGCTTTAACCCGAAACGTACTCCTTCCACCCGTATCTATTCATACAACACACCAATGAGTCAAATCATTAAGTAATCATTCAAATTTCTAATCCTACACTCATTTCCACTTTACCCTCAGTTAGCAACTAATCACAAGATTAAGAAATTTAAGATGTTACATATTGTGGTTTATTTGATTTTACAAAACAAGTGTTTGGCAAAAGCTTTTCAAACAAATTCTTTGATTACTGATTGATGTGATTAGTGTGGTAATTTAGTTAATCTTTTCTTGTATCAAGCAGATATAGGAGGAGGTTATATGAACTCTTAAGGAGTTGTTAAATTTCCATGATAATCCTTTTTGTGGCAAAAGGGTTGAAATGTCTGCCTTGATGTTACCAACATTTACCACAACTTACAACAAGCAATGATAATTAGGAGCAAAGATTGCTCCTAAGCTCACATTAAATATATAAGGATTAAATTAATAATCTTTTAGAAATAATTTTAAAATATTTTAGATCCTATAAAAATCTTTCAAATAGGTAGTTTGAGCTTAAACTTAATGATATATAAAGATATGGGAAGCATGGAAGGGTTTTGGGAAGCAAAACACTTGAAAATAGGGCCAAAAATGTCATTTTTGAGTATTCCGATACATGTGTCGTGGCTCGTAGTCTATGTGCTATGGCATGTGGCATAGAGAGGCCAATTCAGCCACTATACCTTGCACTGTGGCTTGCAAGCAATGTGCCGCAATACACATGTCCCTGTCATGACAGCAAAATGCTGTCATGACACCTTTTTGAGATGAACTTCGAACATGCCCTACTTTTGCATTTGATGTCTGATTAGAGTGATTCAAGTGGCCATGTGAAGCTTATTCAATAAGCTAATTAATGATATGAGTTTCATTACAATCCAATACTGTATAAGAATTTTAGATACTTGAATACAAAATTCAGTTTTTAACATGATTTTCAAGCATCCAAGTACCCACAACTCTAAACTTATACTATTAACCCATTTTGAGGCTTGGACTAAGTTCAATAGACCAAAATATACCTGATTGAGCATTTAAACACATAAAAATATACCAAAAATAAAATTTAGCCAGTTAATGCCAATTTCACCCAATATGGCTAAAAACATAAAATCAATACCACATACACCATTTGGCCTCTATTACCACATAATACATCACATATACATTATCACCAAATGTATACAACATTCCTTACACTTTTATTAGTATTTTAGCCTAAAATTATAAAAATCACCACATATCCACATCATATACAATATTAGGCTAAAATACAAAATGGCATAGTATAATACAAGTGCAACCTGTAATACCCTGAATTTCTTAATCCCAAGATTAGTAATTAATCAAGGGTAAGTAGTGAATAGTATGGGATTAGATATTTCGATTATTACTTGATGGTTTGACTCATTAGTGTGTTATATGAGCAGATACAGGTGGACGGAGTATGTTTTAGGTCAAAGCAAGTACACGTGGTAAGAATTCTCATTGTGCCATGTGCCACAGCTTATGCTGCATGCGCCGCAGTGCATGGACCAAAAATTACCTTTAGAAGTCATGAAATTTCAAAAATTTCATAGAGGTAAATTTTGGAAACACAAGAGAGAAGGAGAGGAGAAGGGTTGAGAAGCTAGAGAAAGCTATTTCAAGCCATTGAAAGGTGCTGCTGATCGATAACTTGTCAGGTAAGCTATGTATAACTCTTACCTTCCACTCTACATAGATTTCTCTAAAAATGAGTTATAGGAAAATTGAATTGGTGGAATTAGAGGAGTTTGATTCTAGCCAAATAGTAATAAAAAGATTCTCAAAAGTTAAATTAGAGCTTCACAGTTGATTTAAAGCTAAACGGTATAGCTTTGAACCTGTAGGCTCAATTTTGGCTTTAAAGAGAGAAAGTTTAAGGCAAAAATCATGTTTGAGTGAAATAAGACTAGTTAAGGTGATGTAAAGTAGTAATTGGGTAGTAATGGACCTAGAATAGATAAATGAAAAATATTTTACAGATGAATATAGCCCTAAGTAATGAAAATGAGTTTTTGGTCAAAATGGACCAAATGACTAAAATGTACCAAATGTATTCAGATTAGCATATTGGATGTGTGAGTAGAGAAAAGAAGTTTGAGTTGTGGTAGTTGAAATCCATAGGTAACCTTTCTAGTGACAAAAGGGTTGAGGTAACTAAATAACTTCCTTTGTTTGACTATTTATTATAACTGTATGTTAGTATGCTATGTAGTGCATCAACTTGTTTTGGATTAAGTATGATTTATAGCATTGTGTGAATGTTGCATATAATAGCTTTTGATTGAATAAAAGCATTAAAATGGGTGTTTTCAAATGGTATGTAAATTATATATGCTATGTTTGAGAAATTGAGTAAAATGGTAAATGAGAACCTTAAATGGTTTGGAAAGCATGATCATAGGGGTGGGAGTTCACCTAAGTAGAGGAGATGATAAAGATCATATAGAAAAGTTTCCTTAATACCCGATAGGATGCGGTGTTGGAAACAATTCTCCTTAGTGCCTTGTAAGATGCGGTGTTGGAGAAGATCTCCTTAATGCCTATTGAGGTATGGTAGTGGAGATATGTGAGACTTCTTAATGTCTTTGTGATATAGTGTTGGAGTCAACGACACCCCATTATTTGTATTGGGAGAAACTATAGTCTGTATGTGCATTAAAACATCTCTAGCTGAATGATTGTACCACTACAGGTGAGCTCAAGGCTAATAAGAGTGTACATTGGTCTAAGTTGAGCCTATGGTTTCGTGTAGGGATGATTTAGAGGTTCGGTCAATAGTGATCATGCTGTAATATGATATGAAGTTGTAATATGCTACATGACGTTGTGAATTACTATGACATGATATGGAATCCTATGTAAATGATGAAATGTTAAGAATGGATATGTGTTACGTAGAAAGAAATGGAAATGAGATACGTGATACAAATGCTATTTTAATGAGATTTTAATAATATACTATGCTTTACTTTCACATTGTTGCATGTGATAGTCAATAGGAGTGAGTTATTCTATTATTGAGATTTTTATCTCACCCTTGTGGTTACATGTTTACAAGATCGGGAAGTGATCAAGGTAAGAGAAGAGAGTCTAGACCGGCCTAAGTTATTGAAGCCATGTAACTTGGAGTTTCTATAATGAATTGAGAAGTTGGGTATATTGTAAATCTGAGTTGCCATAGGGTTGCATGCATGTTTAAAGGTGATTTTATGGAATCTTAGTCCAATTGCATGTATTTGTGATGCAATGAATTAGGGGGTATATTTTGAGTATGTTTGTGTTGAAATTGTTGTTAATATTAGTAAATCTTAAGCCCATGTGTGAAGTTATTATGAAATGAGTAATTTAGGACTAAGATTGTATTGTGAATATGTTATGGATGAGATTCTATGTGAATGTGTTGAGTAAATGGCTAAGAGGGCCAAGATGAGTCAAAATGTGTTAGATTGTGAAAAGTTATAAAATATGGAAATTGACCGTTGATGGGTCAAATTTCAGTATATGTGCATAATTGTGATATTTTGTGGTCAATCAAGTGTATTAGGTCCTTTTGGACTTAATTCAAGGCTTTAGGTGGTCTCATGAGAGAAAGGGATCGCTTAGGTGCACAAATTTTTCAAAAAAAGGACTTTTTGCACTCGAGTGTCCAAATTTTAATCGACCTATTAGATCATGTCCAAACCTGTCTCATTAGCTAACTTACAAGCTAAGCTTCATGTAGACTCTTGAATCACTCCAATCAAATGTTGTATGTGAAAACAGCACATGCTGAAAGTTTATCATTTTTGTTGTCAAAATGATGGCAGAATTTCGGACAGGCATATCGCAGCGCATGGAGACACATGCTATGGCGCATGGCACAGAAAGTTTAGGCGTGTGGCTCTATGCCATATGCCGTGGCGCACGTATTGCACACCGTGAGGCACAAACCAATTCCCACTTGATTTTTGTGATGAAAAATGCATTTGAGATGAGAGTGCTCATGGGGTGTGTCCACTACGCATTAGAAATATGTGATTTTCTTCCATTGTGTATTCTCTGGTATGATATGGTTTTGAATGGTTTTACAAAATAAGTCTTTGGCAGAAGCTTTTCAAATGAGATTTGATTATTGTGATTAATGTGTTGGTGTAGTAACTCTTGTGATCTTCTTCTGTATTGAGTGGATATAGAAGGAGGTTACAAAACACATATTGCTATATTGAGTCTTAAGTCATCTCAAGTTGAGTTCACTTTGTTCAAATGTTTGATCCGTGATTCACATCTTCATATCTCTTGATCATGCATAATCTTGCTTGAGTGCATTGCATTTTCACACGTGAAATGTATCCAGACTAGTTTTTGTAACATCTTGAATTTCTTAATCCCGTGATTAGCTGTTAATCAAGGGTAAAGTAGTAATTAGTATGGGATTAGAAATTTGGATGATTACTTAGTGATTTCACTCATTAGGATGTTGTATGAATAGGTACAGGTAGAAAGATCATGTTTTACGTCAAAACAAGTGTGTATGGTGAGAATTATTCTCACTGTGCCATGCGCCGCAGCTTATGCTACATGCATCGCAGCGCATGGACTAGAAAATGATGCCTTAAGCCATGAAATTTCAAAAATTTTAGAAGGGAGAAATCTAAAACACACGAAAAGGAGGAGAGAAAAGTGAAAGGTGTGCTACAGAAAGCCATTACAGGTCATTAAAAGGTGTTTCTGATCGATAACTTAACGGCTAAACTACGTATAACTCTTACCTTCCATTCTACCTAAATTTCTCTAAATATGAGTTATAGAGAAATTGAATCGGTAAAATTTAAGGGGTTTGGTTCTTGCCCTATAGTAATAAAAAGGTTCTCAGGAGTTAAATTAGAGCTTTACGACTAGTTTAGAGCTGAATGATAAAGATTTGAACTTGTAGGCTCAATTTGGCCCTAAGTTAGAGAGAGAAAGGGGTAAAAATTTAGTTTGAATAAAATGATACCAGTTGAGGTGATGTAAAGTAGTAATTGAGTGGTAATTGACTTAGAATGGATAACTGAAAAAGAATATATAGCTAAATATAGCCATACGTAGTAAATATGTGTTTTTAGTCAAATTGAACCAAATGACTAAATTGTGCCAAATGTATTTAGATTGGCATATTAAGCGTGTAAGTTGAGAAAGGAGGCTTGTGATAAGCTATAATAGTAGTTGGAATCAACGAGTAACCTTTCTCTTGATAGAAGAATTGAGGTAACCGAATAACTTTTTTTGTGTGACTATTTGTTATAACTGTGAGTGAGTTTGCTATGTAGTGCATGAAATGGTTTTCAACTAAGTATGATTTATGACATATTGTGAATGTTGGATGAAATAGCTTTTGATTGAATAAAAGCATTGAAATATGTGATTTCAAATGGTATGTCATATCTATACATGTTATTTATGAGGAAGTATATAAATTGGTGAATGAGGAACCTATGAATGGTTCAGAAAGCATGATCTTAAGGGTGGGAATTCATCTGAGTGGAGAGGTGGTGATAAGACCATATGACATATTCTCCTTAGTACCTAACGGGGTGCGGAATTGGAGAATTATACCTCTTTAGTGCCTTTATAGGTGCGATGTTAGAGATGTGGGACTCTTCAGTGTCTATGTGATATGGTGTTGGATTCAACGACACCCTATTATGTGTATTAAGGGAAACCATAGTTCAAAAGTGAGATAGAACACCTTTGGCCAGGTGATTCTACCACTAAAGGTGAGCTGAGGGCTAATGAGAGTGTACATTGGTCTAAGGCAAGCCTATGGTTTCATGTCAAGGTAATTTGGAGGTTCAATCAGTAGTGATCATGTTATGGAATGCTATGTGATGCTATATGTTGTATCAGTAGATAAGCAAAGAAAAATGGTGAAACTAATGTAAAAGTGATGAAATAATTGATAAAAGTGATATATGAAAGAAATATGTGATTATGTTATGATTAAGAGTATATTATGCTTTACTTACATATAGTTACATGTGATAGCCAATAGGAGTGAGTTATTCCATTACTAAGATTTTTATCTCACCCCCATGATTACATTTTTACAGTGAGTAGGGCAAAGGAAAAAAGTCTTGTTCAGCTTGAGTTATTAAAGCCACGTGAACTCAGAGTTTGTATAATGAACTATTGTAGTGTAAATTTTGTGTATATGAGTTGCCATAGGGTTACATGCGTGTTTTTAGTAGTGATTTTTGTGAAATCTTAGTCCATTTGTGTATGTATGCGGAGAAATGAATCAGGGGCTCAAATTTAGGTTTGTATGTGTTGAAATGTTGGTGAATCTTAAGCTCATGTGTGAAATTATGATGAAATGAGTAATTTGGGCTAAGATTGTATTGTGAATATAATATGGATGTGGTTTTATGTAAATTTGCTAAGAAAAGGGCTAAATAGGTCAGAATGTATTAATTTGTAAAAAGTCGTGAAATATGGAAATTGGCCGTTGAGGGATCAAATTTCGATATATGTGTATATATGTGATTTACTATAGTTAATCAAGTGTATTAGGTCCTTTTGGACTTAATTCAAGGTCTTGTTTGGTCTAATGAGAGAAAAGGATCGATTTACTATAGTAATCATATGCCACGACGCATAGTACAGAAAGTTTGGACATGTGGCTCTGTGCTACATACCGTAGCACACAAACTGCATGCCGTGGCACATAGCCCATTTTCCAACTTGATTTCTTAGTTTTCAAGGCATGCAATAAGTGTTATGAATGCATAAGATTTGCTTCCGCTGTGTATTACTCAAATGTATTGTGATTTTGGTGATTTTGCAAAATAAGTCTTTGGCCAAAGCTTTTCAAATAACATATTTGATTACTATAGTGTTTAGTGTGCATGGTGATTTTACTAATCTTCCCCTACATCCAATGGATATGGGGGAAGGTTATAGTTTAAGCCTTACTGCCTACTATTTCACGTATAAGTAAAGATATGATCCATATGTGATTTGTCCTCTCAAATGGACTAAGTCTAGATATGGTTATTTCACACGTGACAAATTTTTGATTCCACATAAGTTTTGTTCACAAGAATTGGCTTTGACATTCTGCTAGCCAATCCACACGTGAGAGCAAAGAGGTTCCACATGAATTTTGTCACACAAATCTGAGCTTAACTATCTCTAAGCATTTTCACAAGTGATAACAAGTTGCTTACAGGCAAGATTAATCACACAAAACTAGTGTTGGCTTTCTACAAGCTAAACCATGCTTGAGAGCTTAAGGTTTGCACATGAGTTTTGGCACATAAAACTGAGTACATATTCACATATGCAAAACTATGCATGAGAGATCATGAGGTTCTTGCGTGATTTATTACATACATATATCTGGAACAAGTTTGTTAGGATAAGCTGTCACCCAAGAGGAGGTAAATTGGTTGATACGTAAAAACTTTTGAAAACTTAAAAGAGTGAAAAACTTTAGCAAGAAGAAGATGAGACATAAGATTTATATTAGTTCAACCCCAAACTTGGCCTACGTCTACTCTTCAAGATCACACTTGAGATTTTTAACTAAATTCACAAGCTTCAATAGATGTTTGCCACCACAATATAACTCTCAAGACTTAACTTGTCTTGAATCAATTAACAAACCTTACTATAACCTAAAAAGCTGTTGCAAACACTTGAAAAATACCTTTTAAAGATATCTGAAGAATGAAAATAAACTTTCACAGAAAACTCTCTTAAAGAGTAGATGAAATTATAATTGAAAGCTTATAAACTTATTAAAGCTTTTTCATAATTCTTTTCAAGAATAATGACTGAATGCAAGATGTTGAGGCACAGTTTGAAAGCTTTTCAAATGCTCAAAATAAAAATTAGTTTGCTCAAAGATCATTAGTTCTAGTTTAGGCTCAAAATGAATCACATATATAGTTTTGATAGTTGATAAACTGTTGGAACAGTGATTCTATTTGTTGGTGTAATTTTTTGTGAGTTACCTATTGAATCATATATGAAATTGTAATTGGCTTGTTCCAGGTGTGTGTGTGTGTGTGTGTGTGTGTGTGTGTGTGTGACAAATGAATAATTGGCTTGTTCCAGGTGTGTGGAATCTCTTTACTCTCACACATGAAATGGCTGGCAAAATGCCAAAGCCAATACTTGTGAACAAAACTCGCATGGAAGAAAAAGGCTATCATGCATGAAATAACCACATCCATACATAGTCTACTCGGGAAAACAAATTACATGTAGATCACATACTCATTCACCTATGAAATATCAGGCAATAAGGCATAAACTAGTCTAGATTCATTTTCATGTGTGGAACTCCACATGACTTAAGCAAGATTTTGCATGATTAATAGATATAGATTTGTGAATCATGGATCATACAAGTGAATAAATTGAACTTGGCTTAAGATGACTTAAGACTCAGCATAGCAAAATGTGATAGTGTAACTGACAAATCATGCATGGCTACCATTAATCTCATGTGTGTAATAGCAATTTGACATAATATAATGAAGCACAGTTGCTAAAACTTGCATGCACAACAATAGCTCTCTTGTGTGATTTTGCATACAGAAGCAAGGCTTAAGTGATAGAGGACGCGAAAGCAGAATCCTGCTAGTTTAGGGACAGAACCCTAAAACACAACAAAAACCTAAGAACAAAAAGAAAGGGATGAAATTTATTATGAAAATAAAGAAAGATATGAAATAAACAGTGGGCTAATAATCAAGGATAAGATTCTCTAGAGTACTTGCCTCTAGGAACCCCAACCTTCGAAGACACCATAAGAGTTGATCATGCTCTTGATCATGTCTGTTTCTCACACAGGATGCCACCACAAAGTACTAAGGCTCACAAGAGTTATAAACTCTAAAATGAATAATTTCATTCAACTTCTCTTTTGTTTACAAGAGGGAGCATGCCTATAACTCAATTTCAAAGAAATTTGTGTAGAATGAAAGGTAAGAGTTATACGTAGCTTACCTGGCAAGTTACTGATCTGAATCACCTTTCACCGCTCCAAAATGACTTAACCTAGCTCCTCAACCCTTATCCTCTCTCTGTTTTGTGTGTTTCTCAAATTCTCTTCTCTGAAATTTTCTAAAATTCACAACTTATGAAGGCAAATTCTAGTCCATGTGTCGCGGCACATATAGCACAAGCTGCGGCGCATGGCACAGTGAGATTTATTCTTATCACGCGCAGTTGCTTCCACTCGAAACGCACACCTATCAACCATATCTGTTCATACAATACATAAACAAGTCAAAATGCTAATTAATCATCCAAATCTCTAATCCCACTTTAATTTTCACTTCACCCTTGATTAACCTCTAAACTTAGGATTAAGAAATTCAGGATGTTACAACTCATATGAAAATGACTTGGTCTGAGCAGTGGTATGGTAGACCTTGTTCCTTACAATTAGAGGGCTTAGTCTAGGTGTAGAGTTTACTCTACTGGGGGGAACTAGGACTGCATTGCATGAGCATAATAAGATTGATGAGAATGAATTCCTATATGTGCATATGTTACTATTTTATGACTATACATGCTACTTTATCACTTGTTTATGATTTTACTTATTAACTGGTAATTGGGGTTACCTCTGAGTTGCTGGGATGTATGTCTTACTCCATTACTTTTGAATATAAGTAAAGAGAGGTTAAGAAGGCTGGGAAAGGAAGCGAGGAAAGAGTAGCCTTGATAGGTAGTGGTATGACTACCTTTGAGTTGAGATGAATGTATAAAGTTGTTTATTGAGTTAAGTTGCCAACTAAGATGCATAATTATATGTGAACATAATGAAGTGAATTGTGATGTGAACTTGCTTGTATATTTGTATATGATGTTGCATTGTGCCAAGGGTGCCCCTATGAAGGGTACGTGGGTAGGCTTAAATGTGAATCAAGCAAGTATATGTAGTGTTATAACTTGTTCCACTGGTGTATATATGTGATGATTGTGTGTTAATTGTGAATTGAATGTGTGTTGTGTTGTGAGGCAGAGCCCTATTTGGAAGAGTCGAGTACATTTATAATTCCCGACCATATAGTAAGACAGAGCCTCATATGTGAGAGTCAGAGGGTTAAAGTGGAATAAGTCAGTCATATATGTGATTTTGTATATATATTTATTTTCCTCATATAAGATCACAAGTGTATAATGTGGCTTTGAGAGGTTAAAATGGGCTATTGATGTGATATTTGATATGTATGATGTTAATCAAGTATATGTGGTCCTTTTGGACTTGATTCAAGGCCCAAAGTGGTCTAATGGGATAAAGAATGAGAATTGAGCACTTAAAGTGTGAGTTTTTTAAAGAAAAAGTGACTTTTTGCACTTGGGTGTCTAATTTTAGATTGGACTGTCAGATCGAGTCCAAACTTATTCTATTAGCTTGTATAATTGGTAAGTTCATGTGAGCACTAGAATCACACTAATTGGACATTGAATGTGAAAATGATGCATGCCAGAAGTTTGTCATTTTTGCTATCAAAATGACAATAGAATTTCATACAGCAATAGCTTTCTCGTGTGATTTTGCATACAGAAGTAAGGCTTAAGTGATAGAGGACGCGGAAGCATAATCGTGGTAGTTTAGGGACAGAACCCTGAAACACAACAAAAACTCAAGAACAAAAAGAAATGGATGAAATTTATGATGAAAATAAAGAAAGATATGAAATAAACAATGGGATAATGATCAAGGATAAAATCCTTTAGAGCACCTGCCTCTAGAAACCTCAACCTTCAAAGACACCACAAGAGTTGATCATGTTTATTTCTCACAGGAGATGCTACCATAAAGCACTAAGGCTCACAAGAGTTATAAACTCCAAAATGAATAATTTCATTTAACTTATCTTCCATTTACAAGAGGGAGCATGCCTAATATATATAAGCTCATAAAGAAGACTATTTCCTAAAATTAAAACCTTAATTTCATAATACAAAAAGGAGAAAGAAAATAATATAAAATAAAATAAAGGATAAAATATTCAGCCACATAATTTAGGAGATGTGATCCTAAAATTATGGTATTATAGAACTTAGAAATTAAAAATAATATAATTAATCTTAATCTTTGATTAGACTCAAAATAGGAAACTATGACTAGTCTTGCTCCTTTAGAAAGGGAGTCAAGTCAAAGGATCACTAAAATAAGAAACAATTAAGGAGACAATCAAGGAATTATAAAGAATTCAAAATCACGCGACCCTTAACTTCTTCACTAGGGTTTCATGCATCCTTGCTTGCAAGAGGCTCTACTTGTAATCTTCCTTACATTGGGTAAAGGTTTGCACCTCTTGGGCTTGACTCTTCATAAATTTGGATTTTAAGCACATTATACACACCTAGAGGCTCTCCTTTAGGCTTGAGAGGAGTGCCCTAATGCTTTCCAAGTTCTTGGACTTCTTGTACAAGATTGAACAAGGCTTACTTTATAGTTTTAGTTTCAGCTCTTGTCATTGAATCTTTAATATGTTGTAAAAGATCTTTAGGCACATTGGATTAGAAGTGTTGGGCTCATTGCTCCTTGCCTTAGGCTCCTTTCATGCCACATTAGGCTCCCTTCATGCCACCATGCTCATAATTACCATCCTCAAGCTTCATTGCCATATCATCCGTGACATGAGGTCTATCATTAAGACATCACATAACACAAGTGACAAATCATGTGTGAATCACTTCCTGACTCTTGCATGATTTATCAGTCAGTGTGCCTTAACATGCTAATTCTCATGAGCACCCAGCAGAATCATGTGTGATTCTATAACTTTCACAAATTTCAGTCATAATAATTTTCAACATGCAAGAAAGACATTACTTGCAAACTTTAATATAATTAGATGAGTCTTAATGCATATAAATGAGACATATGATGTATTTATTTTAATGATTGTGAAAAGTGATTAAGCTCTCAAAGTTTCTACATTGAATCTAAGAGAATTTAAATAACTTATCATAAATATCTTCATCTTCTCTTAATTCTTCATGCTCTTGAGGTTTTATCTTCACCTATGATTCTTAATATCTGTACATATAACATATACCTCTTCTCTTAGTTTTGTAATCATCAAAACACATAATCCAACAAAGTTGAGAGCAATTTCATGCGTGATTTTGCAGGTCACTCGTAAGAAATTGCACTAATGGCTAGAAACACTGTTCCAATAGTCTGTCAACTACTAAAACTATATATGTGATACAATTCATGTCTAAAACAAGTTTTGATTCTTGAGTAAACTTATCAAAACATTCAAAAAGCTTTCAAATTGTGCTTCAACATCTTGCATTCATTCATTATTCTTGAAAGTAATTGTGAAAAAGCTCTTATAGGTTTATAAGCTTTCAATTGTAATTTCATCTACTCTTTAAGAGAGTTTTATATGAAAGTTTATTTTCATTCTTTAGAAATCTTGAAAAGGTATTTTTTAAGTGTTTATAACAACTTGTTGGGTTGTAGGAAGGTTTTTTAATTCATTCAAGACAAGTTAAATCTTGAGAGTTGTACTATGGTGGCAAGCACCTATTAAAGCTTGTGAATTTACTTGAAAATCTCAAGTGTGATCTTGAAGACTGGACGTAGGCCAAGTTTGGGGTTGAACCAAATAAATCTTATGTCTCATCTTCTTCCTTCATACTAAAGCATTTCACTCTTTTAAGTTTTCAAAATTTTTTAAGTGTCAGCCAATTCGCCCCCCTTGGATGCCAGCCTATCCTATACCATTTACTATATTAGTGTGAAGGAAAACAATTTGGTATGGCAAGAGATTACATAAGGAGTTCCAAGAGGCCAAGAAAGGAAAATCAAGAAGAGTAGTTGTGTTTACACTAATTGTAATGCTACTCTAGAGTTTGTGAATGTATAATTGTATATTATATGTTTAAGTTTCCAAATAGGATGCACACATATATATGTAATGTTTATGACTTTCTTGTACCATCTTTTGTGCATCTTCACCAAGTGAGTAAATATATGTGAATATATGGTTAGGCTTATATGTTATTAAAAGCAAATGTATAAATATATTCTTTTGGGAAATCTTGCTTTCATAATATATGATAAGTGATACTTTACTAGCTTATGGTGCCTAGAGTATAGGTACTTGTGTAAAGCTAGAGGTTTCTATTAATAAGCAAGATTTGTTAATGTGTGTGTGAATCAAATGTTTATTGTGAGTCTTAACTAAATGATAAGGCTTAGCCCCATTTATGCAAGTCAAGTATATGTATGAACCCTGACTATATAGTGAGGCTTAGCCCCATATGTGCAAGTTATATGCATGTAAGTGGAACAAGTACAAACATGTATGTGTGATAGTACGTGTTTTCCTCATGTAAGTTCACATATGTGAAAAGTGCCGTTGAGAGGTTAAATTATGTATGTGATGTGTGATATATGATATTATGTGCCAATCAAGTGAGTTTAGTCCTTTTAGACTTGGTTCAAGGCCTAAAGTAGTCTAATGAGGTAAGATGCTAATTTTGAACGCTTAGGGGGCTTGATTTTTAAAGAAAGTTCCTTTTTACACCTGAGTGTCCAAATCAAGATCGGATCATTAGATCATGTCTGAACTTTCTTCATTAGTTAGCTTGTCCTATGAAATTTATGTGGGTATTTGAACTACTCTAATCAGACATCATATGTGAAAATGGCATGTAGCGAAAATTGGTATTAGCAAAGTTGTTTTGATAGCAAAACTTGATACATGCACAGCAATGCTTCGTGGCATTCTCCGACGCACAACACAGAGTTGAAACTTGTGGCTCTATACCACGTGTCGCGGCACATGGCACATTTTTGGGAAAATAATTGTTTTAATCCCCATTTCAAGGGGATGGTGCCTAAGGTTCCTTAATCTCTTTTATTTAGTATTAATTGTATGATTGAATGTTTTAACTTCAAGTCAGGATCCTGCATCTTCAAAATCAATTAAGTGTATGTGTCGTATTGTGTTGTTGTGCGTGTAAGTAAAGTCTGTGGTTATGGCATGGGACTTTACTGTGTAGGCACTTGAATTCCTCTAATCAGACATTATATGTGAAAATGGCCGGAAGTTCATCCCAAACAAAAATGGTCATGATAGCTGAAACTATCATGTATGATGTGATACATAGTGCACATGCCCTGGTGCATGGCACAGAATGTGGGCTTGTGGCTTTGTATCACATGCCGTGGCATATGCACCATTTTTGCCTAAATTACTATTTTTCCCTGGCTTTCTCTTACATGGTATTTATGCATTCCTAAATGTGTTCATTGTGTATAAATACTTATTTTTGAATGATTTGAATTGTTTTCAAAAGGGTTCTTGGGATCCCAGATATTTTAAAATAATTAATTTCTATATTTTTCATATTTGTGTGTATGGTAATTTAGAGGTTTAAGAAATTTTAATTACCTGTATGGTGTTTGTGGATAAGTGCAATAATGTCGGGAAGGACATTACATAGAGAAATTAAGTTGTGAGGTATAGAGGGTTGTTTTTTGGTCTAATAGTTGTAAAAGAATTATTGAAAGTTATATTAAGGATGTGTAACTAGTTTGGTGGGTAACAATTGAGTTTTAAGGCTTTAAGAAGTAACCACTAGTAACTCTTTTTTGTAATGAAATGGTTGAGGTAACCGGATAATTCATTATATTTATTACCCTATTTGACTATTTGCAAGTTGTTTTCAAAAGTAATTATAATATTACAAGTGGTGTGATTTAGAATTTACATGATTTTTAATTGATAAAAGAAGGAAATAATATTGGAATGTGATATGTTTTCACTATTTTATTTTGTTTAAAAAGTTAAATTGAAAAAGGAAATGTAAATAAAGTATAATATTTTCATAGTATATATGCGAAAAAGTCATGATCATGATATAAGGTGGGAGTTCACTCTATATGGATTAGTATGAAAATCTATATGGTCGAATTAATACCATGAGACATCTGATGCAACAATGTGCTAGGGACTCTACCATGGGACATAGTGGCAGTCATTACATGTTTTGAGCTCCTTAATACCCAAAAAGGTGCGACATTGGAGTATACAACAACCTGATTGCATATGTGATAGGAGGAAATCCGTAGTTTGAAAATGTAATAGAATATCTTTGGCTAGGTCGTTCTCCCATGGATGGTAAGCTTGAATAGGTTTATACAAAATTGATCCAGTGTGTAGCCTACAAATTCAATCAGAGGTAGATGCGAAGGTTCGAATGGATAGTATGATCATGTATGTGATATTGATTGTATAACTATATGTATATCTATTATCATGCAAATCATATTGTCTCAATTACCTGTTTATGGTTTTACTTGTTAATAGATGGTTTTAGATTATTTTAGTTATTAGGACTCTGTCTCACCCATGATTACTATTTTACAAGTTTAGATACTGATAGGAACAAAGGAAAAGATTCAAGATAAGAATAGCAATGTTACTATTGTATTGCTCCTAATATAGTTTGTGTAATGAATTTGTATAATGTTATGCTTGTAAGTTGCCATAGAAATGTATATACATTTTGATTGCATAGATGCTAGCCACACATGTGTCATGTGCCATGGCACGTGTGCCTGTTTGGACAAAAAGTCCTTTGTCCCCCTGTTTTGTTATATAATGTAATTTTGCATTGTTATTTCTTCCATTGTGCATAATTACTTATAATTTGATGTTTAAAAATATTTTTTAAGGTTTTTTGAGATCCTAACTATTTTTGAAGATTTACTTTCTATATTTTAACTTTTGATGCTTATGATAATTGTAGGAGTTCAATGGCTCTTAACTACTTTTGTTTGACAAGTGTGGTGATTTATTGGTAATATCCATATATGATATCCCCTATCCATAAGAAACAAAAGGCGGGTAGATACCATTCGATCATTGAAGGACCTATGATGGCCTCGGGTCCAATGGATTTATCAATAGGAAAAAATATGGAACACCCAGTAGCAGATTCAAGCAGTGACTTTGTGATATAATCATTTTTCACATAGTTCACATCATTTTTTTTAATAAGTCATTATATTTATTATAAAATTAGTAAAATGAAAAACTTTAAAAAATAACTCTATTTCTTAAAAATAACATTATTTTAATTGTAAAATTATTCTATAAAATCCTAAGGAATTCGAATTGTGAAAAATATATAAATGATTAAAATTTGATCCTTTTAATTACTAGAGCACCGAATCTTTTTTTTTTCCCCTTTGTTTGGTTAAGTTATATGTACTCATGTATAAGATAATTCACCATTACATGATATTTAACTATAAATAATCTTTCTCTAGGAGGCTAGAGAGCCATTCTCTGGTAGTGAAATAACAAAATAATTGATATGAATATTGATTAAGTTATATTAAACATAAATTTTTTTACAAATGCACATATTTTATATATAGGTTTTTCATACAATTTGCATATCTTTTTTTTCCTAATCTTCTATATGTCATACATATAGCAATGTATTAAAAATATGAAATTTTTATATATTATTTATATTTTAACTTGCAGTTAATATAATATAATATATGTCAATTTTTTTTAAAAAATATATCCTCAATTTATATCATAATTAATGGATTTTTATTCTAAATATAATAACTAACAACAAATAATAATAAATATATAAATACTCTCTATCCTATCCGATGCATGTGTATATTTTGTGTATGTATGTATATATATATATATTACCCTTTACAATAAATTAATTTTAGTTGAAAGAAGTTTATCCTTTGTCATTAATACTTCAGGAGAGATAATATTTACTATTAGGGAAGCTTACTCCTTATGCTATAAAAAAAGGAATAAATTGATAGTTGTATATAAATTATTTTGCATAAAAATGATGGATAATTAATTACTTTTTTCCAATGTTATTCTTTCATTATCTCTTATAATTAATTGCGAGAAAGTAAATAATGTTTTTAAAGATGATGCATTTAATAAAAGTAGTAAACTTAATTTACTACACCAATAATTTAACTATATCTTTTTAATAAAATTCTGATAAAATAGCTAGTAGTAACTTATATATAGAATGGAAGGAATCTATGAAAACCAGAGAATATATATAGCGAGCGTGTGTAACACATCACCAGGAAGAACAGTGCCATGTACCTATTCTGTGTGTGTGTGCGTGTACGGGATGTTAGCATTTTTTGGGGGGAGGGAGGGATGACCCCTTGGGCACAAGGTAGTTCCACCGCTAAGCTTGTGTAGCATTCATGAATTTTAAAGTTTAGTGTGGGTTTTATATCAAGACCTAATTATGTCAAGGGAATTATGCGCACATGGGTTAAATTTCAAGAGACATTGTATAATTTAGCCATAGGTAAAAATGTATTTTGTGTCCTCTAATTTTATATAATTTACTCACGTCTTAATAAATTAGAATTCTTCGATTTTTGAATCATTCTTTCTTAGTAATCTTCACATTTTGCTCTTTCTTTTATGGTATAATCTCTTTTTATTCTCCATAATGTTCACTCTTACAAACCCAATAGTAAGAGGGAACATTATAATTAACATATATGATATAATTAAAGAATGTTGAATTACATTCAGCCCCCTTAATAAAATTAATCATAAATAAGAACCAATAACAACTACTACAGAAATGGAAATTAGTAGCATACATTTAGTAGCAATAAAAAACAAAAAATCATTAATATTAATTCTAAAGGTGTTTGTTGGTGTTTCTTTTATCAAATACCATAGCTTATAAATTACTATTTTTATTTTCAATTTAAGTAAATAATATTAGGTGGCATTTATTAAATGAAATGCCACAATTTTGAGTTCAGTAACATTATTAATGACATTTTAGTAATAAAACACCACCTATCTAATTTTTTTTAACTTAATTATATTGGTTTATTGGATCATATAATAATTTTAACATAATTTTAATTCATTAATAAAAATATATATTCATAATTAATTAATTAAAATCATATATGTGGTGTTTCTAAAACAGGAAAACACCATCTTTCTGCTTTTTCATATATAAATTAAAAAATTAAGAGAGGTGGCTCTGTTCTTATTATTAAAAATTTATATTTATAAATAATTTTTTAATCATATTAAAATAATTTATTTGATAATATAAAAGATTAATTATTCATTAATTATTTACAAGAATTTATATAAAAACTAATAATAGTTAATAATTTATAAAAAATTACATAATATGATATATTGTCATTTATTTTATTTTAATTAATAAATATTTATTAATATAAGAGAGGTGGCGTTTTCAATACATGAAAATGCCACCTCTATTATATATTACAAATTAAATATTCTATACCATAATTTTATATATTCATTTTAACTAATTAATTTATTATAATTAATAATTATTATTGACAAACATTTATGTGATTTGAAAATAATACAGGTGGCGTTTCCCGCTTATGAAAACCACTATAATTTAAATAAAATTTATGTTTTATTTAATGTGTTTTTTATTTGGTTGTATGTATATTTACAATAAATAATTAAAAATATTTAATTATTGTTAATGGTTGTACTACATAAGTAATAATTTAACTAATAAATTTTTAAATTAATAAGTTTCATATGATAGATAATTAACATAATATTCTATTTATTCATCAGTTATTATTTTATTGTATATATAATTTTTTATTGAGATATTATTTTACTAGATACTGGAATGGAAAAGCCACCTTTGTATTTTAGATAAATTTTATTTTATTAAATAGTTATTGATTTTGTTATTTTTTTATTTATAATTAACAATTAAAATATTTTTAATTAGTATTAATAGTTATATTACATAAGTAATAATTTAACTATAATTTAGTTACTGTAATTAATTAGTTTCATTTGATTAGTTAATTAACATAATATAATCTAGTTTCTTATCAATTAATATTTTATTAGATAATATAATTAATTATATAGCTTATTTAATTAAATTTTTTATTAAAAATTTTTTAATAAATACCTATCTTACATTTTAATATTTTTATAATATATTTTTATTTTTATAACATAAATAATTTATAATAATATAATTATATATATTTTAATTAATAAAATTTTTTGAAATATATTTTATAATAAATTTTGCTAGAGAGGTGGCATTTCTAATTCATTTTTTTTTTAAAAAAAAAGAACAAGTCATGTTCTCATTTTAATAACAATCCATTCCCCATTGATCATTATCTAGATCCTCTATTCCTTTTTATTCTAATGCACTTTAATTCTTTCTTTCTAGAGCACTTGTAAGCCCTTGTCCAACTAGGAAAAATGGCTTATAAATCATATATGTATACTAACACCTATAGTCCCTTATGGTTTCAATTCACTCCATATCAAGAGTCATTTCATTTGTAACTCGTATTGTAATCCAACATGATATGGATCTTGTTTATTACATGAAATATCCCAGCTAAGTCTCACTGTTCATATATGATTTATGAAGATCAGTATGGCTTTCTATAGATTAGTATATATTGATATTGATAGCGCTATATTTAGTACTATTGCCTTGTTTATCAATCACAGTAGAAAAGCATATATTAATGATAATTGTTCTAAATTTATATTGATTCTCATAAAATTGGGGGAAATAAATATGCATTTTCATCAATTTTGAATCAAGGTCCATGTGTATACCAAGCAATAATTTCCTCAACTATATAGCCTAACAAAAGGTTTTAACAAGTGGTATATATGCTAGATTTTAAATTGAGGCGACTATGAGTGTTTGCAATACATTCCTTTTATAAGATAGCTCCTCTAGGGATATATCATGAAACATATAGGATGCATCTTCTAAATCCTTATAGCCACAATTTTGAAAGAAGCTAGGATTAAATTTCTATGACCACCATTAAGTGTCATGCACCCTTCCGGTATATAAATTTTTCCAAAATTATTATCCAATAATTTCTTAAAAGGATTTCGCAAATATTTACCAAGGCGTGCTAGTAGCAAACTAGATTAAAGATTCATAGTCATTCTGTAAAGACCAAGAGACCAAGCTGTAAGATCTCTCTTACTAAACCATGTTTAACTCCAAATCATAGCAATCTAGGGTTTAACCCTCAATGGATTACCAAATTGTAAAGTTTTATAAAGAAAATTTCTCAAATTCTTCAAAAGAATCCCAATTTCAACAATTCAAATCTCAAACATTATTTAATAAGTCCATATTAGAGTTTTGAAAGTAAAGCAGAAGCTAAAAAATTAATTGGGACCCAAAATAATGAGTTTTAAAACTCAAAAATAAATTTCGTGCAGAAAATGACATGTGCACCACAGCATACAGCATGTGTGCTGCGACTTGTCTCCTCTATGCCATGCACCGCGGCGTGAGGTGCCATGCACCGTGGCACATTGCATGAATTTGACAGTTCAGTGCTATCATTTGACAACGCAGGGAGCGAACTTCCAATGCGTCCCAAATCTTCGTCCAACATCCGATTGAGGTGGTTTCGGTGTCTACACAGAGCTTTCTCCTAACTCTAGCTAATGGCATTAGTTTCACACTCAAAATTATTTTTCATAAGAAGTTGGACACCAAAACCTATTTTGACCATTTTTTTACAAAATCTCGCAAATGGGTGTCCCAACTCAAACAATTGTGCCAATAGCTCATACTAACTATCCAACCACACCCAATGGACTCTCATGGACCCGTGCAATGCACCACACATAAATGAAGACACTCATATCATAAAATTACCACTCGACCCCAATTTTCACAAAACATAAAGAGGGAGGGAATGTTGCACAAAATCATCACTTTTATTCCAAATCTTTCAAAATACATATATTTCTACTTGCACAAGTATGTTAGTCCTATTCAAGGGTTTACAACCAAAACTCACTAACCAGGGCACAAAATACACTAGTTATGCATAAAATCATGCAAGTAGTGCATAAATCATATCAAATGATCTTAGTTGGCAAGTATATCAACAGATACACATGAAAGTGATAAAAAGAGGCATAAAGAGGATTGCTCTACAATCCTAGGCCTCTGTGTACTTTCCCTGATTCAGATATGATGAGCTAGGTCCTGAAAATATTAAGAATTGAGGAGTGAGTACAACCACTCTGTAACTAAGTTTTACTTAACCTATACAATTGCATATCAATTGAAAATAGATGCAATTAGGAAAATAAGCATAGATATCACAAATAAATACTTGGCCACAATTTACAAAACTAACAACCATGTGATCGGGCTTACCACAACACACTTTATCATGATATTTCACAAAACATAACACAGGATCGCAAAACTAACAACCATGCGCCCTCAACACATGCTAGACCACAAAACTAACAATCATATGGCCAAACTTATATACATGATCATATGCCAACCTTATATACTCCTATTACCTCTAATACGAAACCGATGGCTATCACGTGGCTGCATCCTTCACAGACTAACCCAACCTTCCATTTGTAAGGAGCTATCAGGCCAGGGTGAACTCACTTACGTATGTAATCTGGTTTCTCCTAATACTAACAATCATGGAGTGTTATACCCTTAATCTAGCCTTCTCATAAATTGGTGGAGACTAGTTAGGTTCAAGTCCCTCATAGAACAAGTGGGACAGCCATGAATCAGCCATGGGATAAGGGCTACCTCCTAATTTCAATGGTCGGTGCCAAGGCTAGTTCCTAATTCTAATGATCATTGCCAATACCACGTGAATTTAAATCAATCTACTCTACTTTCCCTGGGCAAACTTTTGCCAATAATCATGTTATGCACATTTCTCACATAATATGCACTTTAACAATCAACTTATAGTATGTGAACTACTGACTCATTATGAGAAAGCTGCATAGTATAAGTCATAAGCTTATCTCATATGTAACCATATCATTAAGCTCTTTGATCTAAGATCATCATATATTCCTATATAGTGACCATTGAACTTTGACCTAGTCAAAAGTCACTTTGACCATATGATCATAAAGGCTATGATTGAGTTTAGTGATATTTATATAGAGGAATATAAGGGGTCAAGATGAAATTTGCCCCTCATGTTAATTGAGAGATATTATTGGGCCCCTCAATAAGTAAGATTGAGAAAATATATGGCCATACTACAATGGAAATGATTTTTTCATTGTTATATCAGTTCACTTAGAGATCAAGAAAGTAATAATCATGCAAAGGAGAATAACAATTCCATGTCTCACACTTGATCGAAACATTGTGTGACAAAAGGGATGTGATACAGTTACATAATAGGTTACATCGGATCATCAATCCCCATATAAATTGAGTAGTTACAATGTTTTACTAGGGGCTACTTGTAACTTGTGGGCTAGCAGCGTAATTAGCTTATTGCCAACTTCATGTGAGCCTACAGGGTCGTACACAAGAACAGCCTAACTCGAGTTAAAATGTCCAAATTCATTGAATATGAAGTCTGTCTATATTCAATAAATGTAATGCTTTTATTTAAGGTGAATGAATATTATATATATATATATATATATTTAAATATTTACCTAAAATTAATTTACCTAAAATTAAAATTCACACTAAATACTAATTTTTATATATCTAGAGCAAATGAAAGCATGAATAAAACATTATTAGTATATCATAAATTATGAGGAATAAAATCATTACCAGGATCAAAACAACAAATATAATAGCTATGATAGGATTAGTATTCACCGATGAACATAAAATTTATAAAAGAACTAAAGAAAAATTAACTATAGATAAATATTTTATACCTGTACTACAAGAAATACCCTTAGATCTTACAAATATTACAATTCCAAGACAATTACAATTAGAATTAGATAATACTATACAATATTATGAAAATAGTCCACAAAGAATGTTGACAAATAATAATTTGGGACAAAGATCTTTAAGAATAAATACACCAATGTTAAATATAAACATTAATAATCCTCAAAGGAGCTTAACTTTAGAAGAAAAACCAATAACTAGAAGAGGATTGTCCATGAATAGATCACAAAGCATGAGAATACCACAAAATTATTTAGCAAAAATTCCAATAACCTCAAATTTAGCATGTTTAAGACTAGAAACACCTAGAATAGATGTGACAAAAAATGATAATTACATATTACTAGAAGTTAAAAAAGAAGCTGTATGGAGAGAAGTAATAGCATTAGTTGACTCAGAAATAGAAAAAAGTAGTACTCAGTTAGAATTTACAAAAAATAATTTAGAAATAACAAATGAAGGAAATAAAACATCTACTTTAATTAGAATAAATAAAAGAGATGTAATAAATGTAGTATTATGGGTAGAAGAGAATAATGATAATCAATGTAAAATATATTAGGAAAATATTTCTTAAATCAAGTAAAACCATATAAGATACAACAAGAAAGAATTATGATTAATATAAATTATTAGACAATAATAATTCCAAAAGCAAAATTAATTGTTTAAATGATAAAGTTATATTATATTCTTATGAGATTCAATTATCATAAATATAGATCTAGAAAATATCATGCCTTAGTAGACACAAGAGCAAATATTTTAGTAGTAAAAGCTAACGTATTACCAGATAAATTGTGGAAAAGGAAGAATAAATATTAAGAATGTAAGGAGTAGGAAGAGAAATAAATATGATAGAATTAGAAGCAAAAGATGTCCTAGTACAAATAGGTGAATATGAATTAAAAATTAATGAAATAAATCATTACAATGAAACTTCATGTGATGTAATATTAGGAATAGATTTTATGGAACAATATTATCCTATATATATGTTTCAGAAAGCCTTAGTATTCACAACACCATATAAACATAAAGCTTGGGGAATAAGAATAACAAGACCTTATTCTAGAAAAGATGAAAAATTCCAATAATGATCCTATAAGAGAATTACTGGTTATATGTTACCATCGTTACACCTCTTGCAGGAAACGAAGGAAGGATATGCTGGGATGATCTAAAGGGGAAAGGTATATGTTGGATTGAGTTTTGGCCTAGTAATTCTCTGTATGAAAGAGGATAGACATCCTTTCATGACTCGAATCATTATTGATCGAACCCTGTGGTAGCATATAGCCAGTCTGTCGAGTTATGGTATCAGAGTATGGTTATTACTTATTAGAAGGAAGATAATATAAACTTCTTAATATCTAAGGTTATATAATTTCTTCAAAGTGTTCTTGCTTTGATTTGATTAATGATTATTAGTTTTTTACATTGGTTAATATATCACCAAAATTTAGAAAAAATTAGTACAAGATTAACTTTAATTGATACTATTTATGAGAGTATAGGTAGAGAACCTAGAATATATTATTATACTCTTGAAGAATATAGAAATCCTAATATATTTTTATATTTTTTGAATGTTTGCCTACATATAATTGAAGCTTTAGAATCATAAAACAATAATAGTGAATGTAATAAAAAGAGTAGAACCAAGATTATATGAAGTAGAAATACATTAAATACCAAAAACTCTTATTTACTAGTAGAGAAACATTCATGTATGTTGGTACTTTTTATATTAGGAGGAGAAGGAGATAGTACATTTAATCAAGTAAACTGGACTAATATATATATATATATATAGTGAAACAATTAGGAAGTTATATTAATACAAATATAAAAGACTTAATACAAATATGTAGCCTAGATGAAAGAAGCAAAAATTGCAATAGAACATGAAATCCAAAAAATAAATTACAAAGACTAACAAAATTGGCAAAACCATTAGAATAAAAAATATGTGAGATAAAAAAAAATTTAATGATGAAATAGGAAAGGCAAACTATGATATAGAAAGTATAAAACATAATATGCAACATATAAAATATAATACCTAACAAGTAATGAATGCTTTAGGAATAAACAGTACAATAGAGATAGTAGATAAATGTTCTCAAATTAATATGATGAAAATAGTTGAAGAAGAAAATATAAGTATTACTGAAAAAAAATAAATAGAAAAAAAGTATATGAAATATAAGACAAACAAAAATAATTATAGAAAAATTGCAGAAAGGACAACAAGTTATGAATAATGATTTATGGAAGATATTTGAACAAATTGAAACATTAGAACTCTAAGAATATTATAAAAAACATGGAACACAAAATTTAATAATAACAGAAAAAGAAAAACAAGAAATAATAGAATTAATGAAAGAAGATAGAATTAAAGAAAAAGAAAGTAATAGATTAGAAAAAATAATGTGAGAAAATTATGATGATAAAGACTTAATAAGAATATTAAATCCCTCAAAACAACAAAAAGTATATATAAATATGGCTAATACAGTAGATAATATGAGTGAGATAGACTCACAAGACATAGAAGAATTAATAGAATTAAAAGAAAAAGAAAAAAAATAAAAGAATTAAAGAAAGAATAAGGTCATTTAATAAAAAATGTAAGACATGATGAAGTAGTAATAAATATGCAAAATTCACAGACAGAACCTTCAAATCCACCTCCTTCTAGGATTATTAATGTTTATATTTAACATTGGTGTATTTATTTTT
This sequence comes from Prosopis cineraria, assembly GCF_029017545.1. Lineage (NCBI taxonomy): Eukaryota > Viridiplantae > Streptophyta > Magnoliopsida > Fabales > Fabaceae > Prosopis > Prosopis cineraria. Next base: position 10,186,017 of record NW_026555338.1, read on the forward strand.
AAAGATCTTTGTCCCAAATTATTATTTATCAACATTCTTTGTGGACTATTTTCATAATATTGTATAGTATTATCTAATTCTAATTGTAATTTTCTTGAAATTGTAATATTTGTAGGATCTAAGGGTATTTCTTGTAATACAGGTGTAAAATATTTATCTATAATTAATTTTCCTTTCGTTCTTTTATAAATTTTATGTTCATTAGTGAATACTAATCCTATCATAGCTGTTATACATGTTGTTCTTAATCCTGATAATAATTTTATTCCTCCTAATTTATGATATACTAATAATATTTTATTCATACTTTCATCTTCTCTAGATATACAAAAATTAGTATTTAGTGTGAATTTTAATTTTTGGTAAATTAAATTTCCTGTTAATGTTCCTAATATATTATCTTCTGCACTACTTATTATTCTTTTATCTATTATTAATAATTCTATTAGTGTATTTCTCTCTTCTTAAAAGTAAGCTTTTACTAATAATTGTACTCCAGCAATATATATTTCTGTTATTTCATCTTTAAAAGATAATTTATTAATTTCTATATCATTAATGGTTTTGCTAATTAAAGGTATTCTTAATACTCCTTCAATTAATGTTGATTCTATGGGATGTTTCTTTTCTAATATAATACAAACATATTTTTCTTGTTTTTTGGATTTTACTAACTTGTTTATTTTACTCATAAAGTTTTCATTTTTTTAATTCTTCTAGCTCTAAATTTAGCTTAGTGTCCTTTATTTTATCATACTATTTTTGGTTAAATGTCATTCTCTTATGTATTACTCCTTTTTCTGCATTTATATATTCTTCATATTCATCTTGATCATTTTTATTACTACTTTTAGCTTTATCATTTATTCTATTTATCATATATATATATATATATATATATATAAGAATATTCTTCCTTAGTTTCATTTTCTACTTCACTACTTTCTAAATTGCTTATAACTTTTAACTTATAGATTTATATATCTGAATTTTTTATTTCACTTTCTATTTTTGATAACTTTTTTATCAAATTCTAATGGTTCTAAGTCATATTCATAAGCTTCTTGCAATGTCTTTATAGTCTTTTTATCTCTATATTTTGGACAATTAGTTGAAATGTGTCCTAATTCTCTACAATTATAGCACTTAAATTTTATTAGTTTTTTACTATAATTTATTTTTCCCTTTCTTTTCTTAAAGAATTTTCATGGTTTATATTTTTTATAAAATTTATGTCTTGGATATTTTTTAAATTTAGATTTATATTTTATTTTCTTTTTTCTTTTAAATTTTTCTAGTTTACGTCCCCATTTATGAGGTGTTTGATATTCTACACATCTTAAAATAACCTTATTAGTTTTATAATATTTCATATTTCTCCATGCTTGTTTACATTTTTTAGATAAATATTGGAGTTCAGATAATAATCCCTCCTTAATCTCTAAAAAAATTACTCGAAACTCATACCTAGGTTTCTTGAAATGGTGATGAAATAATTGAAAGAGAATTTTATTGAAAGTAAGAAGGCAAAGATTAGAGGGTTCTAAAATCTGATACAAGTTTTTGTGTTTTATAACTGAGATTACATGGCTTTATATAGAGTTAGCATACCAACCTTGATTACAAGTCTAACTCAACTAAAGTTGGTTAAAGATAAAACTTTGCCTTGAAGCAATAAAAGTACAAGTAAAGTAATAATAATTACAACTTTACTTTGAAGTTAAGATAACTTTTGTCCTTGTTGGCTACCTTCCTTCCTTATTTTCATGTGTCAGCTATTTTGTTTTTGTCGGCCACCTTCCTTCCTTATCTTCATGTGTTGGTTACTTTTTCTGTTGTCATTAGATTACTCCAAGATATTTAAATCAATTGTGGGATCTCTATAATCTTTTTCTGCTAATCTTCTTTTTGTCAAAATATTTGCATTTATGATTTACATATTCATATAACACTTGACATATCTTTTTCTTAGTGCTCTCTGGGTTGTCCATCTAATTACTTTTTACTTTTTCATACCATTGATTAAAATTTTTGGCCATCCTACTATTCTTCCCAATAGAGTATATGTATGTTGTTGGGCCTGTAAAATAAGTCCATTAGGCTTCACTAACTGGCATGGTTCTATTCATTTCTTGAAATATAATATTGAACTCTGGGCTCTTATTGTGGAAACTTTGTATTGAAAATCTTCATCTTCTTCTATGTCTTCTTTCTCTTCTTCTTCATATTCAAAAGGTTTCTTGGTGGTTCCAAATTTAATAAGATTAATAGGAGGATAAAATTTTTTGGAGTAACTTCAACTATTGTTAAATAACATCTAATGTATACTTGATATTGAGTTACTATTCCAAAATAGTGTTTTGCAGCTTTTTCGATTGACTTTGGGAGTTGAGATGTTTTATACATGTCATTAGAAGGGCATATTGAATGTACAAGTCTATAATTGAATAGGGTATTTATTAGTTCGATCTGGAGATATTCCTGGGTATACAATGACTTTGCTGAAAGACTAATGGGAAACATACTTGATATTATTGGATTTTGGTAGTAAGAAATGGTTTAACTTATAAATGAGGAGTTTGAAGAAATTATACTGGTCAAGGGTTTTAAATGTAGAGGATGGTGCTACTAGTGAACTTCTCCTAGAAGAGGTAGAAGTGGATGGACTATTTTGAGGAGTTTGGATTTCTTAGATTTGGGCTTTTTGGGCTTGTTTAACTATTTCTATAAAAGATACTATTGGAGATTGTTTGGAAGTTGGGTATGAGGTTGATACTTTTGGACTTCTGATGTCTGGGTGGAAACATCAGTTACTGATCTTTTTATTGGTTCTTTTACTATTTAATCCCCTTACTTGTCAAATTATTCAACTCTAAAGAGAGCTGAGATAATGTGCTAGATAAATTCTGGATACTGGAATTTACTTGACTAGCCAACAAGGTTGTATTCATTTCAATAATATGAACTTTTATAATTTCTTGGTCTAATTGAGTCAGTTCTCTAGGAGAACCACTACTATTACTTGTTATCATACTGACTTGCCCACTATTTAACTCCATTTGCTCAAACAATTAGCAATCAAATTATTTTTTCCTTTAACATATTCAATCTCATAATCAAAATAAGTCATGTCACTTAGCCATTTTATTAACATTTTATTACTTAACTTACTTGTTCTTATTCATTTATCTAACCAATGTCATACTGGGGTGTTATCAGTTTTTATAGTAAACCTAGTATTAACTATGAATAATTCAAATTTCTCTATAATTTTTTACTATTGCTAAAAAAATTTTCAATTAGAGTGATATTTACTTTAGGATTCATTAAATTTTCTACTTGCATAACCAGTTATTAATTCTTCTTCTTTTTCATTTTTATGATATAAAGCTGCTCCCCAATAATTTTCAGATTCATTAGTATATATAATCCACCTTACATTATTATTAGTTGGAATAATTAACCTTGGTAAATTTTGACATAAATATTTTATTTGATCTATTATTTTTTATAATTCTTTGTCCCATTTCCATACTATTTTTTCTCCTACTAACCTACTAGTTTTGGTAGTTAATTTTGATAAATTTGGTATATAATTTCTAGCTTGATTTACTAGTCCTAAAAATAATTGTAATTCTTTCTTATTATTTATTTAAGGGAATTCTAAATTTTTTTTACTAATGTGCTCTTGCAATTCTATACCATTATTTGTTATATATTGTCCTAAAAATTTTATCATATATTTTATTATTTTGCTTTCTTAGGTGATATATTCAATCCTTTTTTTCTATTAATATCATAATTTTTTCTTCTATTTGTTATATGTTGTGCCATATTTGCCCAACTTGATTATTCCTTTTGTCAACCTTAGCCTAATGATAAACTAAAATGACATGGACTTTCAAGTGAGAATATATGAACCTTGTGTTGTGCATAGTGGATATTGTGTCATACATTGTTTGCCTACATGTGCAATTTCTTAAGGAAGCCTAACCTACTGATATAAGTTAAAGGTTGCTGAACCATTAAGTTAGTTATAAAAGTTTTAGAGTAGATTAGTTGTTGTACAATATCTTTGATTGACTTGTTTATATTGAACTTTGACATGTGAATTGAATACAATATGACTCCCAATGTGAAGAAAATTTGCTATCAAATATGTTGGAGTATATATTATGTGAAAATAAATTTTGAGTTGTTTATGTTAAATTTTAAGTTATGCAAAATAAAAGTTAGACTTTTGTATGTGGACATTTACCTAGATCAATTTGTTCATTACATGTTAATATAAGAGATAAAAAGTAGTTCTAGAGAAAAATTTTTTGTTTCTTCCACTATGGTGGTGAATTTGTGAAGAGTGTTGATAGTGGTATGTAGTATGAGGGTGAAAATATAATTACAAGAACCATAACAAAAGGAATGAAATATACAAAGCCAAATTCATTTATATCATTGGAAGTTTGCCATGATGATAATGAAAGTGACATAAAGTTCACAGTTGAGATTGATTCAAGCACATTCATAAATCTTCTTGATGATGTTAGAGTGGAACAATTGTTTGAATACAATAGAAGAACTGCTTATGTGTATGTCCTTCAATTCTTGGGTTGTTAAGGAAAGGAAATATAATATTACTGTTTTTATGTACGAGCATAGGGAGAAATTAGCAAAGAAGCTACATAATAGCAAAGCGACATTGGAAAAATGGACAAATAAAGTTGGATCAAATGTAGAGACCAAACTAAAGGAAAATGTGTTGAGAGGTGATACATTGCAAGTAGATTTTTATGCGTTAAACACTATCAAGGTGAAAACATTAAATGGAGATGTGCGAGTAAATCTTGAAACCTGATACAACAATATTGACAAATAACTTATCACAAACTTTCTTACAATCACCTTTAACCAGCCGTACTCCCGAGAGGCTGCGAATAAGGAGGATAGAATCTCAATTCTAAGATAAAAAGATTTATCATTATTCAATATGTGGGAAGGCTGGACACAATCGCAAGATATGCAAGAATTCTAACCCAGCATGAGAAATAGTCACATTGTACTTTTTTGGTGTACATAGGCAATTATAATTATGTATATAAAAGCATTCCCAATTAATATTTTTTGGGTAATTGAAAATGACAGATATTTTTTGTTTGTATATAGAGAAGCAACTATTAGATGTTTTGGATATAATGGCTAAGTTTTTGTATATACTAGACTTGAAATATCATGTCAATTTTCATGTTGGCACTTGTTTTAGTACCTAGGCTAGTACCAATATAAAATTCTTTTCTGATGTAATTATCCTTGTTAATATTGAAAATGCATGGATTTTCTGTTGAGTATTCATGGACATCGTCTTGTGCATAATGGATGTTGTGTCATGCATAGTCTGCCTAACTTGTCATTTTTGTTCAGGTTAGCTATGCTAGTGAAATACTCAAAATGAAAGTCCATGCATGTCTAATTTATCAATAGGATAGGTTTAACAAATGTATAAGTTAAATAGACAATGTACAATACAATATCCACTATGCACAATACAATGTTTATATGTTCTCAACTGAAAGTTTATGCTTGTCTAGTTTATTAGTAAGCTAGGCTTAACAACATGTACAAGTTAGGCAGACAATGTACAATACAATATCTACTATGCATAATACAATCTTCACATACTCTCAAATGAAAGTCCATGTGGATCTAGTTTATCGATAGACTAGGCTTAACAAAATGTATGACTTACGTAGATAATGTACAACACAATATCCACTATACACAATACAATGTTTATATATTCTCAACTAAAAGTCTATACGTATCTAGTTTATCAGTAGGCTAAGTTTAACCAAATATATAAGTTAGGCAAATAATGTATAACACTATATCCACTATGCACAACACAATTTTCATATATTCTAACCTGAAATTTCATGTGTATCCAATTTATCAGTTGGCTAGACTTAATAAAAAGTTTCTCAAGTTTATGAACAAAAAAAATTTGTATATAACATGACAAGGTCTATTTATTAACAACACAATGTCCATCTATTTCATATGATTTGTGTGATTAAATTAAATATTTGAAAAAATTTCTCAAGTTTATAAAGAACAAAAAGTCCATATATAGCATGAAAGTATCTATTTGCTAATAACACAATGTCCATATATTTACAACACAAGGTTTGTCGATATGATACACATAAATATCCACACAAGTTAATTGCAAAGTTTACATTGTGAAAACTCCATAAATAACAACATAAATTTTATAAATAACATCTATACCAGAACATGTATATCTGTTGCAAAAAAATATGTATCAGAGATAACAAAAAGTTCATAATAATAACTTGTTTTCATTAAATGAACATGAACATGTACATTATGTAACATCCCATTTAAATTTTAATAGTTAATTTGGGTTAATAAAAATTTAAAAAAAAATAATATTTAGAGGTAAGAAAATTAGTAAGAGATGATTATTAAATCTAACTTAGGATATAATTCTAAAAAAATTTAAAAAAATTAAAAAAAATAAAAAAATAAATAAAAAAATATTATTAAATTATTATTATAATAAAAAAAGGGAAAACGTATTAAAAAAAGGGGGGGAAGAAGAAGAAGAACAAATGACTTTCGGCGTTTCCGCGTGCCATCATTATATATATATTATAATAATAAAAAAAAGGGAGAGAGGGGAGAAGAAATAATAAAAAAAAGATATGGGACCCACTGAATTTTTATAAAACTCACCCGTTTCCTTTCATTTCTTCAATTCTTTTCTTGCGCGCGAGCTGAGGCGGAGAGAAGCGAGTTGCCGGTGCAAAATATCTAAATTTTTAAGGTAAGAGTTTTTAATAGGATATTTAGGGTGTGATTTTAAGCTTTTCAAGACTAAGTAAGTGTTCTAAAAATTTTCTTAGTCATCCTTCTTCTTTGGTTTCTGAGTTTGTAGTGGTAGAAAATTTAAGATCTGGAAGAGGGATGAATTTATGTTGAATAAATATGATTTTTGAGGTTGTCAGTAGTATAATAAATGTTCTAGAGTATAAATTTATTGATGATCTTTGAATCTGTGGCTTATGGATCAATTCTAAACTAGATCTGAAAATATATGTTGATTTATTGAGGTTTAGATGATTATTTGGGATGAGAAATGAATTATTATGGTTATAGGATTATGATTCTAAGCTAGAGACTTAATTTTTAATTTTTGGGTATTTTAGGTACGAATTTATAAAATAAAAAGAAAATTTTGATAATAGAAATTAATTTAGAAGTTGATTTTTAGATTATTAATATTTATTGATAATTAAAAGAGGAGTTAAAATTTTACTTAATAGTATTAACTATAGATTTGTATTAAGATTGAAATTAGGAATTATGTTATATTTTTAATTCTATTATTAGAATTATTTTATTAGTTTCAAAAATTGAAACTAATATTTATAAATAATATGTTATTTTGTAGATTGTATTACTGGTGAAGATTGTGGTGAGAGAGAAATTTTAAGGAATAATTTATTGAAAAAGCCACAAGGTAACCATGCTTTTAATTTATGATTTGTGTTACTTCATGTTAATTGGGTGATTATTGAGAAAATTATAAATTTTGTAATATTATATAATTGTGCAATATTATTATAAATTTATTTAATTATTGTGGGAGGTGTTGGGAGACTTGTTATTGTTGTTGTATTTATGTGCCACGTGGTACGCCCCTATTGGAGCTCAATAGGTGGCTTGTAAGGGCTCGGGCTAATTTACCTTTGGCCGGGTAATTTAGCACCGAGTGAGGGCTACGGCTCGAGGTTAATGGAGGGATATAAGGATGGTTGTTTGTGTGTATTGTAATATTTTATTTTTGTTGGAATTATATTATTTTTAATTCTCACTTAGGAAGCACACACTTAACTGTTTGTATACACTATCATAAATTGGCTTTGGTTACTGGGACTTTTGAGTCTTATTATGTGGTTAACAATTTTCAGGAGAAGAGCCACGAGTGACACGTGGAGGAATCCCAGAGGCTTAGTGGTATAGATCCACTGTCTCTTTTGGGTATTTAATTTATGATTTATAATGTGTTATATTGCCAATATTAGGGCTTTTTGTTTATTGTCAATTATATGAATATATAAATGTAATCATACCTTTCAAACTATTTCTATTTTTGGTACAATTTGGATGACTGTAATTGTAATATTTGGTTTACTTTGGATTGGTTAAAATGGCATGATTATAAGGCCAAATAATTGACTTGTGTTGAAAATTGACTAAATTACTTATTTTACTTATTGGGAGTATAAGGATGGACAAATGTGATTTAGTTTATTTGTTGGGAGTATAAAGATGGACAAATGTAATTTAGTCTAATGGCATGTGGGAGGTAAAAATTTATCTGAAATGCTATAGTATGTGAGTTGAAGCCAATTATAAAATATTTTATATTGAAATTATTGATATAAAAATGTGTTGGGTGGCTGTAACCCAACTATGGTTGAGTTAAATTATTTAAAAAAAAATTTTGGTGTGTTACACATTATGACTAGATGAAACTAATATGGCTCAGACTCTCTCTATGTCCTTTTTTGACAAAATAAAATTGATAATGGATCAATTGAAGTTTCTAAGACTCTGACCAAGACGAATGGATGAAGTAAGCTCAAAGATAAGCCTAGGAGTAGTAAAAAAGTTTCTTCTGCAATGGTAGATGCAGCAGCTTGATCCATTCTTTCTACACCATGGCAGATCATTTCAAGAAGCTGGTTGGCATGAGAGGAATGTAATCGGACAAATGTATGATCGTCTTCTCCATAGCTATCTAGATAAAAGTGGATCACCCACTTATACCTGTTGAACGAAAGTTGTCGTTTAGCAGATGGTTATAGGAGGGATAAATTGGTCATTTCATCAGAAAACATAATTACAAATGAGACCTTTGGGCCCTCAAAATAATTTCAAATTCTATTAGGCCTTGTCTGTAAAATTCTTACTTTTAAGGGCCTTTAGTGCCATTCCCCCTAAAAAGTTTTCTATTTTTTTAGATAGAACAAATAAGTTGCAAAAAAAAAAAGAAAAAATATAAAATATCTTCTAATTTGAATTAGAAGAATATAATATTATTTATAATAATAATTATTATTGAGAATATTAAGTTTAATTAAATCTTTTGAAGATTTATTTTGAAGTATGATATCTTTAGAAGAGTTCATAATTCAAAATAAATATCCTAAATAAAATAATAAAATTCTATTAAAGATATTGGTAGATGAAAATTAATATATATATATATATATATAATATACATAACTTTTCAAATTGATATCTTGCAAGAGGATAATTATCATATCTCTCTTTAGGTGGTAGAGAATGAATTTTATATATTTAATATAAAGTTTGTATATTAAATATTATTTAATTTACGTATGTAATTAAAGTTAAATTAAGGCTTTTCAAAGAGGCCAAAGAGCCCACCTTTATTTAGATAAGGAGGTTAGGCCTTTTAAGGAAAGAAAAACATTAAAGAATAACTTACAAAGAGGGAAAAACTTAATAGAAAAGTAGAAGGCATTTTTCACTAAAGTCACACAATGAACATACGTGTGACTTTTCAGATTGTAAGAAGTAGCTGTAGTTCAAGATAAGGTGCTAGTACACTATTCGTGTTCATTATTCTCATTTGTGTGGATAGCAATAGAGGGTGTTTGTTCAAAGAGTAACACTTGTGATCTGAGTTGTTAAACGAAGATTGGATCTCTCAATCAAATTGGTAAGTTCTATTTGTTTAATTCAATTTAAGCAAAATCAATAGATCCTTTTAGGGTTCTACAAATTTTTTTTTATTCTGCTGCATGGGTGCCCAAAATCCCAATAGAGTGTTCTTATACTAGAAATCATTTACGAACAATCACAAAACAACTCCTTTATTTGTTTATTTGCTCTTCTATTAATATTGTATCCCAAATGTCCTACATTCATCTATATACATTCTTGTCTCAACTAATCTAATTCCTTTCGAGTCAATATAAGACTTAAATTGCTTTTCTCATGTGCATAATGTCCACAGTTATTAAATCCACACAATGATATCATAAAAGACATATATTAGATACTAGCATAAATGTGTTCATGTATCAGGTAATTAAACTTCCTTTCACCCAATATCACTTTGATAATAAACAATTGCTTTTTTAGCACATTACCTTTATACAACATCTATTATAATTATATGATATATGTTAAATAACAAGCACTATAACTTATCTTTATAATATTGTGAAAGGCAAATGACATCAATAAAATGATTATTATAATAATGAAATAGGAATCTAGTCATTTGCTTTTCAATTACAATTCTCAAGTACATGTGGTATAAATTACATAGATACAATGTGTGTTACTCTTGTCTTGTAAGAGCGTATGTTAATTTATTTTTATCATTAATACTATATAAATCAATGTTGTGAAAACTGGACCAAACTGGACGGTCTGACGGTCACCCACTGAGTAAAGCAGTCTGGTTCAACCAATTGAGCTGTTTTAGCTGTTGGATCAGATTGAACCGGTCAGAACTGTCCATTTTTCATTGAACCAAAGTTGACCTGAAACCTAGAGACGGTTCAACATGGGTCAATCCAGGTCAGTTAAAAGATAAAAAATAATTTACTCGTACACGACGTCTCAGACTCTCAGTGTCAGACTCACACTCACACCTCACAGCTCAGTCACGTCTTCAGCTCAGACTCCTCACGTGTTGTCACCTTCACCTGTCTGTCTAATCCAAGACTCAGCACTCAGGAAAATAAAATTAAAAGATAAAGAAAGCATTCACAGTTTCGAACTCGTACCATCTCCAGACCAGAGCTACCCACACGGCCACACCACACCACAGAGACCCACACTGCCAGATGCCATAATGGAGCACGGAGTGATCTTGAGCACTCTCTGTCTGTCTTCTCCAAGTCTTGCCTTCCTTATCTCTCTCTCTCTCTCTCTCTTCTGAGTTCATTATAGTAGATAGAGTCACAAATGACTTGAGCTGAGATTGAGACCTTACTCTCGCTGTCTCGCGATCGTTGCTCGCCTGAGTCCTGACCTCTCACAATCACAGTCACAATCTCACTCTCACACCCTTAGATTAGAGCTTAGAGCCTCAAACTCGTCTCTCAAAGCCTCACCGTCTCTCTAGCCTATGGTCTCGGTGTCTTGCTCTCACCTGATCTGTCTCACACTCACAGTCTCAATCTCACACGATCACACCCTTAGCGCTCAGACTCGTCTCTTGAGTCTCGCCGTCTCACACAGTCGTACCTTTGGTCTCACTCTCACCTTTCTCTGTTTCTCATCTCCATTCTCCAGTCAACTAATCAAGGCATCAAGCCTTCAAATTTGAAATCTCACTCAAATCTCATATTGTACTTTGTTTTTGATTCGTCCTCCTCTCACATCTTGCTCGCCATTCTCAGCCCAGACCCAAATTGCCTCCAGCTCCTCCCAGGTCCTAGCTTCAGCTCGTGCCTCTACCTCTGCGTGATTCTCGTTTTGCTCTAGCTTCTTTGATTCTTGGTGTGCTCTGCTCTCTTTCCAGGTTCGATTTCTAGCTTCTATGTTCTATCTATGTATTTGAGTTTGTATAATGAGCAATATGTATATTGTTTATACGATTCGTCCAGCCATTTATCTATGTATGCTTGTTTGCTTTATTTTTTGTTGCTCTGTTATTTATTGATCTGGAATTCTGGATATGATTTAATTATTCTGAGTATCATCTAATTCCTAGCTCTGCTCTCCTTTTCACATTTTATCTGTGCTTTCAATGTAAATTTAGAAAATGTCATCTGAATAAATATCTAATGCTGCATCTACACAATCTATTAGAGCTAAGTCAGATCCTACATGGGAGCATTGTACTAAAATACCAAATGAAAAGGGTGGCAAACCTCGCTGAAGATGCCTATATTGTGGAAAGGAATTTGGTGGTGGTGGAATACACAGAATGAAACAACACCTTGCTGGGAAAAAAGGAGATGCAATTAGTTGTAAAAGTGTGCCACATGATGTTCGCTATCAATTGGATGAAAACTTGAAAGAAATTGATCAAAAGAGACCAACTAAGAAATTGAGAAAACAAGAAGAGGATAATCCATTGGAAGTAGATGATGGAATTGTGCAAGAAATAATTCCTCCAAGTTTATCTCAATCAGTAAAAAAAAAGGCATCTATAGCTGGAGATAAATTCTTTGCCCCAAGGACAAACTCGGGAGCATAGCTAGGAATTCGAAGTGCATTTGCAGGTAAAGAAGCTTGGTATAAAGCGGATTTAGCTGTGGTTAGGTGGTTGTATGATTGTTGCATTCCTATGAATGCTGTAAATTCTGTTTACTATCAGCCTATGATAGATGCTATTTCAGTTATTGGCCCTGGTTATAAAGGACCAACTTACCATGCCGTGAGAACCAAATTATTACAAGACATGAAAAAGGAGGTGCAATTATTGGTTGATGAATGTAGAAACTTTTGGGCTGAGATTGGATGTACAATAATGGCTGATGGTTGGCAGGATCAAAGAAATAGACAATTGATTAATTTTCTTGTTTACTGCCCTAGAGGAATGGTCTTCATTAGATCTATTGATGCATCGGATATTGTTAAGGATGCTCAAAATCTTTGCAACTTATTCATGGATATGGTTGCTTTTGTTGGTACAGATAATGTTGTCCACTTGGTAACTGATAATGCAGGTAATTATAAAGCTGCTGGAAGGTTATTAAATGATAAGTTTCCTTCTATTTTCTGGTCTCCTTGTGCTGCCTATTGCTTAAATTTAATTTTATCAGATATCGGTAAAATGGAGATTGTTAATAGCTTAGCAACACGTGCATCCATGGTTTCAAAATTCATTTACAACCATGTCTTTTTGCTAGCTTGGTTAAGGAAAAGAGAAGGTTGGACATAAATCATCCGCCCCGGAGCAACACGGTTTGCCACTACTTTTATTGCCTTGAAAAGTATCTATGAGCACAAGCATGATATTCAAGCTTTGATAACAAGCAAGACATTTGTAGAATCTAGATACTACAAGGATTTAAAGGCAAAGGATGTGACAATGATTGTATTAGACAATCAATTCTGGAATAATTGTAAAATTGTTGTTGAAATTGTAAAACCACTTGTGAAATTGTTAAGAATTGTTGATTCTGATGATCGGCCTTCACTTGGCTATGTGTATGATGGCATGTACAGAGCAAAAAGAGCTATAAAGAATACTTTTAAGCACAAAAAATCTCTGTACAAGCTTTACACAATTGTTATTAAGAGAAGGTGGGATTCTTAACTTCGACAAAATCTTCATGCAGCAGCATATCTCTTCAATCCTGCTTTCCTTTATGATAAGGAAAACTTTTCTAGAAAGCCAGAGGTTATGCAAGGATATCTTAATGTGATAGATAGAAAAATTTCTTCTAATAAGACCAAGTTTTTGTTAGAAGGCACACAATACCAAGAAAGGTGTCGGAGCTTTAGTCATCCATTGGCTTTAGAATTTGCAAAAACCATGCGACCTGGTAAACTTTATACTTTTATCTTTGATAGTTATTGTTTTTATCTTTAAAATAAATTCTAATAACTTACTTTTTCTCATGATAGATGAATGGTGGAAACATTTTGTGAGCAGCTATCCAAATGTTAAAGACTTGGTTGTTAAGATATTAGGCCAAACTATATCTTCCTTGGGCTGTGAAAGGAATTGGAATGTCTTTGAAAGAATACACTCCAAGAAAAGGAATAAGTTGGAGCATGAAAGATTGAATGATCTTGTCTATATTCATTATAATTTTCGATTAAGGAATAGATTAATTAGTCAAAATTTTTTTTCATTTCTAGCTATAAAAAATAAGTTATATGAATCCTTATACTTTGTTACTATCATGTGTTTTTATTAAAGTTGCTAACAAGAAGAAAGCTTTGGACCCTGTTGATTATGAAAGTATTGATAAGATTGAGTATTGGGTAATGGAAGAAGATGATTGTTCTTTACTCAATATTGATGAGATAGAACGAGATCTCATTTATGATGACACAGTGCTATCAAAAGCTATCGTTCATCAAGAGTATGAGGAAGGTTCGGTATTCTTTACTCAATGTTTTCACTTTTTTTATCACTTATCATGTGATTTTCATTAATTTGATTATATCCATTAAATGTTTGTTTGTGAAGATAATCAGCAAAGAGGCAACGTGGCAGATGGTGAAGCCATTGGTGGACTTGATTTACAATTATTTTCTCAAGAGGATGTTGATAGCTTTAGTAAAGATGTTGATGCTTTTGAGCCTGCCCATGCTTAGATCAACCAAGATCTCCCAATATTTGATAAGCTATGAAAATTTAAACTTATAATGTTGTGAACTTTGCAATGATATGTTTGAGATATATTTTAGATTTGTGGTATCTTTGTTTGAAACTTTGATCAATTAGAACATATTTGACACATATATTTTGGATTTATGATATCATTGTTTGAAATTTTGAGCAATTAGAATATGTTATGCAATGTGAATTTGTGGTGTTGCTTGATATATTATTGTCTTTTTTAGGTTAAATTAATGTCTTGTTTATAAATATATATAGATATATATACATATAAATATTATTTTTTATTTAAATTTTATGTCACCGGTTCGACTGCCGATCTAACTGGTTGAGTTGTGAGAACTGTGACCTGCTACTTTTTTCTGTTCAATGTTCGGTTCGAATTTCAAAACATTGATATAGATTTAAGTCTAGAGACATACAATAACTAAACTCAATTTTTTTTACTCATCTCACACAACATCAATCTCATTTATTGTCTTGGCTAAAAAATTATTGATTGAGAATCCATAATTCGATTCGATCAAGTGAAATTTTTTCTAACTTGCTCCACAAGCTCCGAGGCACGTTGTTCCTCCCGCTCATAAGGTACACAAACAGTATAGGTTCTGACATAGTCTGATCTTTTATTTCATCTACACTGTTCTTTTTCACGCGGTCATATACTTCAAAAAATGAAAAAAAATATATGGTTGCGTTTTTTTCGCGGGTCACTGTCGTGCTCTATAAAGTCTTTATGTAGGGACAGGGACGATGGAAAAGTTAAATGGGCACAGCAACACGGCTTTCATTTCACCGTTTGAAAAATTTAGAGTGAGAAAGGTTGAGAGAGGGGGGAGGAGGAGATCCTGTTGACGGACATAACTGTTTTGCCGAAGGAGTGTTTGTGCAAAATCGTTTCACGCACAACTCCGAAGGATGCATGCCGGACATCTGCTGTGTGTTGGACCCTGAAAGAATCTGCAGATTCCGATGACACGTGGGAAGCTTTTCTGCCGTCCGATTGGCAACACTTGGTGGCTCAATCGTCTACTCCCAACTTGACTTCTCTACCCAAGAAACAACTCTACCATCATCTTTCTGACCATCCACTCCTTTTGGCCGATCGCACCATGGTATGACCAGAGATCTCATTTTAATTAATTTACTCTGATTTTCACTTGCTTCATTTTGATCTGTCTTGCTCAAAAGCACCGAAGCACTACTGTACCGATGAAATTTTAATTTATTGATTCTCATAAAATTAGGAGAAAATAATATGCGTTTTCATCAATTTTAAATCAAGTCCATGTAATTTGTTTTGTTTTAATTTAAGTTCTTATAATTTAATCGATTAAATTTGTTAACCCTTAAATTTTAAAATTATTAATGGATAATTAACTTTTTCGAAACAAAAAATACTTTTTTTATAGAAACTTTGATTTAATAACTTTCTCAAAAAAATGTGAAAATATCTAAATGATTAAAATTTGATCGTTTTCATTCCTAGAGTAACGCTGGCCAAAAAAAAAAAAAATTACTAGAGCACCGAATCATTTTTTTTTTCTTTTGATTAAGTTATATATACTCATAAATAAATAATTCACCATTATATGAGACTTAACTATAATTAACCTTTTTCGATGGTACTAGAGTGCCATTCTCTGGTAGTGAAATAACAAAATAATTGATAGCATGTTCAGGGACGGAACCAGCGGAGAAATTAGGGGGCCAATTTTTTAATTCATATATATATATATATATATATATTGATTTTTTAGCAATCCTCCAAGATCATTTAAGGTTTTTTTAATTCTTTTATAATAATTTATTTTTTTAAATAATTTTGTAACTTAAAATTATCAGAGAATTAATTATACTTCCTCTCTTTAAAAATATAAGACATTTTTAATCGAATTTTACTTTAATAAAGTTGTTAACTACTTTCAAACTAACCATTTCTTTTCATATTTATGTCTATTAAATACTCTATAAAGTCATTATCAATATGAGTACTTTTTTTAAAAAAAATAATGATTACACTTTGAAAGTTTAAAAATGCCTTATATTTTTTAACATTCAACTTCTTAAAAAATGCTTTACATTTTTGAACGGAGGGAGTATATAATTATATTACACTTCAATTTTTTTAACAGATGTACATATTTTATATATTGATTTTTTTATAGAATTGCATATCTTTTTGTCCTAATCTTCAATGTGTCATGGATATAACAATGTATTTAAAATATGAAATTTTTATATATTATTTATATTTTAACTTGTAGTTAATATAATAGATATAAAAAATGTTCAATTTTCTTTTAAAAAAATATATTCTCAATTTTCATTATAATTAATGGATTTGTTCCATATATGAAATGGGACTAAAATTTACAAGTTAGTATCATTTTATTTTAGGAGTGAATCAACAACAACAACAACAATAAATACTTTGTCCTATCCTATAATGTTTATGCTATATATGTGCGTGTGTGTGTATAAAAATTATTTTTTTAAATAAATTGATTTTGGTTAAGAGAACTCTCCCCCGTGCCCTCATTATCTTGGGGGATAATCTCTGTTGTGGTCAGAACCTATTTCTTATGTTATAAAAAAAAATAAGTAGATAATTATATTGTTTATAAATTACTTTGTATAAAAGACATACAATTAATTACTCGTTTTTCAATGTTATTCTTTCAGAATCTCTTATAAATAGAGTAAGAAGCTATGTAGGAGAGAGAAAATGTTTTAAAGATGATACATTTAATTAAGAATAGTAAACATAAGAATTTATTTCTCTATTTTTTTTATAATACCAATAATTTAAATACATCTTCTTGATTCTAATAAAGTAATTACAAATCACTTGGAAGAAGTATGTGAAAACTATATATATACGTAGCATGTTGCAACACATCGATCATTGGGAAGGATAGTGCCATGTACCAGACTTTGTTAGGTACAAGGTGAGAGGGAGATGGTGGAATATCAAACTTTGTTAGGTACAAGGTGGTTCCACCACACTGAGCAGTTGTAGTATGCATGAATTTTTTAGTAATAGTAAAATAATAAATAATTGATGGCATGTGCAGGGACAAAACCTGTAATATATGACCTGACATTAGCAATAATCACTGCATAATCATAACATACAATGGTAATTAAGAGTCTTTAATTCTTCCTGAGCTTACTGCATTCGCAGAAGGATTAAATCAGATAATGTTTGAAATACAACTGAAAATCTTTGGGATTCTAAGAAAAATAGTACAAATATGTAGTTTAAGTTCAAACTTATTGATATTAAAAGTTATGGGACACATGGTAGACAAAAACAATTAAAACATAAGCGAACGAGGTCAAAATTATCATTTTAACACATTGTGACACATATCCGCGGTGCACATGCCTTATCATGATGACATTTTGCTGTCATGATAGCTTTTCAGGGCAAGCTTTTGATGTGCGCCATTTTTACATTCTAGATTCAATTGGAGTGATTCAAGTGTGCATGTAAAGCTTATTCGATAATTAGACTAATGGTATAAGTTTCATTCCAATTTGATATGATATGAGAATTTTAGACACCTGCATGCCATAAGTCAAATTTTAAAACGATTTTTAAACATCCAAGTCCCTAAGACTTAAAACTTATACTATTAAATCAAGTCACTTATACTATTAAATCAAGTCCAATGGACTGTTTATGCACCTGATTAAATAGTTAAATAGACAATAATATATCAAAACTAAGATTTAGCTACTCTATACCTCAAATTCACACAAACAGGGTCCTTACATAAAATTTTTCAAATTTTATCCTAGGCCAAATCTGTGCAACTTATAACATACAACCCACGTCATTTTACACAAACACCAATAGCTCACACTTATATCCGTATTTTAGCCTTTGCCACCAGTATCATAACAAAATTCACCTTGAGCTAAAATACCCAAAATTTACACAATATACAAGTGCAATACTATTATTCAAGCATTCATATCACACCTCACATGACACACAAATAATCACATCTTGCAATTATAATAAAAAATTAGCCTTTATCACAAGTGATGTAACAAATGTACACTATGGGTTAATTTTATCATATATTCTCATATAACTACATGCAAGACCCAGTTTCACCACGCCCATACAACACGCTCTTACATGTCATAGCATACAACTTGACAAGAGTGTCAAAATGTATCATGCATGCATAACTCAAATACATGAATTCCTATTTGGCAACCTTAGCTTTATATACATTGATATACAAAAACTCTAATAATGAAGGACATCGCACCAGTAGTCTAACTACTCCTTGTCCTGTTCTTTCCCTCGTCCTCCGTTCGTCTCAAAACCTAAAAAATATAAAACCACAGGGTGAGACAATGTCTCAATAACAAGAAAATCATATAATCTATTAACATGTACAATCATAAACAAGTAGTAGAATGGCATAATAAAAATGTGATATAATACAACATAATATATAGGCCTAGTATAAATTCATAACATATAACACAAATACCATATGCTTGATCCCATTTCCAACCAAACCTTTATGTCTCCCTGACTGAATCCGTAGGTTATCACATAAGATCAATTCTTAGTGAAATTGTCCTAAGTTCACCTTCAATGGAGGGAACAAATTCACCGAACACTTTTAGGTTAATTTAGAACCTCACCGATCCACTGAACCTCTTCAGTGAATACGAAGCCAAGATAAGCTGTACCGGGTGTCCCAGCTGGCAGCATAACCATATGGATTTTTATTACGTCTTCAACTAGGGTGAACTTCAACCCTTATTCGATCACGCAATTTTCCCCAATGCAACTCTTTGCATTTTTTTCTACATAATCAATATAAATCTCACATATCCAATGCTAACCAAATTTGCCTTATTTATTTAGTTCGATAAATCTATTTTCAAAAACATTTTATCAAACCTTAGCATACCAATCCAATTATGAGCAATTTTTGTCATAAAATCCTTAGCACACTCTACTAATTTCTAAAAGCAATTATTACATTTGTAAATAAATATTTTTTGCAAATAACTATACAAGTCGATAAACTATATGATTCACTAGTTACCTCAACTGGTTTTTACCGAAAGGTTTACCTGTAGATCAAACGTAAACTCCGACGTTACTATAGCCTTGGAATCACTCCAAGATATCAAAATATGTAATTAGAAGTACTATATATCAATTCATTAATTTAACACAAGTGACCACTCGTTAAATTAACTTAATTTAGCTACTCAACAATTCAAATCTCTGCCATTGAGCTAGTCAAAGCTTTTACACCCTCATATTATCTTAATTTATCATATACAAGGTTAATTCATACTTAATTTCAGCTCACACAACTCTAACAGTCCTAAATTCACCTAGGGTTCATCCAAAACCCAATGCCCCGGCACTTATAAGCTTCAAATTAACACTTATTGAACTCAAAGAAGCTTAAATCAAACTCTCACAATTACATGCAAGGCCTAGAGTTTGAGTATAATCCCCCTCCAACTTAGAACACAACCACCCTTTCTCTAGAATTCAAGAAAACCAAGGTGAATAGATAGAGAAAATTGTTAGGAAGCTTACTTCAATGATTGGAGGTCCAAACAAACCTCTAACCTTGCCCAAATCAAAGCCCTAATAGAGCCTTCATCTTCCTCCTATGTGCCCTAAGCTTTCCCTACCTTTTCCTTTCTTTTTTTTTTTGATCATTTTCACCTCTTTATTCGGAGTCTGTGCCAGGTGCCATGGCATGTGATGCAGGGAGCAAAAGTGCCCCCCCCATTCAGACTTGGTTTGATCCAACTTTTACCCTAGCTTGATCTTGAGGCTATTTGTAACACTTGCTCCAAGTGTTATTCAAAAATCACCCAAGTTAAATAAACTAAGTGTGGCTAAGGAGTTGACCCTAAAACCAACTTGGAAAGCAAATCATTTAAATCACCAAATAATCTACACAATAGCAAAGTGCACATTTTAATTAATTTTTTTTAGAAAAGTCTGAAGAATTACAGTATAGTGCATAGAAGCAAATTAGGCAAATAGAAGCATTTCATTGCTGTCATGACAGCCCTCGTTGACAAACTCCTGGGAGGTGCCGATTCATCGTTTGACTTCCGATTGAAATGATTTTAAAGCTCACATATTATTTTTAATGTGTATTAATAGTGTTCCAAATTTTAAAAAGATTCAATGGTTGGATTAAAATTTGGACACGTTATAAATTTGGACATTTTTGCGCTGTCATGATTGCACCTCTAGACTAACTTTTGGAGTACACTATTTCATCATCCGACCTTTGATCAGAGTGATTCTAGAGCTCACTTGTCACTTTCAAAGAGTACTACTAGTGTACCAAATTTTAAAAAGATCTAACGGACGGATTAAAATTTATGTGTGTTCCAATATCAACACTGTTACTGTCATGATAGCAATTTAATGCTGTCATGACAGCACTTCCAGACCAAATTCTAAAATGCATCGTTTTTCCATCCGGTGTCCAATCAACGTAAATCTTGAGCAGTCAAAGCTAACTCCTTCCCAGAGCCAACCCGACTTACTCTTCATGTGAGGGTTATCTTGGCTTAGGCACTCAACCTCATACTTCATATGCCGGATTTCATCTCCCACTGAGAGGTGTCGAACACTCAATCCACTAACTACTTTAGTGTATTGAGCTCACAATACAAAAGGCAATATTGAGTACCGATGGTGAGTCACAAAATATTACAAGACCACATCTCCTTATTGGTGAACTCCTGTCAAGATCATGCCTCTTGCTCTTTTCTACTTTTCCCGAGTATTGACCACTTCAATATTATAAAGTAGTATAACATTCATAATTCATCCCTTAAGTGGTTCCTTAGCCTATCTAAGGTGCCAAATCTAGTTACACTTTCCTAAGTGTAACTCCTTTTTATGATTACAATGTATGCTAATAATCTTATTTCATAAATAACATCATTATGAAGTAGATAGTACACATAGATGTATTATTATTAAAGTAATACCCTATAAATTCTTCTAAAATATATTTTATTTGCATTCAATTATTTAAAACGTGTAATGCATGCTAGATAATATTATCTACTCAAAAATAGTTAAATAAAGCAATAAGAAATGTAAATTTTCCCGTTACCTCAACCCTTTTGTACTAAAAGGGTTCTCCTTGTGCAAAAATGAGACTTGGCTTGTCCTTTAACTTCCAAACAAATTCCACCAACAATCTCTACAACATATAAGTGATCCACATCATTTATGAAAAATAGTATTAAAGAAGACTATAACTCATACTGCACAACTTGGGTCAATGAGTTATAATCCATCCCAATGGTCCATATGTTAAACTAACCATTCACATAGTATCACTTAACCATCAAAATCATGTATTAGCCACCACTAGGCTAATTTCCAAACCATACAATTTTTAATTAACCAAAAAAATTCACTTAGTGTATTACCAACTTTCATAATTAGCTCTTATAATAAAAATTAAAGCTTAATTTAAATCTTATTGGATTCAAATATTACAATTATAACTAAATAAATAGGCTCAAACCATCTAGGAGCAAGATCCAATCTATTAGGGTTTAATTTGTGCTCACTCAAAACTGCTTTCTTCATTCAATTTCTCACTCAAAACATTACAACACTATATATAAACTCAAAATAATCTTGAAAGGACCCAAAGAAACTAAAGCTTATAAGAACAAATCCTTTGAGATCAAAATCTAGAAATTCTCTCTTACAAAAATTGAAGAAAATCAAGAGGAAGGAAGAGGATTGAAGTAGGGGTTTTACTTATCGTGTAGCCGAGCTTGCAATGCTTGCAAAGCCTCTTGGATGTCCTCTCTTCCTCCTCTCTTTTCCTCCTCTCACTCTCTCATTCTCTTGTTCGTTTCTTTCCTTTTGTTTTCTTGTTTCATTTTTTTTTTTGCGTGTTGTTTTCCTCTTTAAACTAATCTTAAAACATTTTGGGAAAAATTACAAGAAAGGGTCTACCATTTTTTATTATAGCACAAAAGTCTAGGTCAACTTTAGTAATTTTTTTAATAATTAAAAATAAAATAAAATCAAACTTTTGCATAGTAAAATTCAAACTTTGACTTCTATCAAATTATTTTTAACTTTAATTTAATTAAAGATATTTTATTTTGAAATAACCTCGAGTCTTAAAAATTTCAAGATGTTACACTATTCATGATCCAAATATTAATTAGCAATTCAGAAATTTGATTAAATTAATCAATTAATCACTTAATTTATTAATTACTCTTTAATTAAAAATTAACTTTAAATTTAAAACTCAGGATGTTACAGAACTAGCAAAGAAATTAATGAAGTCAATTTTTTAATTTATATATATTAATATATTGATTTTTTAGCAATTCTCCACCATTATTTAAGGTTTTTTTTACAATAATTGTTTTTAAAATAATTTTGTAATTTAAATTATCAGAGAATAAATTATATATAATTATATTAAACTTCAATTTTTTAAAACAGATGTGCATATTTTATATATTTAATTTTTTTATACAATTAGCATAATTTTTGTCCTAATCTTCAATATGTCATACATATAACCATTTATGTTATTTATATTTTAACTTGTAGTTATTATATATATATATATATGTTTAATTTTCTTAAAGAATATATTCTCAATTTTCATATAAATAATGGATTTGTTCTATATATGAAAAGGATCTAAAATTTACAATTAAGTATCATTCTTAAAAAAAAATACTTTGTCCTATTCTATAATATGTGTGTATAAATTAATTTTTAGAATAAATTAATTTTTGGTTGAAAGAAGTCTACTCTTTGCCCTCAATACCTCGAGAGGCTATCTTTGTTATCGCTAAAACCTATTTCTCATGTTATAAAAAAAGAATAAATTGATCATTATATTGTTCTCTCTTTATGTGTGTGTGAGAGAAGAAGGATGGAGGGGTGTTAGAATTTTTTGGTACAAGGTGATTCTACCACTGAGCAATGCATGCATTTAGAAGTTTAGAGTGATTTAAATGTTGAGGATTATTTGCACAAAGCCATAGGCAAAAGTGCTTCTTTTAATCCTCTAATTTTATATAATTTACTCATCTCTTAGTAATTTTGAGTTCTTCAATGTTGGAGCATCCTTTCTTGGTCTTTATACTTTGCTCAACCTTTGATGCATACATAGTATAGATAATCTATTTTTCTGGTCCTTAACGGCCACTCTCTCTCTTCTTAAACAACCTTGTAACCAATACCATACTTACAAACCAAGTGGTCAGTCCAATTCACTCTTAACAATATGCATGATATAAATATTATAATGAAATATAATTAACTATATATATCATGCAAATTTTTTCTCAACTATTTGACATTTTTAATTCTTCCTTGTAAGCCCTTTTCCAGCCAGGAAAAATGGCTTATAAAAAATCATATATGGTATACTTATACCTATAATCACATATCGTGGTTTTTCAATTCACTCCATGTCAAGATTTATTTCCTTTGCAGCTCTCATTGTCTAGTATTCCAACTAGATATGGGTCTTGCTCACATGAAATATTCCAAGTTAAGTCACAGTGCATATATAATTTATGAAGATCAGTATGGCTTTCTATAGATTATGTACATTGATATTGATAGTATATGTAGCACTATTGCCTTGTTTATATCATGGTAGAAAAACATATATTAATGATAATTGTTTTCCTAAACTTTTTTATTTTAAGCAAAGTTTTCCTAAACTTATTATTAACTTTTAGATAAGATCTCGTTAAATCATTCCTCAAAAAGCTGGTAACTTGAACTTCCCAAACTAAATCAGTCCTATAATAATAATCAAGAGTGTTGATTTAATTTCTTCAATTTTGTGAAAGTCAAACGATTTGACCACTTCTAGTTTTTTTTATCTTATATGTTTTCATCTCTAATTACTTTCATGTAAATTAATACTATTTTCATGTTGTTGGAGCAGAGTTTTTCTCTGGATAAGGAGAGTGGAAAGAAGTGTTATATGATAGGTGCAAGAGGACTTGGGGTTCTTTGGGGACCTGATCTTAGGTATTGGAATTACCATTCTGCTCAAGAGTCCAGGTATGCTTTCAAGAGTCCAGGTATGCTTTCAAAAAAACTCATATAGCACTGGTGACACTTTAAGTTTTGTTATAGTGGGTCTATGCCAATTGGTTTACTTTTCATCAACAGGCTTCAATTTGGTCTTGTAGTTTAAATGGAAAAAAACGTTACCTTCCTTTAATTTATTAATTAGAATGATTTTATTTTGCAAAACTCACATTATTCATACAACAAGCAGCCAATCCCACTAAGTGAAATTGGTTACAAGAATCACATAATGCTAGTGTCCTTCATCAACAATTAGTACTTTAGATATATCTTTTCCCAATAAATTTCATTTGATAACCTCAGGTCTTGTTCAGTTGCTAGAAAGGAATATATTGAAAAAAATAAAAGAAAAAACTATAATGATCAAACTTTGGAGGGGAATAAGTGAACCTTATTCATAAGGGATAAGGGTAATTTTAATTTATGGGGTTGAAATCAGATTCATGAGATTTTTGGAGGATGTAATAATTTTCGTATTTGTGGTATATAGTATGAGTTTTATCTTACTTATCATGAGGGAGAAGGGTACAACAACAAGAACAAGAAGCCTTATTCCATTAGGTGGGGTAGGTTACATAGATTATATGATGTCATTGTGTTCTATCATTTATTAAGTTTTTGAAATATTGTTAATTAAAAGGTCTTACTCAACAACCTGCAAAAGTGTTCTCTTCGGTCCTCCTCTACCCTTCTTGACAGGGCTTAAAGTCATCTGTTCACTCTGCTCACAGGTGCCTCCCATGGTCTTCTTTATACATGTCCGAACCACCTCAAATGATTTTCTATTTTTCCTTTAATAGGTGCCACGCCTACTTTCTCCTATATTCGCTCATTTCAAATTTTATCTTTACATGTATATCCACACATCTATCTTAACATTCTCATATCTGCTACTCTAATTTTATGCTCTTGCTGTCCCGTCAAAGCCCAACATTCACTACCATATAAAATTGTTTGTCTTATAGCAGTTCGATAAAACTTTCCTTTAAGCTTATCAGGTACTTTATGATTGTAGATAACTCTTTTAACCTTTCTCCAATTAACCACTCGCTTGTATCCTATGTGTAATATCTCCATCAATTTTTCCATTTTTGTTGAATAATCGCTTCCAAATATCTAAACTTTTTCCACTTGAAGTATGGTATGATCACTCAATTTTACTTCCAAGTTATCACTCACTGACCCCTTATCAAAATTACAATGTAAATATTCTGTTTTAATTCTATTCAAGCGAAACCTTTTGACTCCAATGTCTTTCTCTATAACTCAAGTTTACAATTTATCTCTTCTCTTGTCTTTGTAATAAGAACTATATACATCTGCAAAAAGTATGCATTTAGAAATTTCCTCTTGAATATGCTCAGTCAAAACATCTAAGGTTAGATCAAACAAATAAGCACTCAAAGATGATCCTTGAGGCAGCCCAATCTTTATAGAAAAATCTCTTATTTCACCATCACCACCAAAGCGTTCTTATAGTAGTTGATGCCCCCTTATACATGTCTATAGGCAAACCCGGACACCTTTATTTTCCATGACTTCCAAAGTCCAAAGTATTTCTCTCAGTATACGATCATAAATTTTTTTCAAATCAATGAAAACCATATGTAAATTTTTAGCTTTCCATCAATATTTTTTCATTAATCCCCTTAGTAGATAAATCACTTCTGTAGTTGCCCTCCCTGACATGAAACCGAATTGATTTTTAGAAATACCAGTTTCTAATCTCAACTTATGCTCAATTACTCTTTTCTATAATTTTATAGTATGACTCATGAGTTTAATCCCTTTATAGTTAACACAATTATGACTATCTCCTTTATTTTATAAATAGGAAATAAGGTGCTTCTCCTCCAATTGTCTAGCATTCTCTTGATTGTAAGATCTCATTAAATAACTTAGTTAACCACTGTACCCTCTACATCCAAACATTTTCACGTTTCAATAGGGATACAATCAGGTCTATGCTCTATTATTTGCCATTTTCTTAAGAGCTTCTCTCACTTCCCAAACCTGTATTTTTCGATAAAATGACAAATTTTGCTCTCTTTCAAAGTTACTAAATCTTCCAAGTTAATTGACGAACCCCCATCATTATTGAAAAGTTTAGAGAAGTATATCTCCCATTTGTCTTTAATATTATTATCTGTGACCAAAACATTTCATCTTCATCCTTTATATACCTTACTTGTTCCAAATCTCTTGATTTTTTTTTCTTATTTTGGCAATTTTATATAAATTTTTCATTCTCCATCTTTGTCCCAAGACTATTATAAAACCCTTCAAATGCTTTAGAATGAGCTTCACTCATGGCCTTCTTAGTTTCCCTTTTAGCCATACAATATCATTTCAAATTTTCATTATTATTGCACAAATAGATGGCTTTGAAACACTCTTTGTACTTGATTTTTTCCTGCATGCTATCATTCCACCATCAAGACTCCTTATCTCTTGGACCAAAACCTCTTGATTCTTCTAAAACTTCTTTTGCGACCTTCCTTACCTTCACAGCCAAGTCTTCCCACAAGGTATTAGCACTTTCTCGAGACTCCCAAATTCCTTTGACCAAGAGATTTCTCTTGAAATTCTCTTCTTTTTACCTTTTAATTGCCACCATCTAATCATTGGAGTTATTACTTGTTGTCGATGCTTTTGGTTTTTACTCATAATACACACATCAAGGACAAGGACCCGGTGTTGTGTCGTAACAGCTTCTCAAGAATCACCTTACAATTTTTACAAAGTCTTCTATCCGCACTCCTTATCAAAAAGAAATCAATCATTTACTTTGAAGCTCTCCACTTTTATAAGTGATGAGATGCTCATCTCTCCTCTTGAAACAAGTATTAGCAATCTTGAAATCATATGCCAAAGAGAAATCAAGGATATTGTTCTTCATTATTTTGTTCCCTAAAACCCAAACCACCATGTACCCTCATATAATGATTTGCCTCCCTCCCAACATGTCCCATTAAAGTCTTTGTGTAATAAAAATCTTTTCATTATTGTATGCTTTCGATCAACCCTCCAAGTCTTTCCCAAATAACTCTTTAAGAATGGCTTCTGTCCCAACTTGAGGTGCATAAGCGCTAATAATATTGATAGTCTCTCTGTTTGATGATCATTTTTAGGGAAATAATTTGGTCTCCAATTCTGTTTACCTCTACCATTTCTTATCAACAATGATACCACCCCATTGCGTGCGTTTACTTTCTTAGTATACCAAAGATTGAAACCTTGGATATCCTTAGCTTGTTCACCCACCCCATTTAGTTTCCTACAGCACCAAGATATTAATTTTTCTTTGAATCATAACTCCTACCACCTCTATAGGCTTACAGTCAAGGTCCCAACATTCCATAACCAAGTCTGATTTTACTCACATGGACTAACTTCTTTAGCTGCGCTCGTCCAGAATAAAGCGGTAGCCCTTGCTCATTTAACAGTACATCTGGGGCATTGATGCAGCGGCCCTAACTCACTTATCATAGTACTTGAGTCATACAACATGTTACTTACGGGCAACAACCTAGCGTTAGCAAAAAAATGTCTATTATCTATATCCATGTGAGATTCAACAAAGTTTTACGTTGGCTGTTGAGAGCTTAACACAACCCCTCCCTTATCTTGGCTGGGGACCGGTTTATAACATAGGCAGAGTTAGGGAGAAGGGTAATTTAATAAATTCATTTTTATTTCAATTCTTTTAATTTATTCCATTCACATTCTTTTTGGCAACCAAATAGGAGTCATTCTTGGCCATCATCTACCTTTCTTTATAGGACTAAAGACCTTATGTTGAACCCTAGCTTATTGTCGATGCTAAGGAAAAATATTTTTTTAATATAAGTCACTAGATAATTATTCATCAAGGGATCTCTCATATGATTTTGCAATAAATTTTTCACAAACTTCATGATAAAAAAGGCTCTTTCTACCATTGTTGTGGCAGTTGGTAATATTATTGCTTACTTTAAGAGAGTATAAACTAAAGGATAAACTATATGTCTTCTTGTTTCCACTAATATTTTTGCGAGACTACCAATTCCTTTTAATGATGTAAATTCATTATTGCTTCGCATGTCAATGATTTAAGTCTCAAGTTGATTATCAAGAGTCATTAAATTAGAGGAAGATAACTCACATAGATAGAACTTGAAAAATTCAATTAACCTTTCCATATCAAAATTTTGGGTTAAATTTTTTTGGCCTTCAACTGAATATATTTAAAAACTTCTTTGGAACCTAAATATCTTTAAAGGGATGCAAAGTAGTGAAACGTATAACCCTTTTTTATAATTTTCTTGAGTCCAAGGGGTGCATTTGGCCCCTGAACTAATTGTAGTGTCGCCCATGGTGGGAGATGAAGCCCATAATGAGTTATTCCAAGGTAATTGGCAACGTAACAAGTTTGACAAGAAAGTAATTAGGTGTATTTTTGTCAGTTATATTGAAAATTGAAAAAGGCTAGCGTTGCTATGATCCTACAGCTGGAAAATGCCATCTCTTGAGGAATTTTGTATTTGATGAAGCATCAACATGGTGGACACTAGAATATGTGCCACTTCCTTATTCCAAAAAAGTAGAAGAATAATTGCAAGAAAAGTTTAAAGATAAGACAGATGAAATACAACAAAGTTATAAAAGTGTAGCAAAGTCTTCTTCATTAGAAAATCCATGGAAGACTAGTGTTTATCAAAGAACAAAGCCATATGATCACCCAGTTATAGAAATATTGGAGGATTGACCACCTATAGAGGCATCAATACTAGAATTGAGAAGATCAAGCAAGTCAAAAATCCAAAGTATGCCAATGTTTCTTTGGTAGAAGAATAAAAAGAGCCAGTATCACTTGAAAAAGTATTTTGTAACCTCTTCTAATATCTACATGATATTAGAAGAGGTTAACCTATTTACCACCTCACATCATGGAAATCAAAGAAAACATTAATTTTTTTAAATTGCTTGGGAACCCAAGACTTCTCTCTAAAACCATTTGAAATTCATCCATATCAATTAATACATAATGGATGACTAATGAATCTAGAAGTCAACTTCTTAGCTCTAATTGACATCTCAAGTCCAGTCACTAATGTAACCTTTAGAAATACGTGATCACCCGCCAGAGATTCTAACACCCGACGACATCTATTTGTATAACTCTTCTATCTATTCTGGGCTGTTAACCATTTTTGCCTTATCAACTCAATCTTCTGAGTCATCTGATCCACAATATCTGGTTCCAACATGCTCCTCTCACTCAATTATGTCTAGTATAGAGGTGATTTACATTTCCTCTCGTAAAATGCCTCACATGATGCCATTGGAATATTAGAGTGGTAACTGTTGTTGTAAGCAAATTCAGCCAAAAGAAGATGGCTGTCCCAACTACCTCTCAACTCTGGCACACAAGCTCTCAACATGTCTTTCAGATTTTGTATAGTCCGCTTCGTCTAACCATCTAAGGATGATAAGCCATACTAAATCTCAACTCAATACCAATTGCTTGTTGCAAAGCTCCCTAGAACATATATGTAAATTTTAGATCTCAATTAGAGACTATATTCTCTCAGTATACCATGTAGCCTCACAACTTCTCTAATGTAAATTTTTGCCAACTTTTCTAAGAATTTCTAATTCGAATAGCCAGAAAGTGAGCTGACTTTTGTGGTCGATCACAACTACCCAACTGGCATCATGCCCTGCCTGAGTCCTGGTAAACCAGATATGAATTCTATGGAATGCTATCCCATTTTTACTTAGGGATATCCAATTTTTTTAACATACTCGCTAGTCTTGTGCTCTATTTTAACTTTCTGATAGGTCAAACATTGAGACAAACTATATCACGTCCCTCTTGATGCCTGGCCACCACCAATGGCGCTTCATATTATACACTCTTGGATGAATAGTGTACTTACTGCAATGAGCTTCATTCAAAGTCACTTTTCTCAAATTTGCATCATTGGATACGCAAATTTTGTCCCGGTATACTACAAACACATCATCATTGAAGTAAAATCTCCTGTCCATTTCTACTCAACTTCTTCTTGAACCCGAAGAAGACACTCGTCTTCTAGTTGTGCCATCCTCAATTCCCTCCAGAACTCATTACTAATTACCATAGAATAGGCACCAACTAATGCCTCTAATGGTGCATCTTGCTACAAATCTAGGAAAGATTACATCAATCTATGCTCTTATACCATCAAACTTGCGACACGTAAAGTCTTGCTACTCAATGCATCTGCAACCATCAAACTAATGCCTTTATTGGGTATGATTTCAAAGAAAGAAGTCAAGGAAGAAATTAGTAATGAGGGGGAGTGTGTTAAATGTCATAGCAAATTTTTTCACGGTCCATTAAACTCAAAGCCAAGTGAGTAGAAAAAGTGAGAAGAAAAGAATGCATTTAATCAACAAGTAAAAGAAAAAGAAAGAAAAGTAAAAATATATTTTATAAAATATAATCAACTCGGACAGCAAGTAGAATACATTTCCTCCTCTCCAAGAAATGGGCAAGTACTTTGGGCAATGGGCAGCATTGGTGTCTTTCTTTCTTCTTGTTTTTTTTTTTTTATTTGAATAGTACCAGGATGCTTCATTTAAAACGGACAAAAAACAAAGAGCACCGCAGCAAAAACGAGAAGAGCAACTAAAAGAAACACATAAAAAGAGACCTAACAGCCACACAAAACTAAAAATCAAGTGGGAGGTCATATAGTTTAAACTCATCAGGTGGGAGCTCAGTTCCTCCATCTAGTAGAAATAGGTGTCTTTTTTTTTTAATTGAATAATATCAGGAAGCTTCATTCAAAAAGATTAAAAAAAAAAAGAGCACTACAGAAAAACGAGAAAATCAACTAAAAGAGACAAAAAAAAAAAAAAGCCCCAACAGCCACCCAAAACTAACAATCAGGTGGGAGCTCAGCTCCTCCATCTTGTATAAACAGGTGTCTTTTTTTTTTTATTGAATAATATCAGGAGGCTTCATTCAAAAATATAAAAAAAAACAAAGGCACTACAGCAAAACAAGAAAATCAACTTGAAGAAACACAAAAAAAGAACACAACAGCCACCCAGAACTAACATCAGGTGGTGGAGGTCATACAATTTAAACTCAGAAGGAAGACTATAGGCCAAATTCGCTAGGTAGTCGGCCCACCTATTACCCTCTCTACAAAAAATTAAATTCAATAGTCCATTGTCTACACAGTAATCTCCTCATAGAATCAATGATCGATACTGAAGAAAGGATGATAACAATAGTGTCTTTGGTAAGTCATTTTATAAGGAAAAATAAAAGCAAGAATGACAAGTGTAGTTTAAAGGGAGAAAAGGAGTGGTGTGAAGAGAGAAGTTTGGGTAAGGAAGTAGGAAAAAGGAGAAGACAGAAGAAGACAAAGAGAGAGGAAGAAAAAGAGAAGTGACGTGAAGGAGTGTAAGTCATTTTATAAGGAAAAATAAAGGCAAGAAAGACTAGGTGTAGTTTAAAGGGAGAAAGGAGTGGTGAAGAAGAGTAGTTTGGGTAAGGAAGTAGGAAAAAAGGAGAAGACAGAAGACAGAAGAGGAAAGAAAAAGGGGAGAGTGACGTGAAGAAGGAGTGAAAGAGAGGAAAAAGTTTGTAATTTGGTGTATTTGTAAATTGATTTAAAATTTCTTTTTCACTCAAGTCCTTCTTTTCATTTCTTTAAATGTCTTGAGCATTTTCCGCACATAGACCCTACAATGTCATCGTCTAACAATAATGTTGGATTTATTAGCGATGTTTCTAAGGAACCTCCCTTGTATATCTTTAATATTTTTAGTCATTAGAGATAATAATGTCAATAGAAAAATAATCTAAATTTTATATGGTATCATATCTTCTATCAAATTCAAAATGATCCAAAATTTGACCCACTTTAAGGAGACAAAGTCCTTCATATACCGTTATTATCAGTTATTACACTTTGGCCTTGAAAAATCATGTAGTCATATATGTGAATTGAAATAAATTATTCTCCAAACCTATTAGGCTGTTAAAGCTCAATTAGTTGGGCTGAATGATATATTTGAAACCCACACCTCCTTTTTAAGTGGACTTGCATTAGTAATATGCAGAGTATACATTTGAATCCAAAAGAGTTAAAAGTCTAGCTAGATTGAGAGATCTGAACAAATGTACTAAGAATATGATTCAACCCCACTAGAATGGGAGGAGAAATTCAAATTATTATATTAGTTTAAAGGGACAATATCAATAAAGAATTTCTGAAAGATTTTATATCTAGTAAGGACTTGGACGGATTGAATAGTTGTTAAAATATTGATTTACTTGTTGATTATTAATGTTTACTTCTTAGCTGTCTTTTTATGGTTTAATTTCTTCCAAGGTCCTTTACTGATATTCTCCCTAGTTTCTAAAGGTTTAGTATTTGGTGATATAATATTAATAATATCTTGCATGGATTTACAGATTTCCTGAAGTAGCGGAGCTCAATCAAGTGTGGTGGTTTGAGGTGAAAGGAGCTTTTAACACTAAACTCCTGTCCTCAAAAACAACATATGATGTGTTCTTCATCTTTCAATTTGGAAGCGAAATATTGGGATTCGCAGATACATTCATAAATTTTAGCCTCAATGAAAGTGGTATGTGTAAAGTCTCAAGGACAAGTAGTAGTCCTATACCCTCCAAGAATTGGTGTTAAGCAAAGAGAAGATAGGTGGCTCGAAATTAAGGTCGGAGAGTTTTACACTGAAATGAAGAAGATGATGATGGCTTACTGGAGTTTAAAATATGGAGAGTTTAATGACCATACACGAGAAAAAAGGCATTTTGGTTGAAGGATTTGAGTTTCGGCCTAAAAGACTTGAATAGAAGTAAATAGCATGCATTCCTTTTATATATGTTATAATCTTAGTGTGTTTTATTGGGTTGGAAACTTTGGAATTCATTGTGTAAACTTGATTTTCAGACCATTTTCATTTATATCAAATGTAACTTTTGGCCAGTACGTAAGCAATTTTTAACTTCAATGTGCATGTGAGATCTCTTATACTTACAAGACAAATGTGACTTGACAAGGGAAACCAAATTAAGAAACGCTTACTCATGTTTTCATGCCAAAAAAAAAAAAAAGAACT
Source organism: Prosopis cineraria (assembly GCF_029017545.1). Taxonomy (NCBI): domain Eukaryota; kingdom Viridiplantae; phylum Streptophyta; class Magnoliopsida; order Fabales; family Fabaceae; genus Prosopis; species Prosopis cineraria. Next base: position 10,219,643 of record NW_026555338.1, read on the forward strand.
TGTCAACAAATTGATTGTGAATCCAACATAAACTTTTCCGTGTAGAAATATCCTGTGAGGATTTTTTAACATCAAGGTTTTATTTATTAATCAACTAGAGGACACTTTTGTCCTTCAATTATTTGTTCAAGAGTGTTTGGTATGATCCCCTTAATAATATTTAAAAACAGTGTAATATTATCCTAAGATTACAAATGTTAATGTTGACAATTAGTGATCAGAAATTCATAGACAAAGACCTCAAAATTATAAAGAAATACCTAAAAAATTACAAATAAATATTCTATAAAAATTTTAATACTAATTAATAAGTCTCTAAATTACAAATAAATATCAGAGATAAATATTACTTCTTACATATATAGATAACTAAAATATTGACAATCACTTTGATTGGTTACCAAGGGATTATCAAATCAGCATCATTGGCAACAGCAATGCTCAACATATGAGTATGTTTTGTACATTAATTGAGATATAAATTAAAAATAGTGACACATTATAAGTTGTTGTCAAAAATTTATAACTCCTCTTTAAAAAAATAACATATAGTGTAAAAACACATTCACTTATAAACTATTAGACGAGTCATGTAATTCTTATTTTTTTTTGAGAATTTATAATGATTGGATAACTAGGCTACCAACTGAAAAAAAATCTTGTGACGAGAAAATATGAACCAAATTTTTAAAAATTGAGGACCATGGCCAGTTCACATTAATATACAAAGGATTCATTATTAATATATAACAATATATCATTGACAAATATAATAAATCAGCCATAATGAAAAATATAATAAATGTTGGAATGGTTTACTTGGTTTGGTCCTATAATATAAGCTATATCTACAAAAGCCCTTTATAATTCTCAAAAATGACTTGTTAATTGAGTATGATGATCTGTAAATAAAATATAATATTTAAATTAATATATAATATTATATATATTTATATTAAAGTATATATATTTTAATAATATATTTTAAAGCAAATATAATATTTTTTTTAGTTGCTTATTTGTGTTGTTACCAGCAATGGTTATATGATAATCACATAGCTAGCTAGTCAAATTGGTATTTTGGTCTTTTACATGGCTAAGGAAAAACTTAGTCTCATGGAAGTTATTGGTAATTTTTGGGGATCTAATTGATATTAATTTTATCATAAGATACTTATTTTGTAATTTTTTGTGTCATTTTGGTAAATTTTGATGTATTTTTTATAAACTGTTTGGGTCAACAAATTGTTAAAGTTAACTTTTGTTAAAAAAAGTGAAAATATTAAATTGTTTTCAAATTTTGAAGGAGGAGATGATGCAAAAAATTTAAGATACTAGATATTCTTCTGTGAATAATATTTGAGGGACGTAAACATACCCTTTAACCTTAAAAATTAAAAATAAAGCAAGAACAATGAAAACAATGAAGAGAATCCTTTATTAATGGCACAATTAATATTCTAAATATTTAATGGCAAAATATCATGTTTGCATTTTTAAAAATGGTACCATGTTGCCCTCCATTAACAAATCTAGATGCTAATAGTTTGACTATGAAGTGTGTAATGTCCTCCTCCTTGACATTTCTAATCTTACCCACTATCATCAAACATATGTAATTAGAAGTCTATAAACCTCTAACTTACCATAGATCACAAATACTAAAAGTATAGAATAAATTCTTATAAAAAAATTGGGATTCCAAAAATATTTTGAAAACTATTCAAAACCATTCAAAAATATGTATTTATGCACAACAAAAAGCATTTAGGAATGCATAAATACCTATACTGCAAAACAAGGGTCAAATTGTCAATTTTGCCAAAATGGACCATATGCCGTAGCATGTGCACCATGCATTGTGGTGCACATTACAGGATTTGCATCAGGACAGTTCGTTTGAGATGAATTTTTGGCACCATATATGGTATGATTGGAATGAATTCAAGTGCCTAAAGAAGGCTTATTTCATAATATACCTAATGATATAGGTTTCAACCCAATCATCTTTCTTTTGAAAATTAGACACCCATATGCAAATGATGATTTAATGTCATTTCTACTCACCTGAGTGTTCTAAATCCAAATCGTGTGTCATTAGCCCTTCTAGGCCTTGACTGTAACATCCCAAATTTTTAATACTAATGCTAGATGCTAGATGTTAATTTAGGGGTAAATTGGTAATTATTTGGTTGATTGAATAATTAGAATTTTGAATGGTGAGTTGATATTTGGGTTTGTTTAGATGTTGAATGAATAAGATCAAGTGAAAGAATGGCAATTCGGCATGAAATATGTGACCTGCAGTGGGAAGTTTTTCACTGTGCCATGTGATGTGGTATATGCTACGTGTGTATCATGGCACATAGCACAGAAAATGGATAAGTATGCGCGTGATCTGGCATTAAAATCAGAAAGAGGGGGAGAGGAAAATGTGAAGGGAGAAGCATAAGGAGGGATCCACTGCTAGGGTTAAGAGATCTCGGGACCAAGAGTTAGTTTTGATTAGTCGCTTGCCAGGTAAGTTTTGTACCAACCCTAAGCTCCCATTCTACACTAATTTCTCTTAGTTTGAGAGATAGAAAATTAAGTTAGGGAGTTGTTTAGGGCTTTGTTTTCTTACCGTAAAGTATTAAGAAGGTTGTCAGAGGTTAAGCTAAGGTTTTGTGACTAGTCTAGTGATTTTTAGTTGAGCTATGAGGTTTATAGGCTCGATTTAACCTAAATTGTGAGGTTTAATAAGGTGAAAATGTTTGTGTGGATGGTGGAAGAGCTATAAAAGTAAAAAAATGTTTAAAGAGAATAAGTGGATGTGATTGAGTTATTAACTAGATTAACTATAATAATTAACATTTATGGTCAAAGTAGTAATTGACATATAGTGATAAATTGTGTAGATAGTGTGGCTTGAGTGTGTGACTGAGCACAAGGGAAGCTAATAGAGTAAAGAGTACCATGGGTAACTCTTTCTAATAATAGAAGGGTTGAGGGTAATTGAATAATTCATTCTATCTATTATTTAGATTAATTATTTATAATTAACTGTGTTTGATATGATGCATAAAATTTATAAATATTGGCATAATGTAAACATGCATATTTGAAGTTTTGAAAAGGGTTCTATTTGGAAAGTAAATCATTGTGAATGTTTATTTAAAAGTAAAACTATTGATATATATATATATATATATATCTGTGTGAAAAGAAATTGCATATTTTTAATTCATTTATATTAGAGGGGTATGAGTTCACCCAATGTTGAAGAGCTAGGTGTGAAAAATTCATATAGATTAGCTGACACTGGGGGACCCACGATGCAACCAATTTAGGGGACTATTCCATGAAAAATTCAAGCAGTCTAGCAACTTCTAGTGCCTGTAAAGGTGCGGATAAGAGTCAATGACACTCCTAGTGTATTTGAAGGGGGAATTCATAGTCCTGAAGTAGGTTAGAACACCTCTTAGCTTTGTGATTCACCTACAAAAGGTGGGTGAGGGACTAATTTCTTGAGAAATAGTCAGAGTCACCTATAAATTCAGTTGGAATGTATGGAGGATAGATGGACTTAGGATGGTCATATGTGTGTGAATAATGATTTGGTAAAACTAGTTATGTATATGCTATTTGCACCCTGTGATTATATTTTTATAGGTTTTGAGTTTGGTAGCTACAGAAGGGAAGAACTAGGCTAAGAGTAGTGAGCTTATTATCACCCTAGATTATTGTGTAAGGAATTACTAGTTTGTAAATATATACTTATGTTTATAAGTTACCTTAGGAATACATACATATATGTGATATTGATGCTCTTGTGTGTGGTGTCTTAGACTTAGAATGACCATGAGTGGTGATGTGGAATTTGGCCATATGTGATATAATGTACAAAAATAGCCCTGTGTGTGCAAAAAAGGGCATTTTTATGGTAAAATTATGCTATCAAAACAAAATCGTTTTGATGTGAACTTTGGACGTGCGCGTTTCGATGTTTGATTAAGGTGATTAAAGTACCCACACAAATCTTGTTTTAAAATCTAACAATAACACTGGTTTCATTTAAATATGATAACTCATTTAAAAGTTAGACACCCAAGTACATTTTGATTAGTTTAAGTTTAAATCTTTTACTTGAGCATCACCTTTTGAAATTGTAAGTCATTGGCCATTTTTAGGGCCTTGATCACATCTAATGGAACAATTTACATCTGATTGACCATCCATATGCATATTTTCATACACACATATAAGTTAGCTCGTAAACCACCCATTTTGCGCACATTTGGGCATAATTGTAATATTTCACATAATTTCATACAATTGGCCAATCTTGTCACATTCATCATACTTCATTCAATCCACATACTCATAATCAATCTCCTAGCCTATATCATCACTTTCACTTCAAACACACTTATATACACCATATAGGTTGGATACAACATCATGCTCACATTCGCAATCAAAATATTTATGCATAATTATATACTCATATGGCAACTTACATATAGATATACAACTTATATAATACAAGTTCATTATACCAACTTCTTATAATAGGCAATTAGAGAGAGATATCCTCTAGTCTTTACAAGTATCTTTCCTTTTGGCACCACTAACATCAGAACCTGTAAAATATAAATAACCATGGATGAGATAACAATCTCAGTAACCCAAATAGTTCATTAAATGCTCATTAACATAAATAACCACATATAAGTAAACAAAACCACAGTAATAATTCATATCTCAAATATAAACATAATTTTCCTCTTTCTAAATGTTTTTTACACAATCACAACTACTAGCATAATTATCTATCCACGAATCCTTCATAGCTCCCTGACTTGAAACCATAGGCTCTAATGGATCAATCCCACATTGACTTAAGCACACCTTCAGGTGTAGAAACATACATGGCTCTAATTGATTAATCATATAGGATGTAAGATTTGGAGTCATTATCTGTATGGCTCAATGGTAGAAACACACATGGTAGAGAAGGTGGATCAATCACATATTAACCACATGTGTCGTGGCATGTGACATAGAGCCACGAGCTCTCCCTTCTATGCCATTCACCATGGTGCACATGACATTTTCTATTATCATATGACAGCTCACAAAAGTGAATTTTCGACATGCACTGTTTTCACATATGATGTTCGATCAAAGTGATTCAAGTGCCCACATGATGAAACTTATTCAATAAGCTAATTAATAGAATAAGTTTGAATATATCTAACAGTCAGATCTAAATTTAGACACTTTGGTACAAAAAGTTACTTTTCATAAAAATTTCAAGCACTAAAGCATTCAAATCACACTTTATCTCATCAGGCTATTTTGGGTCTAAAACTAAGTTCAAAAGGACCATTTACACTTGATTGAGTCACTTGACTCAATAGTATGAAATTTAGCCTCGACTTGGTGATTGTGGTACAAGTCGCAAGATTGAGTGTCGGAAGGTCCCCTTAAAGTAGAACCCATGTACTACCATGGGGGGAAAAGCTAAGCATTATAGTGGTGACACGTGGTAATCCAGCATAGGAGGGGGTAACGTAGTGCTATTACAACGAGCATTAAGGGAGTTGCCAGACCGTGGTGATATCCCTTGGTAACAATCCTAAATATATTGCATCATATGCTGCAACGTGTGGTACAATTAGGGAAATTCCACTATGCTCACACACTTCACTTCAAATAGTTGTTCTTCCACCCGATCCTATCCTTTCAACGTCCTAAGAATTCAAAACCTCAGTTTATCATCCAAAATCTTAATTATCTAATTAATATTCTAATTTACTATTTTATCCTTTAAGTAGTAATTAAGTCCTCAAATTAGAATTTATGGATGTTACACGTTTCATCTCAACTTCTTCTTAGACCGCAAGAAGATATTCATCTTCAACTCCCTCCAGAAATCATTATTGATCATTATGGAGTAGGCACCAACCAACGCTTTCAACGATGCATCCTATTGTGAATCTAGAAATGACTTCATCAAACTGTGCTCTTGTACCATCAAACTAGCCACATGTAGTGTCTTTCTACTTAACACATCGGCAACAACATTAGCCTTACTCGGATGGTATTTCAACTCAAAATTATAATCATTAAGAAACTTCATCCATCCCCTCTGTCTCATATTCAACTCCTTTTAATCTATAAGATATTTCAAACTTTTTTAGTCACTGAACATGCTAACACTACACTATATAGATAATGATGCCAATCTTCAAGGTAAACACCATAGCTACAAGCTCTAGATCATGAGCTCGATAATTCTCTTTGTGTATCCTCAATTGTTGAGAAGCATACACTACTTCACAATCTTACAACAACACATAACTTAAATCTTTCAAAGAAGAAATGGCAAGCACCTCATAAAGTAACTGTGAATTTAGGATAACCAACACAGGTGTTATAGTTAACTTCTCTTTCAACTTTTGAAATGCATCTTGACACCTATCATCCCATATAAATGACTGATCTTTCTACATCAACTTAGTCAAGGGAGAAGCAATTTGAGAAAATCCTTAGATAAACCATCTGTAATATCCATCTAATTCCAAAAAACTACATATCTTTTTGACTAAACTAGGATGTCCCCTTTCAACACTGCATCAACTTTGTATGGATAATCAAAATCCCGTTTGCAAAAACCACATTCCTAAGAAATCTAACCTCTGTCAACCAAAACTCATACTTATTGAGCTTAGCATAAAGCTTATTCTCTTTTAGAATCAAAAGCAAAATTCTAAAATGCTTAACATGTTGCTTCTCATCTTCTGAATAAATCATAATGTCATCAATAAAGATTATGACAAACTGATCTAGATAAGATCTAAAAATATGGTTCATATAATCCATGAATACGACAAATGCATTGGTTAAACTGAATGGCGTGACAAGAAACTCGTAATGGGCATACCAAGTCTTAAAAGTGTTGTTTGAGGCATATCTTCTGCACATACTCTCAACTGATGATACACCAACCTTAAATCTATCTTAGAAAAGATTAAGGCACCTACTAGTTGATGCAATGGATTGTCAATTCTGGGCAAAGGATACTTGTTCTTTACTGTAACTTTATTCAACTACCAATTGTTAATACATAGTGACAAACTACTATCTTTCTTCTTTACAATCATACATGTGATCCCAAGGAGATATACTTGGTCTAACAAACCCCTTTTCTAACAACTCCTTAATTTTCTTATTCACTTTAGCTAATTCTAATGGTGTCATTAGATACAAAGCCTTTAAAATAGGTTATGTTCTTGGTATAGATCAATTGAAAACTCAACTTCCCTCTCAAGAGGTAATCCGGACATTTCATTAAAGAATACCTTTAGGAGTTCACTCACCACTCTTATCTTTTTAGTACCACCATCATGCATATTACTGCCTACAAAGAAGACCATATATTCTTGACACTCTTAATCAATTTCTCTGTGTGAACTACTGATAAGAACTTAGGTTGCTCAGAAGTATTTACCATCATAGAAAGCACAAGAAAAGAAACTAACTTGGCACAATCTAACATGGCATTATTAGCTGTTAACAAGTCCATGTTGACAATCACATTTATTCCTTTCATAAGAATATTATAGATCAAATCTATCACAGACACCTTCTTCTCAAACTTAGTCTCTATATTTTGATAGCTCTACTTGTTATGCTAGAAGATGTAGCATCCTAATTTTCTAATCCTGTAACTAGTTACTAATTAGGGGTAAATTTATAATTAGTGAGTGATTAAAATTTTGGATGACAACTTAATGTTTTAACTCATTGAAGTGTTGAATGAATATATATAAGTGGGAGAACCATGTTTTGAAATGAAACTTGTGCACATAGTGAGGATTTTCCTCACTGAGCCATGCATCATGGTGTATGGCATAGAAAATGACTTGTTACATGCATTGTCAGCTCATGATTATAGAGAGAAAGAAGTAAGGGAACATGAAAAGATATGAGAAAGGATTAAGGCTTAACTAGGGTAAAGGATTGTTGGAATTTGGAAGGAATTTTCGATTGGTAGCTTATCGGGTAAGTCTTGTATAGCCCTTAACTTTGATTCTACTATAATTTCTCTTACTATAAGTTATAGAGAAATTGAATCGAACAAATTTAAGGGGTTAGTTTCTTACTCTTTAGTAATAAAAAGGTTTTCGAGAGTTAATTAAGGCTTTGTGACTAGTTTGGGGTTGAACGATAAAGCTTTGAAGTTATAGGCTTAAATTTTTCCCTAAATTAAAGGAAAAAGGGGTGGAAATGGAGTAGAAGTGAAAAGGGATCACAAAAAATGATAGAAAGTGGTAATTGAGGGATAATGGACCTTAAGTGACTAAGTAGAAATGAATGAATAGCTAGATATATCTTTAAGTAACAATTAAATGTTTTTGGTCAATTTGATTAATTGATTAATAGTGCCAATTATATGTAGATTGGCCTATCTCATGTGTAGTGTGAGAGGAGAAACTAGTAGAAACATATTAATGGTTGTGAAAGTCCATAGGTAACCTTTCTTGTGATAGAAGGGTGAAGGTAACTGAATAACTTTCTCGAGTTGATTATCTATTGTAACTATTTGAGAGTATGAGTATTATTGCATGAAAAGGGTTTTAAAATAAGCCTATTTTCCAAATAAACGTTTAATGCATGAAATTAATTTCTAATGAACTGAGATTATCAATTGCATGCTTTGCAATATATATATATGGTTATATATGTGTGTGTGTGTGTGTGTGTGTGTGTGTGTGTGTGTGTATGGAATGTGGTTTATATGAAAGCATGATCTTAGGACAGAAGTTCACTCGTAGGGAGAAGTAGTAAAAGACCATATGGCATTATTCTCTTTAATACTTGACAGGATGCAATGTTGGAGAATTGTATCTCCTTAGTGCCTTTTGATGTACGGTGCCGGAGATTATCTCCTTAGTGCTTATTGAGGTGTGGTGTTGGAGATTTGGGCCCCTTAGCATCTGTGATGCGGTGTTGCAGCCTACAAAGCCCTATGATTTGTATTGGGTGAAACCATAGTCTAGAAGTAAGATAGAATGACTTTGGCCGAATGATTCTACCACTAAAAGTGAGCTTAGGGCCAATGAGCATGTGTGTTAGTCTGAAGCAAGGCTATGATTTTGAGTTGGGATGATTTAGAGGTTCAGACGATAGTGATCATGCTATTAGTAGTGAAATGTTGTGAAAATGGCTTATGAAAGTGGTGAAATGTTATATTGATGCGATTTGAAGTTAAATCTGTGTCATATGCTATGTTTAATTATATATTATGCAATAGTTGCTTATGGTTGCATGTGATAATTGATAGTAGAGAGTTATTCTATTATTGAGATATTTATCTCACCCCTGTGGCTATATTTTTACAAGTCACATTTGTGAGCCAAGCAAGAAGAAAGATTTAAGACCGGTATAGTTGTCCTATTGCCGAGGAGGTCTAGAGTTTTGTGTAAGGAACATTTCCCTTGTGTATTTTTATATATAAGTTGCCATAGGACTTACATGCATGTTTTATGTAACCTCCTATATTCACTTCATATAGGAGAAGATTAATATAATTACCACATCACAATTTAGCACAGCAATCAAATATTTTGTTTGAAAAGCTTTAGCCAAAGACTTAATTTGCAAAATCATCAAAAATCATAATACATCAGAGAATACATAGTAGAAGCAAATCACTCATTTGTATAATATATAGCGGACACAACCCATGAGCATTCCTATTTAAATTACATGCATTAAAGCCAGGAAAAATAGGTTGGTAATTGGTTTGTGTGCCATGGCATGCAGTACGTGCACCATGGCATGTGGCACAGAGCCATACTCTCAATCTTTCTATCATGTGCCGTGGCATGTGACACCATATGTCGCGGTGTACCTATCCAAATTTTTGCTATCATCTTGACAACAAAATGATAAACTTCTGACGTGCACCATTTTCACATATGGCATATGATCGGAGTGATTCAATTGCCTACACAAAGCTTATCTCATAAGCTAGCTAATGAGATAGGTTTGAACATGATCTAACTATTTAATTAAATTTTGGATACCTGGGTGCAAAATGTCAATTTTTTTGAAAAATTTGCACATCCAAGTACTCAAATCAATCCCTTTCTCTCATTAGACCACATAAGGCCTTGAATCAATTCCAAAAAGACCTAATACACCTAATTAACCACTTTATATTAAAATCATACATATATATTGAAATTTGGCCCCTCTGTAATCAATTTCCATACTAATCAACTTTACACAAATTACCAACACTTGGCATAACTTAGCCTAGTTGGCCTTTTTTCATCATAAACACATATATTCACATTCATAACACAATCTTAGCTCCAAATTATTCATTTCATCATAATGTCTCACTTGGGCTTAAGATTTACCAATATCAACCACAATTTCAACACTAACACACTTAAATCACAGCCTTTGATTCATTTTATCACATATACATACAATTGGGCTAAGATTCCACAAAAACACTACTCAAGTCATGCATGCAACCTTATGGCAACTCATTTACACATATATACACAAGTTTCTTAGTTCAGTTCATTACACAAACTCAGAACATATACAACTTTAACAACTCAAGTTAGTTTAGACTCTCTTTCCTTGCCTTGTAAACATGTAACCATGAGGGTGAGATAAAAATCTCAGTAATAGAATAACTTATTCCTATTGACTATCACATGCAATAATATGAAAGTAAAGCATAATATACTATTTAAATCTCATTAACATAGCATATATCACAAGTTCCACTTTTTAATTCACAACCACATATATCCATTCTCCACTTTTTACTACTTTCTCACATAACATTTCATTACATCTTATAGCATGATTACTACCGACTGAACCTTCAAATCACCTCGACTCAAAACCATATGCTAGCCTTAGACTAACGTACACTCTCATTGGCCTTGAGCTCATCTGCAGTGGTAGAATCACCCGGCCAAAGATGTTTGATCTCACTTATGGACTTTGGTTTTCCCCAATACACACAATAGGGCGTCGTTGACTCCAACACCATATCACATAGACACTGAGAAGTCTTAAATCTCTAACACCACACCTTAATAGGTATTAAAGAGATCTTCTCTAATATTACACCTTATAAGGTACTAAAGAGGTTTCTCTAACACTGTATCCCGTCGGGTACTAAGGAGAATATGTCATATGGTCTTATCACTACCTCTCTACTCGGGTGAACTCCTACCCCTATGATCATACATTCCAAACCATTCAAGGTTTTTCATTACCACTTTACAAGTTTCTCATACATAACATATATATATTATCATACCATTTGAAATTATCCATTTCAATGCTTTTATTCTATTAAAAGCTATTTCATGCAACATTCCCACAATACTATAAAACATGTTTAGCTCAAAATACTTTTATGCACTACATAGCATACTAACACACAATTATAATGAATAGTCAAATAAAGAAAGTTATTTGGTTACTTCAATCCTTCTATCACTAGAAAGGTTACCCATAGATTTCAACCACCACTATAGCTTATCTCAAGTTTCCTTTCTCTACTCACACGTCCAATATGCTAATCTAAACACATTTGGCACATTTTAACCATTTAGTCCATTTTGATCAAGAACTTATATTTTCTACTTAGGGCTATATTTATCCATAAACCTTTTTTCATTTATCCATCCTAGGTTTATTACTACTTAATTACTACTTTACATCACCTCACCTGATCTTATTTTACTCAAACTAATTTTTTACTTCATTCTCTCTCTAACCTTGGGCCAAATTGAGCCTAAGGGTTTAAAGCTCTACTGTTCAACTTAAAACTAGTCGTAAAGTTCTAATTTAACTTTTGAGAACCTTTTTATTACTATTGGGAAAGAATCAACTCCCTTAAATTTCACCAATTCAATTTCCTTATAACTCATTTTTAGAGAAATTTATGTAGAATGGAAGGTAAGAGTTATACATAGCTTACTCATTAAGTTACCAATCAGAAGCACCTTCTAATAACTTGAAATAGCTTGCCCTAGCTCTCCAACCCTTCTTCGCTCCTTTTCTCGTGTGTTTTTAGATTTTTCTTTTTGACAATCACCCAAATTTTATGACTTAAGAAGTCATTTTCTAGTGTGGTACATGTAGCACAAGCCACGATGCTTGGCATAGTGAGATTTACTCTCACCATGCACACTTGCTTCAACCCAGAATACACTTCTTCCATTTGTACTTATTCATACAACATCTCAATGAAATAATCTATCAAGTAATCATCCAAATTTCTAATCTCACACTAATTACTACTTTACCCTCAATTAACCACTAACCTTGGGATTAAGAATTTCAGGATGTTACATTTTAAGTTGTGACTTGTAGTTTATTGTAAATTTTAGCCCATACGTGTTAATATATGGTGAAATGAGTAATTTGAAATAATATTTAATTGTAATCATGTTGTGAACATGTCAGTAGTGAATGTGTGATAAATGAAATGAATTTTAAACCAAATATAGTATTATGGCGATAAAGTGTATATTTATGAAAATGGGTTGTTCAATGGCCAATCCTTGAATTATGTGTATATATGATATAAATGTGGTTAATCATGTTAGATATGGTAATAAACCCAAGAGGGGGTGAATTGGTATTTAAGGAATTTTAGGTTCTTTCAAAACCTTTTCAGCAAAACTGTGTTCAAAGGAAAGTTTAGGGAAATTCAAGTACCAAACTCTTATTGCAGGAATTCTAAAGCGATCTTCACAAGCTCAATATGTGTAAAAACAAATTCTATGTGCATGTTTAAGTAAGAGTATGTAGAAATATGAAATTTAATTTCATACACTAAAACATAACATTAACTAAGTTGCTAGAACTATAAAGAGATAAGGGAAGAGATATTGCAAACAATGATTTATCCTAGTTCATCTTCTCCTCTTAAGCCTACCTTTAGTTTCCAAGTAACTACTTGAGATTTCTTTACTATAACACAAGCTTGAGTGGGTGCTAGGCACCTCAATAAAACCACAAGTTTGGTTTGGGCACTTGTGAGCTTTTACAACGACTCACTTTACTAGTAAGCTTCTTTTTCTAAGAGAACAACCTCTCTTGATTATAAGAAAAATCTCTCCCTCACCTTTACAAAGGTTTTGAATATGTAAATCACTCAAATGAAACTCTCTCTAAGAGTAATGATGAGTACAATGAAGCTATATACTCAAATAATAAAGATATAGATGATATTGGCTCAAGAACAATAATTTTCTTATAATAAAAGTAATATGAACATGAATTTCATATCTTGATGATTTTTGAGGTTAACCCCTTGTTAAGATCAGTTTTAAGTGTTAAATTTATAGCTCAAGGAGTGAAATAAGTGTTAGAGATAACAAATGACCATTTAGAGGTATTGCACAGTGATTATAGCTATTAGTGAAAAATCTTGTGAGCAACTAGAGCTAATTCATATATGTTTTAGAGTTATGACAAGCAAAGGTGACAAATCACGTGTGTTTTGGAAGTTTTTCACTCATGTTTTAGACTTCCACATGTATAGGTGCAACATCTTGCTTAAGAACTTGACAAATCACGCAAGAAATTGCATGTGGTAGAGCTAGAAGACAAATCATGCATGTTTTGGAAGTGCTTCACTCGTGTTTCGGACCACAGAGGCTATAGAATGAAAAATAAGGCTTTGGAGGTCATTTCACGTGTGTGTACAGGTGCTTCACGTAGGATTTTTCTTATAGTGGCTATTCAGTGCAAAAGAAAGCTTCTAGGTACAATTTCACGTGTGCATGTAAGGTGTTTCACGTGTGATTTGGACACTAATGCTAAATCATGTGTGCGTCTCAGCTGCTCACACGTGTAATTTGGAGGTTTTACTGTATATAACTTCATAATGTCCTAACTCACTCAATACAACTCCAATTTGACAATTTACATATTTTTCAAAAGCTCTTGAAGTTAGCTTTCAATGAAATAAGTTTCATATAGAAATTCAATGTAAATTGTGATATATGATTAAAAGAGTGAATGAAGGTCAAGACTAAATGTTGTGCAAAATTAATATCTCAACACTCAACTTCTAAAGTTCATATCTTTCTCAATAGAACTCCATTTTGAATAAATAAACTATCATTAAAAAGATGTTGGAGTCTATCTTCAAATGAGATAAGTTCTACATTAAAATGACCTATGTAATGAGAGATATGATAAGAAATATGACCAAAGGTCAAAACTATTTTTCTATACAATTGCCATTTCAAAGCTTAGATTTTAAGTGCTCATGAATTTTTTAACTTAACTCCATTTTGAGTAAATAGAACAATTTTGAAAACTTTATGAAGTTAGTAATCAAGACATTTAAAAGCTCATGAGATATATGTGATCAAAGATGAAAATTATGGTTATATAAAATATATCTCACTCTTTCTCTTAATAGCTAAAATGCATATTTTAATTTAAGATATTTTGAGCCAATACTTCATATCTAGATCAATGAGTTTAACATAAAGAATTCTAGCCTAATGATATTATACTTATCAAGTCCAAGGCTTTTAAGGTGTAACCAAGCTTGTATGAATGTCTTCATTCTTCTTAATCTCTTTTGGATTATCCTCCTCTTTATTTTTATGTTCTTTAATCATGAGTGTAGCACACAAATGATGAATTCAGCTTTGTTTCTCTTCATGCTTACTCTCATCTTCACTTTAGACAACCTTAAATGATATATTATTAATAAAATGGTTAGTGAAAATATTAAGATGCATATATCCAAGTTATAAAGGATAATACTATGAATACTTTTAGATATATAATCAATTTAAGATAAGGAAAAATATGATAGTATGAAATAACTTTAATGCACACAAATCATTTTTCCAAATCTAATGTAATATGGAATAACATAAATACAAACACTTTAAAGAACTTCTTCCATAGTCATAGTTAACTACTCTATATATAAAAACAATTAGGCATAAGTATAGTTAACTCATTTATATTTTGTCATTATCAAAACTTAAATTAAACATAATGTGACAAGTCATTATGTCCAAAAATCTCCCCCTTTTTGATGATGACAAATCACTTATGAAAAATATGCTTATATGATAGAAAATAAGTGTTTAGCAAATCATATTTTTCATAATAACTTCTCCCCCTATTTGTTATTAACAGAAAGGCTTTGAAGTATATGTAAGAGAATACAAGAATAAGATAAGGTTTATAATTCTCCCTTGAATATAGCTTCTCATATTTATCATGTGGAGAAATTTGAAATCTGAATTTGACTTATATGATTACATCAAGTTGGCCTTGTTTCAAAATTTTCTCCCTCTATTGGAGAAATATAAGCATGAGGCTTTTTAATGTTCTTGATCTAAGAAGTAATCCTTGAAGATGATTCCTCCCCCTTACTGATACCATTTTGTGATAAGATGATGAAGTACTTGGTGTACTAGCTTAGCTATCCTTAAGGGATTGATACAGATTTTGCACAGGGAGTTAGAAGATTTACTTGCTAATGAATGTTGATTCTTTTTTATGTATGAATTAAGTAGTAACAAATAACAAGGAAAAATCAGTTAGCAAATATAGTATCATGACATAAATATATCAAGATATGCTCATGACACATAGACACCAAATATGAATGTGCAAACTATTATGTAGGATAAAACTCATATGTGACCTACTTGGCCTCACTCATGATTTAGCTGGTAGAATGCCAAAGCTAAATTTGTGTGGCATCTCTTGTGTGTGACTCATAGGTTCTCATGTGTAAATTGGATGGTCGAAAGCTAAGCTCAATTCTATGTGCAACATGCATGATGCATGGCACACAATAGGGGCCCATGGCTTTATGCCACATGCCGCGGTGCATTGCCCAATTTTTAGCTTGAATTCTTCTATTTGAAAATAGGGTTTGAGTGATGAATGTAAGCAATACTTTCTATTGTGCATTGCCCTAATATATGAATGATTTTGATGGTTTTGAAAATAAAGTCTTGGGCCCAAGCCCTTTAAAAACAATTTATTGATTTTAGTTTGGTAAGTTTATATGGTGATTATGTTAACCCCCTCCTAATATCAGGTGGATATTAGGGGAGGTAACATCCAATCTATTGTTTGGTCTGCACTAACCTCAACTGTTGTAAGATAAGATACTCTACTTCTTGAACCCTGTGATGGTCTAGGTCTACTCTAGGCTTCCTTTAGATCAGGCCTACTTTGACTTTCAACTTTATCACCATAGCCTTTATTCCTCAACAGAGCATCATGGTCTTATGCAGTCCTCCTCATATCCACCATCATGTCTTTAACTTCTCTAACAAGTTATCACATCTATCTCGTGTCTACTGCTCAACTGGTGAACCTTTGGTACTTGTTCATTTATTTAATTGATAAGTGACTAGTAGCTCGAGTACCTCTCCTCATTTTCTTCCCTCCTAAAGACATAGACAATAAGGGAAAAGAGTTATAGTGGACAAAAGGGAAATAGTAGTGTAATGAAAGAGTATAAGCTACTAACAACTAATAATGAATGAAGCAAACAAAGCACACATACCAAATCTCAAAACTCAAGAAATAGATACTAATCTTGTAATGTCCTTACCAATATCACAGTACTATACACTCAACTCCAACACATATAAGTATATATGCCTTCAAAATTTAATATTTTGAAAGGGTTGAGATCCTAAAAGAAATCTATTAAAAACCATTTAAAACCATTAAAAAGGATGTACTAATACTCAATGGAAGCATATGGATTACATAGACAACAAATAGCAGGGAAACAACTGCAAAGTAATGATTTTAGGCAAACTAGGTCATATGTCATAGCATGTGCATCATGTGCCGATCCTTACATATCAAATTTTATTGTCAGCTCGATTGATACAGGTTTTTAATGTGCATTGTTTCCATATATGGTTCTCGATCGGGGTAATTTGAGTGCTTATACGAAGCTTATTTCAAAATCTAATTAATGACACTAGTTTCATTTCAATCTAGTATTTTATTTAAAAACAGGACACCCAAATGTGGAATGACTATTTTAAGTCATTCCCACTCACTTGTGCCCTCCGAAACCAAACCAAATGTCATTAGCTACTTTAAGGCCTTGACTGTAACATCCTGAATTTCTTAATCCTAAATTTAGAGGTTAATCGAGGATGAAGTAACAGTTAGCGTGGGATTAGAGATTCAGATGATTAAATAGTATTTTGACTTATTTCTGTGTTGCATGAATAGATATGGATGATAGGAGTGCTTTAAACCAGTAGGCTCAAATTTAGCCTTTAAAGAGAGAGAAAGATAGGGCAAAAATATGTCTTGAGTGAAATAAGACTGGTTGAAGTGATGTAAAGTAGTAATTAGATAGCCATGAACTTAGAATGGATAAATGGAAAAGAGTTTGTGGATGAATATAACCCTAAATAGTAAAAATGAGTTTTTGGTCAAAATAGACCAAATGACTAACATGTGCCAAATGTGTTCAAATTGGCATATTGGACACATGAATAGAGAAAGGAAGCTTGAGATAAGCTTGTGTAATAGTTGAAATCCACGGGTAACCTTTCTAGTAACAGAAGGGTTGAGGTAACCGAATAACTTCCTTTGTTTGATTGTTTATGGTAATTGTATGTTAGTATACTATGTATTGCATGAAATGGTTTCAAACTAAGCATGTTTTATAGCATTGAATAATTGTTGTGTGTGAAAAGACTTTTAGTTGAAATGAGCATTGAAATGTGTGTTTTGTAATAAAAAATATTATTTGTATATAATGTGCAAGAAAATATGATATGGTGAATGGGAACCTTAAATGGTTTAAAAAAGCATGATCATAGGGGTGGGAGTTCACTCAAATGTAGGAGATGATAAAGACCATATGGAAAATTTTCCTTAGTACCCTGTTGGGGTGTGGTGTTGGAAACAACTTTCCTTAGTGCCTCGAAAGGTGGGTGTTGGATAAGATCTCCTTAGTGCCTATTGAGGTATGGTGTTAGAGATTAGAGACTCCTTAGTATCTTTGTGATGCAGTATTAGAATCAACAACACCCCATTGTGTGTATTAGGGGATATCATAGTCCGTATTATGTGTTAGAACATCTTTGGTTGGGTGATTCTACCACTACAGGTGAGCTCAAGACTAATAAGAGTGTACATTGGTCTAAGATGAGCCTATGGTTTTATGTCGGGGTGATTTGGAGGTTTAGTTGGTAGAGATCATGCTAGTATGTTATGTGATACGATAAAATATTTTGAGATAACCTAGAATCATTTATGATATGATGAAAAGTTGAGAATGAAATGAGATATGTGATATAAATTCTATTTTATGAGATTTTAATAATATACTATGTTTATTTTCATATTTTTGAATGTGATAGTCAATAGGAGTAAGTTATTCTGTTATTGAGATTTTTATCTCACCCTCGTGGTTACTTGTTTACAAGACCAGGAAGTGATCAGGGTAAGGGAAGAGAGTCTGAACCAGCTTGAGTTGTGAAGCCGTGTACTCTGAGGTTGTGTAATGAAATGTATTGAAAGATTGTATATATAAGTATATATGAGTTGCCATAGGGTTGCATGCATATATTGAATTGAGATTTTGTGAAGTCTAGCTCAATTGATTGTATATGTGTTGAAATGAAACAAAAAAGGGCTATGACTTGGAGTATATGTGTGAAATGGTTGTTTGTGTTGGTGAATCTTAAGCTAAAGGATAAATTATGATGAAATGAGTAATTTGAGGGCTAAGATTGTATTGTGAATATAATTGTATATGTATGAGTTGAGAAATAGCTAAGTGGGTTAAGTTATGCCAAAAAAAAAGGCAAAGTATGTGAAATTAGTTGATTGTGAAAATTTGCTGTCAAATTTTGATATATGAGTATGATTTTGATTAATTGTGGTCAATCAGGTGTGTTAGATCCTTTTGGACTTGATTCAAGGCCTAGTATGGTCTGATGAGAGAAAGGGATCGAATTGAGCGCTTAGGTGTGCAAAATTTTTAGAACAAGTGACTTTTTACACTTGGTTGTCCAAATTTTGATTGGACCATTATATTGTGTCCAAACCTATCTCATTAGTTAGTATATGAACTAAGCTTCATGTGGATGCTCGAATCACTCCAATCAGATGTCGTATGAGAAATTGATGCATGCTTGAAGTTCATCATTTTTGCTATCAAAATGACAGCAAAAATTCAGACAGGTGTGCTGTTGCGCATGGTGACACATGCCATGGTACACAACACAAACAGGGCGAGCGTGTGGCTTTGTGCCACATGCCACGGTGCACTGACCGCCTACTGTGGTGCACAGACCAAATTTCAGTTTTTATTTTATGATGAAATGCATGCAATTGGGATATAAATGCTAGTAGGTTATGTCCACTATGTAGTTGAGGAAGGTATGATCTTCTTCTGCTGTGTTTTTCTCTTATCGTGTTGTGAATTGATTGATTTTACAAAATAAGTCTTCAACCGAAGCTTTTGAAATGAAATTTAATTTGTTGCAATTGATGCGAGGTAGTGGTAACACTGTAATCTTCGCTTATATTGAGTAGATATAGGAAGAGGTTACATTGACCATGTCTAATGGAACATTTATCACCCAATTGAATAATCATACAATTGTAATCACATGCATACCCAAGTTTGGCCACCAAATCACCCTTTATCACTCATACTAAGGGCTAATTTCATGTAATGCCCCTCCTGACATTATAGAACCATGCACTTATCTCAATAATATATATATATATATATATATACTTGAAATCATAATCTTAAAAGGTTAGGATCCCAAGGAAAATTGTAAAGTTCTACAAATCACCTCGAACTTTATTTACAGTAACCACACATCACGACACAATTACAACACAAATACACATATATAAAGCCCTTAATTTGTTTTTAAAAATGTAGGATCTCGACTTTGTTGAAACATGTCAAACGTACATTCAAAGTTTAATAAAAAGGCTTATAGAAGCATAGACACCATACCCACACACAAGAAAAATAAATAAATAATTTTCTTAAAAGTGTGTCATGTGCTGCGGCATGTCGTACAGACCAATAAAGTCTAGCTCTATGCCATGTGCCTCAGCACATGTATCAGATTTTATTGCACTAACAATAATCTGATATGAACTTCCACTGCAAGCCATTTTCAAGTATGGTATTCAATTGGAGTGATTCAAGTGCCCACATGAAGCTTGTAAGATGAGCTATTTAATGAGACAAGTTTGGCTAGCCCAATCCTAATTTGGATGCCCTGGCGGAAAAAGACACTTTTCTTTTAAAAATAAGCGCCCTAAGTATTCATATTCTGTACCTTGCCTCATAGACCATTTTAAGCCTTGAATTAAGTCCAAAAGGACCAAATACACTTCATTGGCATATAAAATCACATATAACACATCTCATGCATAGTTTAGTCTCTCAATGCCACTTTACACACTTGTGACCTTTTATAAGGTATCATACAACATCACATATATACATTCACACTCATTCCACTTTCACCCATTTGACATTCATATATGGGGCTAAACCTCACCATATAGTTAGGATTCACAAGCATACTTGACTTATACAAATGGGGCCAAGCCTTACCATTTAGTCAAGTTACACACAATCACACAATCATCACCCAAAAGTTCACATATAATAATAGTAGAACAAGTTAAGCAAAATACATTTACAAACTTGCTTGAATAGCATCTAGGCTTACACATGTATTCACCATTGTGATATCCTCAGTGAGATGCAATATAAGTTAAACGAGCAAGTCAACAAAACAATACAAGCACACGTATGCATTTTAGTTAGCAACCAAAACATTTAATATTATTATTCATTCATTATATCTCAAAGGTAGCTGTACTACTATTAAAAATGAAGCTATCCTTCTTGTGCTTCCTTTCTTAGTCTTTTAGAACTCTCTTCACCTATACAAAAGTGAGACATACGTCCTAGTAACTCAAATAAACCTAAATACTAATTAGCAAGTAAAACCAAATCCAAGAGATAGAGTAATACTATTTTTCAATTAAATCAATATATATATATATATATATATGATGCAATGCTCAGGCAACCACTATGAATATGCACTCCTCGGTCCCACTAATGAAGATTACTCAATGCTCGCACCAAGACTTCCTAGCTTTACAAGAAACATGGCCCACTAACTACTATCTTAGACTAGGGTATCACATATGGGTGGTTATATGCCGTGTCCCCACTAGCAAATCAAAATCAATGCTTGGACTATTAAGACTTCTTATCCTTATACATAGTGGGGCCATGACCCCTTACCTTGGTCTAGGGTACACTTATAGATGCATTCTTGAGTCTTACTAGTAGATAAAACTAATGCTTAGGCTACCATGACTTCCTAGCCTTACACGAAGTAGGGCCATAACCCCCTACCTCAATCTATGGTACATCTAATGCCTTTATTGACATTACCATTTAATCTTACATACAATCCACTAATCGATAAAAAACCATTTTCTTTGAAAGGTTGGGATCCCAATATAAACCTTTTGAAAATCACATCTTAAAAATGATTCATGTCATACCAAATAGCACACAGTAGAAACATTCAATCAGTTATATCTAAATCTCAAAGAATATACTCCAGAACAATAAAATTTGCACAATATATAAGCCATGTGCTGCATCTCATGCCACATGCACTGTAGCATATGGTATAGAGTCACCAGCACCATGCTCTGTGCCATGCGTTATGGCATGTTAACACATGCACCGCAACACACACACCAGAATCTATTGTGAAATAGTAGTTTTCTAATGTAAACTTTAAAGGTGCGCCGTTTTTGCATCTGATGTCTAATTGGGGTGAATCAAGCGCCCACACAAAGCATGTCTCACAATCTAATGAATGACACCATTTTCATTTCAATCTAATATCTCAGTCAAAAGTTGGATAGTGAAATGCATTTTGACCAATTTATATCAAAATTCACCACTTGAGCATCACTATTTGAAACCACAAGTCATTGGCCACTTCTAGGGCCTTGACCACATCCAAATAGACAAATTACACCTGATTAAACAATTATATATACAATATTACACATATACATATGATTGGCTCATTAATTGCTCATCACACACATTTAGGCATATTTGTATTTTCTCATTCCCATTAGTATAAATGGCCAAATTTCACATATAACAGATGTAATACATTTCTACATGTACTTATACTATTACACTAGTCCACACTGTCATTATCACCATACACACACACACACACACACACACCATGTAACCTTCTCTTATATCCACTCAGTACAAGAGAAGATTAATAGATTCACCACTTAAACACACCAATCACAAATTAAAGGATTTATTTGAAAAGCTTTGGTTAAAGACTTAATTCGCAAACTCATCAAAAATCTTAACACATCAAAGAATACACAGCAGAAGCAAATCACACATTTGTATTATGCATAGTGGACATAACCTACCAGCATTCCTATTTCAATTGCATGCATTAAAATCATAAATCAAGTTCAAAATTGGTCCGTGTGCTATGACGTGCCATATGTGTGATGCGGCGTGTGGTATAGAGCCACACGCCTAAATTTTTTGTGTCATGCATCATGGCATGTGACACCATGCACCATGGTATGCCTGTCCAAATTTTTGCTGTCATTTTGATAGCAAAATGATAAATTTTTAACATGCACCATTTTCACATACGAGTCTGATTGAAATGATTCAAGCACCCATATGAAGCTTAGCTCATAAGCTAGCTAATGATAGAAGTTTGGACACGATCTAACGGTCCGATTAAAATTTGAACACCTGGAGTGTAAAAAGTCACTTTTTCTAAAAAATTTGCACATCTAAGCGCTCAAATCGATCCCTTTCTCTCATTAAACAACACAAGGCCTTGAATCAAGTCCAAAAGGACCTAATACACCTGATTATCTACAACATATCACATATACACACATATATCAAATTTTGACCCCTCAACGACCAATTTTCACATTTTACAAACTTTCATAATTTGCCAACACTTGGCTTAACTTGCCTCACTTAGCCTTTTTCTTATCATAAACACATATATTCATATTTATAACACAATCTTAGTTTTAAATTACTCATTTCATCATAATTTCTCACTTGGGCTTAAGATTCACCAATATGAACCATAATTTCAACACTAACACACTCAAATCATAGCCCTTAATTCATTTCATCACATATACACAGAATTAGGTTAAGATTCCATAAAATCACTACTCAAGTCATGCATGCAACCCTATGGCAACTCATTTACACATATATACATAAGTTCTTGGTTCATTACACAATCTCAGAGTATCCACAGCTTTAACAACTTAAGTCAATCCAGACTTTTTTCCCTTGCCTTGAAAACATGTAACTACTGGGGTGAAATAAAAATCCTAGTAACAAAATAACTCGCTTCTAATGACTATCACATGCAACAATATGAAAGTAAAATATAATATACCATTTAAACCTAAATAACATAGCATATAACACAAGTTCATTTAAATCATATCAATATTTCACATTTCACCTCTTTACACCACTTTACTAGCACAAGTATCACATAGCATTCCAAAGCATGATTATTACTGACTGAACCTCTAAATCACCTTGACATAAAATATAGGCTCACTTTAGACTAATGTATACTCTCATTAGCCTTGAGCTCACCTTTAGTGGTAGAATCACTCGGCCAAAGGTGTTCTATCTCACTTTCAGATTATGGTTTCTCCCAATACACACAATGGGGTGTCATTGACTCTAACACCATATCACACAAACATTAAGGAGTCTTAAATCTCCAACATCATAGCTCAATAGGTACTAAAGAGATCTTCTCCAACAACCCACCTTAAAAGGCATTAAGGAGGTATTTCTCTAACACTGCACCCCGTTAGGCACTAAGGAGAGTATATCATATGGTCTTATTACTACCTCTCCACTTGAGTGAACTCCTATAATTATGCTTTCCCAACCAATCAATGTTCTTTTTTACCATTTTACATGTTTTCTCATACATAACACACACACACACACACACACACACACACATATTATCACACCATTTAAAATTACCCATTTCATTGATTTTATTCCATCAAAAGTTATTTCATGCAACATTCACACAATGCTATAAACAATTTAGCTCAAAACACTTTTATGCACTACATATCATACTAACACATAGTTACAATAAATAGTCAAACAAAGGAAGTTATTCGGTTACCTCAACCCATCCGTCAGTAGAAAGGTTGCTCATGAATTTCAACTACCACAACATCTTATATATAACAAGCTTCCTTTCTTAACTCACACATCCAATATGCCAATCTGAACACATTTAGCACATTTTAGTCATTTGGTCTATTTTGACCAAAAACTCATGTTTTTACTACATAGGGCTATATTCAACAATAAACTCTTTTTCATTTATCCATTCTAAGTCCATTACTCTCGATTACTACCTTACATCACCTTAACTAGTCTTATTTCACTTAGATTAAATTTTCACCCCTTTCTCTCTCTAACTTAGGGCCAACTTGTGTTGGATAGGGAGGCGTAGTGGAAGATTAAAATTCTAAAGTCCCTATCTTGATATGGACCGAACAAACTCATTTAAGTCAAGGAAGATAGAAGAGTTACCTTTTTAATTCTTTAAAGTTAGCACGCGTTTGGATCTCAGGAGCTGACAATGAAGATCTACTCCCTTTACTGGTATCCATATGAATAGCTCTCTAACTCAAATAGTGTGCTAGCACTCTCAGTGTCCGTTCTTCTTTGAATGTTAATTTTCCTTTCTATAAGGTGTTTCATGGCTCTCAGAGTGTTTTTACTATCAGAACTTTTCTAACTCTCTCTCTCTCTCTTTGCCTTCATAAGGACGTCCCTATCTATATATAGTATATAGATAAGGGTTTTCATCTTCCACATAAAAGCTCACAAAAAGTTAATTAAATTTATCTCATAAATTTAATCCATAATAATATATCTAATTCAAATTTATCTTATAAATTCAAATTATAAAACTGACATGATATTCTCTCTTACTATGTTAGTTATTAAATTTAATTTATCATATAAAATTAAATTTAAAACTAACATAAGACTGACAGTAGTAATGAAAAACCCCTTTTTATTATAGTATGGCCATATATTTTCTCAATCTTACTTATCGAGGGGCCCAATAATATCTCTCACTTAATGTAAGGGACAGATTCTATCTTGACCACTCATATTCATCTGCATGAATATCACTAAACTCAATCATAGAATTTATGATCACCTGGTCAAATGTGATTTTTGACTAGGTCAAAGTTCAGTGGTCATCATGTAGGAATCCATGATGATCTCAGGTCAAAAGGCTTAGTAATATAGTTACATATGAGATAAGCTTATGACTTGTACCATGTAGCTTTCTCATAGTGGGTCGGTCCAGCACCTTGTACTCTTTCAAGTGCCTATAACTTTAATTTGTATCTCTATAATTAATAAAAGTCATACCAGTCTTGTTTCATTTATAATCCCTCAAAGATGACCGACCAGGGACATTTAGGACAATCACTATAATTTATCCAGGGATACAGTTATTATATTGAAAATGCAATTGTTATGATAACAAAAGAGAAATTCATTAAATAACAGTGTGCATAGTACAATGATTGGCCTTAAGGCACAATTTCTAACATCCTCCCACTTGCACTAGGTACAATCATTAATTTGTCTAATTTTCATTATCTTGACATGACGCTCATGCTTCACCTATGCAAGAGGCTTTGTAAGAGGATCAACGACATTGTCTTCTCCTACTACTTTGCATATTTTTATATCACCTCTATCATTGATCTCTTTGATAAGGTAAAAATGCCTGAGTATATGCTTGGTCTTTTGGTGTGACCTTGGCTCCTTACTCTGTTCAATTGCACCGTTATTATCATAGGACAAGTTTATTGGATCTGAGATGCTAGGCACCACTCCTAGTTCAGTAATGAACTTTCTAATCCAAACGACTTCCTTAGCTACATCTGATGCTGCTATATACTTAGCTTCTGTTATAGAATCAGTTGTTATGCTCTGCTTTGAGCTCTTCCAGCTTGCTGGCCCACCATTTAAGGTGAACACATATCCTGATTGCTATTTAAGGTCATCTTGGTCAATTTGAAAGCTTGCATCTATGTAACCTGTTACAACTGGCTCGTCATCCAATCCGCCATATACCAAGAATAAATCCTTGGTCCTTCTTAAGTACTTTAGGATATTCTTGACAACAGTCCAATGATCCTCTCCTGGATCTGCTTGGTATCTGCTGGTCATACTTAAGGCAAATGAAACATTCAGTCGAGTACACAGCATGGCATACATGATAGATCCAATTACTGAGGCATATGGAACTTTACTTATGCAATCTCATGATTTTATGTATTAGGACACTGGCCTTTATTAGGATGAATGCCTTGAGACATAGGGATGAAACCCCTCTTTGAATCCTGCATACTGAACCTATGCAGTATCTTGTCTATGTATGTGCTCTGACTTAGGCCTATCAGCCTTTTAGATCTATCTCTATAGATCTTAATCCCAAGGGTGTAAGTGGCTTTACCTAAATCTTTCATAGAGAAAGATTTTTCTAACCAAGACTTGACATTCTGCTAGGTAGGAATGTCATTCCTAATGAGTAGGATATCATCTATATATAGCACTAAAAATATAACTGTGCTGCCATTAACCCTCTTATAAACACAAGGTTCATTAATGTTTTCAATGAATCCAAACTCTTTGATTACTTTATCAAAATGTTGATTCCAGCTCTGAGATGGTTGCTTCAATCTACACCTTTCCAGAGTCCTCTAAACGCACAAAACCTTCAGTTTGTGTCATGTACACTTCCTCAAGTAAACGTCCATTAAGGAATGTTGTTTTAACATCCATCTGCCATATTTCATAGTCATAATATGCTATAATGGCAAGTAGGATTTTGATTGATTTGGCCATTACGATCGGTGAAAAGGTTTCATCGTAGTCCACACCATGAGTTTGGGTGAATCCTTTTGTAACCAATCGTGCCTTGAAGACATTTACTTTGCCATCCATGTAAGTTTTCTCCTTAAAAACCTACTTGTACCTGATGGTTTTTATTCCTTCAGGTGGATTGATTAAGGTCCATACTTTATTATCATACATGGATTGCATTTTAGACTTCATGGCATTTAGCCATTTCTCAGAATTTGGTCCCACTGGGGCTTCTTAGTATGTGGTTGGTTCATTATGTTTAACGAGCAACACATCACGACATTCATTAATAAAAAAACCATATCTCTGAGGATGATGCCGTGTTCTATCAGACCTTTGTGGGCCTTGTGTTATTTGAGTAGGCTCATTTACTTATTGTGAGCCTTCTTGATTTTCCATCTGTGACTTTGTGATATTTTTTTATTCTTGAATTTCTTCAAGATGTATCTTGCTCCCACTAGTTCTTTTAGAGATAAATTCTCTTTCTAGAAGGATACCATTTTAAATTACAAACACTATGTTATTGGTGGGATTATAGACATAGTATCCCTTTATTTCTTTAGGATACCCCAGAAAAAGGTACTTTGTGGATTTGGATGCTAACTTGTCTGAGGCTTGTTTTTTAACATAAACCTCACTTTCTTAAATCTTGAGAAAAGATAAACTATGTTTCTTTCCAGTCTATATCTCATATGGTATCTTCTCAATTGCCTTAGATGGAACAAAGTTCAATGTAAACGCAGCTGTTTCTAGTGCATGGCCCTAAAAGGATGGTGGACGATCTACTTGACTTATCATGGATCAAACCATAATAGTGTTTGATTTCTCTGCTCAAAAACACCATTCCATTATGGTGTTGCTGGAGGAGTTAATTGTGAGACTATCCCACAACTCCTGAGATGATCAATGAATTCTTGGCTCAAATATTCACCTTCTCGATCAGGTCGAAGAGTTTTAATAGTCTTGCCAAGTTGATTTTGTACTTCATTTTAGAATACTTTGAACATTGCAAAAGATTTAGATTTGTGTTTTAGTAGGTAGATGTATCCATATCTACTATAGTCATTAATAAAGGTAATGAAGTACAAATAACCCCCTCTGGTAGTTGTACTCATTGGTCCGCATACATCTGTATGTGTAAGTCCCAACAAGTCATTAAACCTCTCACTATGCCCAGTAAAAGGTGCTTTTATCATCTTTTCTAATAAACAAGATTCACAAGTGTCATAAGATTCAAAATCAAATAAGTTGAGAAGTCTATCTTGATGGAGCTTAGAAATGCGTTTCTCATTTATATGGCCGAGACAACAATGCTATAGGTAGGTTGGATTCAAGTTGTTTGATTTGATCCTTTTAGTAGATATATTATAGATGTCTTCATTACTAGGATGTTCTAGATTTAAAAGATTATGACCAAAATGCAAATCACCATTAGCATAAAAAATGTCATTTCGATAAATAGAACATTTACCATTCCTAGTAATGGAAGTAAAACCTTCCTTATCCAAATAAGAAAGAGAAACAATGTTGCTACTTAAAGCAGGAACATAATAGCAATTGTTCAAAACTAACAAAAGCCAACTGGGCAAAAGTAATTCATGTGTGCATACAGCTAAAGTAGCAACTCTTACTCTATTTCCAACTCATAAGTCCACTTCGCCCTTCATCAACTTTCTACTGTTTCTGAGACCTTGCACATTTGTACAAATGTGAGAACCACATGCAGTATCTAACCTATATAGAAGAAGTAGAAAGGTGAATGTCTATAACATAAATACCTAAAGGAGTAGCCCCATTATCCTTCTTCTTTTTCAGATCTTTCAGGTAGAGCTTGTAGTTCCTCTTCCAATGACCCACTTCATTATAAAAGAAGCAAACTCCTTCCTTTGGAGGCTTTGCCTTCTTAGCTGGAGGCTTAGTTTTGGGCTTGTTTGACTCTTTGATCTTACCATCTGAGCCTTTACCTTTTTCCCTTACCCTTGCCTTTGCCTTTCTTTTTCATACCCTTTCCTTTCTGAACCATTAAAACAGTGCTAGGCTTTTTCTTAATGTTTTACTTAGCAGTTTTAAGCATCCCATACAGTTTAGAAGTGGATTTCTCTATGTCATTCATGTTATAGTTCATAACAAACTAGTCATAACTTTCTGGGAGTGAGTTCAAGATCAAATCTGTAGCTAACTCCTGGCTTAAAGGAAATCCGAACCTCTCAAGGTGATCAATATAGCTCTTCTTCTTTAAAACATGAGTGCTAACTAATGCACCCTCAGCCATCTTGTAGGAGTGTAAGGCCTTTATGGTCTCATACCTCTCTTGCCTTGCCTGTTGCTGGAACATTTCCTTAAGATGTACAATCATCTCATAAGCCTCTATGTGTTCCAAATCTCTTTGAAGTTCTAAAACCATGGTAGCTAACGTTAGGCATCCTACATCCATCGAGTCATTGGTGTGCTTTGTGTAAGCATCCCTTTGATCTCTTGGAGTATTAGCCGCAGGCTCCTCAGGAATGGGTTCATCCAGGACATAAGCCTTTCTTTCCTACTTGAGAACAATTCTCAAGTTCTTGAACCAGTCAAGAAAGTTCTTGCCATTGAGTTTGTCCTTCTCAAGGACTAATCGTTATGATAGTGTAGCAGTGTTACTAGTCAACATGATTCTACAATAAAATACACAAAGTTAATTTTATATTAATTTTATATCACTAACAACCCTCAAATTTGATTAGTGGGCTAAGACTCATATTTCACTTAAATTTAAGTCCGCTTTGGTAGGAAGCTTAAAATTAAGTTATTTAGGTAGGTAACTCATTTACCAATTACATCATGTGTAACTCGTAGATCTTTATGGGATTCAATCATCATATGATCCAACATGTTCAATCCCATCTAATGTCTTGAGATTCAAAACTGTTTTGATAATCTCAAGTAAGTCAGACAATAATAAATCTTTATGAGGAGCACCATTACTCATGCTTGTCTTACCAAGATAACCCAAATGTATCCACTTTGGTGGATCCTACATTTAAGTGATCTAGGTTTTGACAAGTATTCATTAATTGATGGCATTGTGACTTAAGATTTTAATTAGAGGGTTTGATTTATTAATTTAATAATCATGTAAAGTGAAAGAAATTGTATCTCATACAAAATCATGCATATTTTGATCTAATCAAAAGCATAATTAAACGTGACACAATATGGCTCACCTAACCTATGTCCATCCCAAGCCAACAAGAGGACCTCTCTAAGAAGATAAATTACATCAAGAAACCTCATTTATTCATATGAAGGGATTGAGATGAGAAGAGAATGTACATTCAGAGTTTATAGAGAGAGGCATAACACGCAGGCCGTATTTAAAATTTACAACCCTTGTAAAACTAGAGCCATATGCATCACCATACCCAAACAACTTCAAGGCAAAGAAAACACAACAAATAAACAATTCATATATAAAAGGCTATAAATTATGAATTAGGTTGTGCTATGCAGAGTTAGCCATGGTGGTCCCGCTAGTCGGTTAGCGAGCGGGGTTAAGGGGCAACACCCTTGGGGGGTGTAGGGGGTAGCGCCCCCCGAAACTTTTAAAAAGCTTATTCTCTTTGAATGAGTTATTGCCTCAGACCCTTTGGATTCATCAATCATATTAACAATCCAGCCTAAACCATATGAGAATGCGAACGAACAATGACATTGAGAACGCACATCATATGGACAAACATTAGTCATATTGAGAACGCACATCATATAGCTAAATATTAATCATATTAATTTATTTAAATTTATATAAATTTGAATATACATAAAATGATTTTATAGATATATGTTTCAAAAATATCACATGAAAAACATATATATAGATTTCAAAAATATCACATATAAATTTTGAAAATCTTAAAGCAACATTTATCCAAAGAAGTTCATCACATGAAGATTTAAAAATGTAATCAACTAAAACCTAACTTAAACAAAAATTCTACCTAGCTCTGGTACTACTGGTGGATAGGGAGGCATAGTAGAAGATTAAAATTTTAAAGTCTCTATCCTGATATGGATCAAACGAACTTGTTTAAATCAAGGTGGATAGAAGAGTTACCTTTTTAATTCTTTAAAGTTGGTGCATGTTTGGATCTCAGGAGCTGATAGCGTAGATCTACTCCCTCTATTGGTATCCACATGAACAGCTCTCTAACTCGAACGGAGTGCTACTCGGCGTTCGTTCTTCTTTGAACGTTAATTTTCCTTTCTATAGGATGTTTCGTGGCTCTCAGAGTATTTTTGCCATCATAACTTTTCTAACTATCTCTCTCTCTCTCTCTGCCTTTATAAAGATGTCTCTATCTATATATAGTATATAGATAAAGGTTTTCGTCTTCCACTTAAAAGCTCACGAAAATTTAATTAAATTTATCTCATAAATTTTATCCATAATAACATGTCTAATTCGATTTTATCTTATAAATTTAAATTATAAAACTGACATGATATTCTCTCTTATCATATTAGTTATTAAATTTAATCTATCATATAAAATTAAATTTAAAACTAACATAATATAATATAATATATATCACATGTACATATTATATTATATATATATATGAATATATATATACATATATATTTCAAATATATATATATTATATTATCTATATTTAATTTTATATATCATATACATATATCATATATATATATATATATATCTGATATATATATATATATATATACATATATGGATATATATATATATATATATCTTTTGAATAGACACACACACACACATATAAAATTATATTTTAAATTTTATATTTCATATAAATATAAATATATATATATATATATATTTATCAAATAAATATTCAAATATATATATATATATATGAAATTCATTCACCCTATATTATATTCATTGAATTTAAACATATTGCAGATTCAACGAACTTGGATATTATAGCTCGACTTGGGCGTTCTTGTGTGCAACCCTATAGGCCTATATGAAATTGCTAGTAGGATAATTATGCTATTAGTCCACAAGTTACAAGTGGCCTCTAGCAAGATATTGTAACTACCCAATTCACATGGGAATTAATGATCCAATGTAACCTATCATGCAACCATATCACATCCCTTTTGTCATGCGATATTTCGATCAAGTATGAGACATGGAATTGTCATTCTCCTTTACCTGACCTTTACTTTCTTGATCTCTAGGTAGACTAACAGTAGCAATGGAAAAACCCTTTCCATTGTAGTATGGCCATACATTTTCTCTGTCTTACTCATCGAGGGGCCCAGTAATATCTCTCACTTAATGTGAGGGACAAATTTTATCTTGACCACTCATATTCCTCTGCATAAATATCACTAAACTCAATTATAGTCTTTATGATCACCTGGTTAAAGGTGACTTTTGACTAGGTCAAAGTTCAGTAGTCATCATGTAGGAATCCATGATGATCTCAGGTCAAAGGGCTTAGTGATATAGTTATATATGAGATAAGCTTATGACTTGTACCATGAAGCTTTCTCATAGCGGGTCGGTCCAACACCTTATACTCTTTCAAGTGCCTATGACTTTAATTTATATCTCTATAATTAATCAAAGTCATACCAGTCTTATTTCATTTATGATCCCTCAAAGATGATTGACCAGGGACATTTAGGACAATCACTATAATTTGTCCAGGGACACAGTTACCATATTAAACATGCAATTGTTATAATAACAAAAGAGAAATTTATTAAATAACAATGTGCATAGTACAATGATTGGCCCTAGGGCACAATTTCCAACAAATTGAGCCAATGGGTTCAAACCTTTACCATTCAGCTTTAAACCAGTCACTAAGTTCTAATTTAACTTTCGAGAACCTTTTTATTACTATTGGGCAAGAATCAAACCTCTCAAATTCCACCGATTCAATTTTCCTATAACTCATTTTTAGAGAAAGTTATGTAGAATGGAAGGTAAGAGTTATACGTAGCTTACCACCTAAGTTATCGCCTGAAATAGCTTTCCCAGGCTCCTCAGCTCTTCTTCTCTCCTTCTCTCATGTGTTTCTAAATCTTACTCCTCTAAAATTTTTGAAATTTCATGATTTAAGAAGTTATTTTCTTGTCCATGCACTATGGCGCATGTGATACAAGCCGTAATGCATGGTAGAGTAAGATATATTCTTACCATACACACTTGCTTCGACCTGAAATGCACTCCTTCCACCCATACCTACTCACACAACACCACAATAAGTCAAAATATCAAGTAATCATCTGAATCTCTAATCCTACACAAATTATCACTTTACCCTTAATTATCAACTAATGTCAGGATTAAGAAATTCAGGATGTTACACACTATGGGCTAGAGTACTAAAATCATACAACACACAAACATCCTAAACTATACACATGTTTTGATTCCTATGGAAACTTATATTCACCTTTACAACTATTATCATGCATATTCATTACACCATCTTACAATGGGCTTTTCAAAGAAATCTTTACTTTTGGCCTAATTCCTTTCCCTTTACATCACTACTACTAGAATCTAAAAAATATAAATAACCACAGGTGAGACCAAAACTACATAACCAAAATAGCTCATTTAATGTTCATTAACCAAATAATCATATACAAGTAAACAAAATCAAATAATAGTATATGCTAATTATAACATAGCCTTTCATATAGCTTTTCTCTTTTCTAAACATTCACAATCACATTCACTAGTATGATTATCTATCTACTGATCTTCTAAAGCTCCCTGACATGAAATCATAGGCTCTAATGGATCAATCACATATTAATCCAAACACACCTTTGGTGCAGAAACACCCAACTAAAGGTATTATATCTCACCTTCAGACTATGGATTCCCTCATCTTGTATACTTGTGATAGAGGTGTCATTGACTCTTAACCATACCTTGACGGGCACTAGGGAGTTGCTAGACTATCAGGATGTCCCATAGTAATAGTCCTAATATAATACTGTATTGGATGGCCTATGGTACCAACCCGAATATAATGTTGTACTAGATGTCCCATTGTGCCAACTCGACTATATAGATTTGTTCACTTATATCCCCACATACACACATCCACACATACCCTATGTGAACTCACACTCCCTATGATCATGCTTTTCACACATAGTTCATCATTTTTCCACATTTTATACTATATATATATATATATATATTATTAATTAAAACCAAAAATCATCAAAAATTTAATTTCATGCTAAATCATTTGCATTGTAAAATCATGCACAGAAACTTACAAAATAAAAAATTCACAATTATATATTTACTTTTGCACAGTTATAATAGCTAATAAACACAACAAAATATATAGTTACCTCAACCCTTTTGTTTGCAAGAAAAGATATCCCATGTTATACTCTATTTTCAAATCTCGTTCTACTACTTAACATGTCACATAAAAGAATCTATATAAAATTGACAACCAGAGTCAATTATCTTATTGACTAATAGTGCCAATCACAGTAATTAAGCATCTAAACATTTTCATTTCTCCCATTTAAGTCCATTTCTACCTTTTATGCTCAATCACACTAGATGCAAGCATTAATATACTCACTATCAAACTTCTCCCATTTTTCTCTCTTTAAACTAGGCTAATTCAAGCTTATAGCTTTAAAGCTTTATCGTTTTGACTCAAACTAATTGCAAAGCTCTATTTTAACTCTAGAGATCCTTTCTATTACTATAGGGTAAGAAATCATCTCCTTAAAACTTTTGAATTCAATTTCTCAATAGTTTAAACTAAAAGAAAATAGGGTAGAATTAGAGGTTAAGGCAACATAAGACTTACCCGATAAGTAATAGGTTGAAAACATCATCCTTTCTCTTGAGATTGCTTGCGCTAGCAGAGCACCATCTCTTCCCCATTCTTAAGCTTCTTTTTCTTTTTTTTCTTTCTATTTTCGTGAGCCTTACACGTCCTAATTTATCATAATTCTATACCATGCACTGCGGTGTATCCATCACTAGTCATGGAGCATGGCACAGTGAGGAAACTCCTTACCATGTTCACATGCTTTACTTCGCAATGCCATTCTAGTACTCAAATCTATTCATATAATACCCCAACGAGTCAAAATAACATTCTACCATCATGTTATTTTTGAATTTCTTCATTCATTTTTAGATTATTAAATGCATTTCATTTCTATTTACTACCATTTAATTAATTTATTTCTAAAATTTATGGCCATACATGGAACACCACATGAAAGGACCTTTAAATGCACATAAGGCTCATATCACTTTAGGGCACTTGGTGGGCATTATTCTAGCCATTATATTGATCTAAATAAGCCCTAAACACCTTAAAATAGTTTGAATTTTGTGCTCCACAATGACAGCCCCCTCATTCATATTTTTCACTCATTTGCCACCTCCATTCATCTTTATCTTTTCTCTTGAGAACACCCATGAATCCTAAAACCCCTTCCACTACTTCTCCACCTTTAAATCCTCAATTTTACCATAAAAATACACCAAAATTGTAATGACTCTAAATCTTAAATTAAATAAATTCCCTTCCAATTGATAATTAACTAATTTTAATTTTATGATAAAGAAAGAGCAATGATATATTAGAATTTATACTGGATATTTATATAGAGGTTTATTTTTATGGAAAAGTACTAAAGAGTCCTTGTTTTTTTTATAGAAATATTATAATAACAAAAATTGATAGGGTCTTCTTTTGAAATTTTCTCAATAAATTTTAGGTCTTGTTTTGTAAACTTCCCTATGAGTTTATTATTTGACTTTCTTTAGACCTTCTTGGTTGGTGCAGTAAGCAAAAGAGAGAGGGAGAGCTCATGATTTTTTCTATTTTCCTCTCCTTTTCCAGATCATGTTTGAGGATCAAATAAGTCTAGAAAACTTTACCTATTTCTTCCATCTTCTCCTTCTCCCCTACCATCTCTAACTACTTGAGGTGTCTGAGTGAGAGAGAGAGTTCCAGCCATCATTGCATGGGCTTCGAGCCACTATCTCTCCTCCTCTTTCTTCAATTCTGTGCCGAGTTACAGAGAGAGCTAGAGATTAAAACTCTAGACTCGTCCATTGTGTGCTTTCTGACTCTGCCTCTCTCTCTATTATCCTACCTTTACCACCGGTGAAGTGGGAGCTCGTCAGTCCCGTAAGATGCTAGGTTCTCAGTTGGCTTCCTGTTTTCATCTTCCTTGGTCGCTGCTGTCTTCACTGTTCTTGTTCGCGTCTTGCTGTGAACATTTGTGTATCGCTGGATTCTTTTTCATCATCTTTCATTTGTGCGTCGCTAGTGTTTGTGTAAAGTGGGAGATCTTTTGTTGCTGAAGGTCATTAGATTCTTCCACATCTTCCCCTATTCGTGCTGTCTCTATTCTGGTAAAGAAGTGAGAGCTTTGTTTCTTCCTTCTTTTTCCTCTCGCATGATTTATTGTGGGTAAGCTCAAAGATTCTCTTCCTGCCTTTCTTCTGTGTTTTCTAGCACATTTGATTCATCAATCATGATCTATTGTGATGTTTGAAGGATTGGGGTATTGCTCTCATTAAATTTAAATTTATAAAGTTGTTTTAAAGCTGTATGGTTTGAAACTTTCAGAATAGGAGGCTTGATAGTGTATGTTGAATTTTTAAAGCACTTTAGATGTTTGATAAAATGTCTGGAAGAGTTGAAGTGGGGTAAATAACTATATTCAATATATTAAGAACTGATATTATAGATTTAAATTTATTTTGGATAAACAGATAAATTTGGGATTTAGTCTGCTACTTAAGAGAGTCTCGCAGATTTGTGATGCTGCTGCTAATAATTATAATGCTCAAGTTGAATCTATGTATTACTATATGGCTTGTTGCTTTGTCACAAATGGGTGATCATAAGATACTTGTCTGGTTTGATAGTTCTATTAATGGATAATGAATAGAGTAACCAAATAGATTACACACACACACACACACACACACACACACATAGTGTGCCTTTGTAGTTTTCTTTGATTATGTTTATTATAGTATTTATAAGTCAGGATTTTATATGAGTTTAAATTAATTCTTGACGGAATATGAATTTAGAAAGTATGATTAATCTAAATGTTTATATTGAAAATTATTGGGCAAGGTTTAGGAATCCCAATTGATTGAATTAGGAGTTGATGTTGAAAGGTCTCAGAGAGGATCATGTGTCAATCAAAGGCTTTAGCTGTGGCTAAGGTATTTTGGAGGAATTTTGCAATATAGAAGATGGTGTTTGAGAAAACTTGAATTGTATAAATTAATTATGATTGCATTAATGTTGGAAGGGATTTTATTAAACTTATAGAAAGTCCATTGAAATCCTATTACATCTTATAGGGTGTTGGGACGAAGAGGAACTTGGTAGGAATTGAGAGAAGTAAATCTTTGGATCTGTGAACATGACAGGTAAGTGGATAGCGTCCCAACTAATTTATCGATTAATTTTTCTTACTAAAATTTATTTTGTGACAATGATTATTTTAATAGTAATTATGTTGATTGGTAGATACTTTGTCAATTAAATTTCTTCATTTTTAAGTTTCAAGATGGTGGCGGAAAACGATTCATCATAGCATATGAATGTTTTACCCCTTATGAGATATCCTTTCAGGATTAATAAAATTCCTTTTCATTAGCATTTGCAATTTTTGATTATTCAATAAATGCAAGCATGAGCATTGGATATGAAATTTTATTCTAGCAAGTTTTAATGCTTACAAGTATTCATACGAGTTTGATTTTGGGAATGAGAACTGTATCTTGAAAGTGATGATTTTCTTGCATGTTTGAAAATGGTTTTAAAAAGGGATTTTATATAGAACACTGGTTGCTAACGGCAATTCCATTAGCTCTTAGTGCGCCATGGTACACCTAGCTAGCAGAGTGTTTATAAGAGGTGCTAGCCCTGTGCGATGGCCAATGCACATGGAACTGAGAGATGGTTATTCGTGAGCATCATACTCACATTTGTTTTGTGGCTTTAAGCCGCATTTGATTAGCATTAACTTCATAAACTATGTGTCCACGTTTGTTTTGTGGCTCTAGCCACGTTTGGTTATTTACCCTCGTGGACTGTGTGTCCACGTTTATCTTTGTGGCATAAGCTATGTTTGGTTATTTACCTTCATGGACGGTGTGTCCATGTTTGTTAATTGTTCTGACAAGTCCCTATAATTATGAATCCAATTATTTGATGATTTTATATTCCATTGATATTATTCAGTAATTTGTTTATAAATATTTATTTCATTTTTTTTTCTTGGAATCAAGTCCTATTAACATTTTCCATTATAGTTCAATGATTTAAGACCAAATTTTAAAATTTTATAAAGCTATTCTATTTTAAAGTTTATTACATTTTTATGAAAGCTGTTGTTTGTTTTACTCACACAATTACTTTTAACTTTTCCTTTTTATTCATGTTCTATTATTTATTGTTGGGACATTATTTACTAGAAATTATTATTTTAGTCTTAGATACGTTAGCTGATGTTACGCCTTTCACTAATCCTTGAGGGGCTGTAGTACTCAATTGAGATGAAAAGCTATAATCAAGCTTCTTTAATGTAAAACTTAAGTCCATGTATTTTGATTTGTAAATTTCTTATGTTAGGTGCTCCGCATAAGCTATAGTTAGGGTCCTCATCCTTGTGATTTATATTTTTTTTATTTGTTGATCGGAAGAGAGTTCCTTACTACTACTATTGTTTTGTAAAATATTTATAGATTTTTTTTAGGAGATTTTATTTTAAGGGGAGATTTTATCAAATTTTTTTAAATATTAAATATTTTGTTCGTATATTTTGTATTGAGGATGGCTTAATTTATTATCAAATGTCTTCATGGTTTATAAATTAGAGTTTTCTTGAGTAAAGACTTTTAGGATATGGGTTTATCCCTATATTCTGTGCCGAACATGTCCTATATTTTCGAAGCGTGACAAAAATAATCCCCTAACACTCTACATCATAATCCACTAAAAAATCCATCATCCACTCTATTTCCTTCTTGGCCAAATCTCAAGGTCATCATCCATAGTGATTTCTAAAGTTGGTCAACAAGGAGAAGCTATGGGGGTGCTAATGAGGTGTGGCTAGCTTGTTTTCTCTTACTATGATGCATGGATGAATTCTCTTTAAGCTCTTGGATTTTGGGAGCTTCTCTTATCTCTTACCTCTTGTTTAATTCCTTGAATATTGATGCTTATGACATTATAATGACAATGGTTATTGGAATTGAACTTTGTGATACTTAGTTGATGATTATATGAGGTTATTATGTTGTTTTATTTGCTAATAGAGGTGCTGTCATAATGATTTTGGTACTGTCCAAATCTTTATTTTATTCAATCCCTTGTTGCATTTAATTTCTAGTTGCCTTTTATGAGCTTGTGAGTCACAGTTGTAAAGTCCCAATTTTGACCTCAGGCTTTACTTATACATCCACATCTTAAATTACATTTACAACACAATAACAAAGATGTAGCCCTTAATTTATTTTTAAAATATGAGATCTCGACTTCATAGAAAATATGTTCAGTCAAAAGGCTAATGGAAGTTTAGAGTCACACCTACTTTACAAGAAAATCAAAGAACTATTTTTCTTAAAAACAGGCTGTAATGCCTTTTATTGACATTACCATATGCTCTACTACAATCTTAATAATCAAAATCATTTAGAAAACTTTAGAAACATTGGGATCCCAATAAAAGATTTCCAAAAATCATTTTTATAAATCACCCGAGTTATAAACCCTACACACAGCGAAAGCATTTATCCTATGTGCATCAAACACCAAGAAAACATGTGCAATACAAACAAACAAAGTAAAATTTGGCATCGTGTGGCCCAGCTCATGCCACATATGCTATGGCATGTGGCATAGAGACCACGACCATTTCACTCTGTGCCATACGTCGTGGCATGGGGGTACATGTGTCACAGCACACATACCTGAATTTGCTATCAAAAGATAGTTTCTGAGGTGAACTTTAGATGTTTGTCATTTCCACATATGATGTTCAATTGGGATGGTTCAAGGTCCCACACGAAGCTTATTTTGAATTCTAACTAATGACACTAGTCTCATCTCAATCTGATATTTCTATCAAAAATTGAACACCTAAGTACATTTTGACTGTTTTATGCTAAAATTTTGCCATTTAAGCGTCACAATTCAAAACCAAATATCTTTAGCCACTTTTTGGGCCTTGAACACTTCCAAATGGACAATACACACCTAATTGACCATACACATGTATAATATAACACATATACATAGATTTGGCTTGCAAATAACCTATATCACATTTTGGGCCAAAATCACATTTTCATTTCTTTAATCCCATACAAGGCCAAATCACTCTCTATCCACTTCAAGCATCACATATTCACACAAATATATATATATATATATATTCATATACTAGCCCATCTAGTTATTTCACCATTCACACATATATAAAGGGCTAGGGAGCTTAAAATCATAAACATACCACAAACACAACCCTTATATTCACATGTACTTGAATCCTAAGGAAACTTATACATATTTACAACTACTAACAAAAAAATCATTACACCAAATCCTTACAAAGGCTTAGTGAGAGATCTCAACTCAACTAATATCTTTCTCTTTCAAACTACTAGTACCATAACTTGAAAAATATGAATAACCACGGTGAGATAAAAATCTTAGTAACCAATATAGTTCATTAAATGTCTATTTCCACAAATAACCATATCAAAGTAATAAAAACCATAATGTATCATAAATATGTGGTATATCATAACTAAACCATCACTTTTGCATATAAATCATGTTTTAAATAGTTTTACACTTTAGCATGATCATTTATTCACTGATCCTTCAAAGATCCCTAACACAAAACCATAGGCTCTCCTAGATCAAACATTTGCTAACCTGAGTACACTTTCGATAGTAGAAACATCTGGCTAAAGGTAATCTAACCCACATATGGACTATGGTTTCCCTCTTCACACACTTGTGATAGAGGTGTTGTTGACTCTTAACCGCACCTTAATAAGCATTAGAGAGTTGCCAGACTGCCCGGATGTCCTATGGTAACAGTCGTAATATAATGCTGCGTTAGATGTCCTATAGTGTTAGCCCAACCATAGGGATTTAGTCACTCACATCTCCACACACATACACCCACATATACCTAGGGTGAACTCTGACCCCCTATGATCATGCCTTTATCATGCATAAATCACCATTTTTCCACATTTTACACTTTATATATATATATATATATAACAATTTCATTTAAAAGCTTTAATAATCAATAAACATTTTAAAACACTTTTAATGCTAAAATCAATGCATAGAGTAAAACACTACATTTAGAAATCTCACTAGCAACAAAATCATATTTCACCCATTCACTTCTACATAATTATAATAGTTAATAAACATAATAAACTATATGGTTACCTTAACCGTCCTATTCTTAAGAAATGTTACACATGAAAATCAACACCATTAAGAGCACCCAGAGTCAATTACTCCATTGACAACTAGTACTATTACAATAACTAAGCACCCTTATACTATTATTTCCTTTATTCAAGTCTATTTCTACTTACCCCACCCAATTACCACTCCTTGCAAGCATTAACACATTCATTCTCCATTTTCACCCATTTTCTCTCTCTTTAAATTTGATTAATTTGAGCCTATAGCTTTAAAGCTTTATCGTTAAAGCTCAAACCACTCACAAAGCCTTAGTTTAACTCCAAATAACCTTTTAGATTAACCCCTTAAAGGTTCTAGATTCAGTTTTTCACTAGTTTAAACTAAGAGAAATTAGTGTAGAACTGAAGGTTAAGGTAGTACGTGACTTACTCGGTAAGTAATAGGTCGGAAACATCATCCTTGCTCTCAAAAACTCTTGTCCTCACAAGGCTCCCTTTATCTACAATGTTCCATACCTCTTTTCTCTATTTTCCCTCTATCTCCACAAGTCCTCTATGTCCTTATCTATCTAATTTTTAATCCTGTGTTAATGGCTAATTAGTAGATGAATTAGTGATTTAATGTGGGATTAGGGTTCTTAATAGTGAAGTGTTACTTTGACCTATTGGGATGTTATATGAATAGATGCCAGTAAAAGAGTATAATCTTGAAGTAGAGTGTGTGAACATAGTGAGGATTTCCCTCACTGTACCACGTACCGCGGCGGCGGATAGATACGCCACTACACATAGTGCAAAAATCTAATAAGTGGGACGTGTCCAGCTCTTGAAAAAAAAGGGAGAAACATGGGAGAAGTGTTTTGGCATGGAGAAGAGTGGGAGATCTGCTAGGGAAAGCATAATCTAGAGCAAGGATGGTGTTTCTGACCTGTTACTTATTAGGTAAGTCATGTATTACCTTAACCTCCAATTCTATCCTATTTTCTCTTAGTTTTAACTAGTGAGAAATTGAATTCAGGAGTTTTAAGGAGTTGATTTCTTACCC
Organism: Prosopis cineraria; assembly: GCF_029017545.1. Taxonomy (NCBI): domain Eukaryota; kingdom Viridiplantae; phylum Streptophyta; class Magnoliopsida; order Fabales; family Fabaceae; genus Prosopis; species Prosopis cineraria. The sequence continues at coordinate 10,262,264 of NW_026555338.1, forward strand.
TATAGTAATAAAAAGGTTCTTCAAAACTAAACTAGTACTTTGTGACTGGTTTAGGTCGAAACGATAAAGCTTTAAAGCTGTAGGCAAGATTTGCCCTAATCTAGAGAGAGTAGTGAGAGAACATTGGTTAGAAAGGTTAAAGCTTGTAATGAAGGGTGATTAGAATTAATGCATGTAATCAAGTATGGATTGTGGATTTGATAGTGATCGGGTGCTTAATTGTGATAATTAGCTTTTGTTAATAGTGACATTGACTCTGGGTTGCCAATTTTGTATAGATTCTTGTATGTGGTGCATGAATTTTGAAAAAAAGGCTTGAATAGGGTTGTTGGAACATAGGTAACCCTTTCTAGTAAACAAAAGGGTTGAAGCAACCATATAATTTATTGTGTTCATTAACTATTATAACTATGTAAAAGTAAATATAAATTGATGAATTTGTTGTTTAAGAGTTTTATGCATGATTTGATATTGAAAATGGTTTTAGCATGAACATTGGTTTGTGAATGGAATTTGAAAAGTCATTGATTTCAATAGATATATATATATATATATATATGATATGAAAGTATATGTTGTGAAAATGTGGATAAGCAGTGATAATTGTGAAAAGAGAATGATTATAGGGGGTGAGAGTTCACCTAAGATATGTGGGGATGTGTGTGTGTGTGGAGATGTTTGAGTGAAAAATTTATATGGTCAAGCTGGCACCATAGGACATTCGATGTAGCATATTATTGGGCCGGTACCATGGGTAATGAATTTGTTGTTAGTAAATGTAAATATGAATAAGTTGCTTTAGGATTCAAGTACATGAGCACAAGGGTTGTGTTTGTGGCATGTTTGTGATTTTAAGTTCCCTAGCCCCTTGTATATGTATGAATAGTGAAATAATTGGATAGGCTAGTGATGAATGTATATGTGTGTGAATATGTGATGCTTGAAGTGGATAGATAGTGATTTGGCCTTGTATGGATTAAAGAAATGAAATCGTGATTTTGGCCTAAAGTGTGAAATGGGCGGTTTACAAGCCAAATGTATATACATGTGATATATTGTGCATGTGTGTGGTTAATCAAGTGTTTATTATCCATTAGAATGTGGTCAAAGCCTAAAAAGTGGCTAAGGACATTTGGTTTCATATTGAGACACTTAAGTGGCAAAATTTTGGCATAAAACAGTTAAAATGCACTTGGGTGATTAATTTTTGATAGAAATATTAAATTGAAATGAAACTAGTATTGTTAGTTAGATATCAAAACAAGCTTCGTGTGGGTGCTTGAACCATCCCAATCAGACATCGTATGTAAAAATGGTGTGCATCTGAAGTTTGCCGCAGAAACTGTCTTTTTGACAGCAATTTCAAGTGTGTACACCATGGCGCATGTACCCGTATACAGTGCACGGCATAGAGTGAATGGTTGTGGTCTCTGTGCCACATGCTACGGTGCATGTGGGACAAGCTGTGGCACACAATGCCAAATTTGACTTTGTTTTCCAGATTTGCACATGTTTTCTAGATCTTTGATACACCAAGACTAAATGCTTCCGCTATGTATGTGTCTGTGTGTGGGGTTTTATAATTCGAGTAATTTATAAAAATGATTTTTGGAAATCTTTTATTGGGATCCCAATGTTTCCAAAGTTTTCTAAATAAATGACTTTGATTTGATTAAGATTAATTGTAGTGGAATGTATGGTAATGTCAGTAAAGGGCATTACACACTCAGTACTAGTTGTGACTCGTGGCACAGTGAGGGAACTCCACATGTGTACACCACGCTCACATGCTTCACTTCACATTGGCATTCTTTACTCTAATCTATTCATATAACATCCTAAAGGGTTAAAAACAACATTCCATCATCTAAAACCCTAAGCACATATTAATTTACTAATTTACCCCTTAATTAGTAATAATTCTAGGATATGGAATTCAGGATATTACATCATGCACCACAGCGCATGTTTTAGATTCTACTGTCATGTTAGATTTCTGATATGAACTTCGCTATGTACCGTTTTCACACCCATTGTCCGATTAGAGTGATTCAAATACTAACACGAAGCTTATAATATAGTCTATCTAATGAAATAAGTTTGGACACAATTCAATGGTCTGACCTTAAATTGGACACCTAAGTGCAAAAGGTTACTTTTCTTTTAAATTTGAGCATTTTAAGTGTTCAATTCTCACATCTTGCCTCATCAGACCACTTTAGGTCTTAAACTAAGTCCAAAAGGACCAAATACATTTAATTGACACATCATATCATATATACCACCTCATATTCACAATTTGATCTCTTAATGCCATATTATATAGTTATGGTCAAAGGCACACACATAACCACATACTTGTTCTACTTTCAACCATATAACTTCCACATATGGGGCTAAGTCTCACCATATGGTCAAGAATCACAATCCACTTGACTTACACAAATGAGGCCAAGCCTCACCATTTAGTCAAGCTTCACATAAATACACATTATCACACAGTAATTCATATTCATTACTAGTAGAACGAGTTAGACAACATATCATATACCTGCTTGAACAGCATTTAGGCTTACCCATGTATTCACCATTGTGGTACACTCGTTAAGATGCAATATAAGGTATACAAGCAAGCTTTCAAATAACATAACCACATATACACATACAAATACAGATATGCATCCTAATTGGGAACCCAAACATTTGACAACATTATTATACATTCATTATGCAAAAGGTAGTTATACCACTACAAAAATAAAGCTAATCCTTCCTTGCTTCCTTTCCCGGCCTTCTTACACTCTCTTCACCTATATACATACGTCTTAGTAAATTAGATAAACCTCAATTATCAATTAGTAAGTAAAATAAAATACAAGAGATAAAGTAGCATCAATTTCAATAAAGAGTAATATAAATAGATACACACATAATGACATGTTCCTTTATTCACTATGCTCATGCACCCTCGATTCCCACTAGTAGGGCAAGCTCAACGTGCAAACCAAGACTTTCAGCCTTATAAAAAATAGGGGCTACTAAATCACTATCTCAGATTAGGTATCACGAATATGAGTGGTCTCATAAGTCCCTACTAGTAGAGGAAGCTCAATGCTTGGACTATTAGGACTTCTTAGCCTTGCACAGAGTAGGGCCACGATCCTCTACCCTAGTTTAGGGTATACTTGTGGATGCATATACTCCTAAGTCCTCCTTAGTAGATCATCATCAACATTTAGGACCTTTCAAGACTTCCTAGCTTTGCATAGAGTACGGCCATAATCCCCTACTGTAATGCCTTTACTAACATTACCATATGCTCCACTACAATTAATCCTAATGAATTTCAAATAATTTATTTTGAAAACTTTGGGATCTTAAGAAAAGATTTCCAAAATTATTTCACAAATTACTTGAATTATAAAAAACATTACACACAGCGGAAGTAATTTATAAGGGTGGATTTAAGATCAAAAGAAGATATGCACATTTCAACAAAATTAAGTCAAATTTAGGATAATGTGTCACGGCTCTTGTCACATGCATTGCAGCATGTGGCATAAAGACTACAGCATGACTTTTTGTGCCATGTGCCGCAGCATATGGTTACATGCACTGTAGCACACCCACCTAAATCTGCTGTCATTTTATAGATTTCTGATGCAAACTTTAGATGTGAGCCATTTTTGCATTAGATGTTTAATTGGGGTTGTTCAAGCTCCCACACAAAGCATTTTTGAAATCTAACTAATGATACTAGTTCCATTTAAATTTGATATCTCATTTAAAAGTTAGACACCCGAGTGCATTTTGACCATTTTAAGTCAAGACTTGTCACTCAAGCACCTCAATTCAAAACCATATGTCATTAGCCACTTTTTGGTCCTTGACCACATCCAAATAGATAATACAAACCTAATTGACAATACATATGCACAATATAATACATATACACAAATTTGGCCTATAAACCGCCCATATTACACTTTTGGGCATCATTCTCAATCTCATACAAGACCAAATCTTCACACACTTCAAGTACATCTCATATTCACACATATTCACCTTTATCTACTAGCTGATTCCATCATTTCACCATTCACACATATACAAAGGGTTACGGAGCTCAAAACCAACAAAACACAACATTTATCACATTGTGCACATGTTTGAAATCCTAAGGCAACTTATACACATTCATAACTAAAAACACACAAATTCATTCCACCAAATCCTTATAAAGGCTTAAATGAGAGATCTTAGCTCAACCAATGTCTTTTTCCTTTGAACTACTAGTGCCAAAACCTAAAAAATATGAATAATCATGGGTGAGATAAAAATTTCAGTAACCAATATAGTTCGTTAAATGTTTATTATTACAAATAACTATACCAAAGTAATAAAACTAAAGTAAAATCAAATATATAGCAAAATATGAAGAAATTTCATCTTTCTAAAATATTTCCACATAAATAAACACTAGCAATCATCTAGCCACTGAACCTCCAATGCTCCTCGACACAAAACCATAGGCTCTTATGGATCAACTACTTATTGACCCAAGTACACTTTTGATGGAAGAAACACCTGGCCAAAGGTAATCTAACCCATATATAGACTATGGTTTCTCTCTTCACACACTTGAAATAGAGACGTCGTTGACTCCTAACTGCACCTTAACAAGCACTAGGGAGTTGCCAGACTGCCCGTATGTCCTATAGTAATAGTCCCATAATATGCTACACCAGATTACTCATGGTAACAGCTTGTATAATACCGAATGTCCTACGGTGCCAACCTGACCATATAGATTTTTCACTCACTTCTCCACACACACACATCCACACATATCTTAGGTAAACTCCCACCCTTTATGATCATGCTTTTTTTCACAATTTTCACTACTTTCTTTTACATTTCACATCACATACTTTTATACATATATATATATATATATATATATCAATTAAAACTAATAATATTTCATATTTCATTTCAAAAATTAATTTTCATGCTAAAACTATTTACAATGTCAAGTCATGCATAAAACTCATAAGACAACAAATTTCACATTTTGTATTTACTTCTAAACATTTATAATAGTTAATAAACATAATAAACTATATAGTTACCTCACCCTTTTGTCCGATAAAAAGGGTTACCTATTTAATTCCTTACTCGAATCTCTCTCCACTTATCTATACTTCACATACTAGGATCTACACAAAATTGGCATTCAAAGTCAATTTCACTATTGACAAAAAGTGTCAAATATCGCAATTAAACACCTAATTGATATCGTTTGCACAATTTACACTTGGTCACGCATATCACAACTAATTATCCCTTATAACAAGCTTTAACCTTTACCCAGCCAAATTTCTCTCACTATTCTCTCTCTAGATTAGGGCAAATCATGCCTATAGCTTCAAATCTTTATCATTTTGACTCAAACCAGTCACAAAGTACTAGTTTAATTCCAGAGAACCTTCCTATTATTATAGGGTAAGAATTTATCTCCTTAAAACTTTCTAATTCAATTTCTCACTAGTTAAAACTGAGAAAACAGGGTAGAATTGGAGTTTAAGGCAGTACGAGACTTACCGATAAGTAACAGGTTGAAAATGTCACCCTTACTCTAAAAACCAAAGCCTTAGTAGATGTTCTTCTCTCCCTCACGCCTGACTCTCTTTTCTTTACTTCTTCTGCTTTCACGAGTTGGACACGTCCTTACTTATATGAGTTCTCACAATGTGCCGAGGCACATCCACCCCCCGCTACAGTGCATGGCACGGTAAGGGAAATCCTTACTATACTTATACGCTCTACTTTAGGATTCTACTCTTTCACTCATATCTATTCAAATAATATCCTAATGGGTCAAAATAATACTTCACTATTTAGAACCCTAATCCCATATTAAATCACTAACTCATTCCCTGATCAGTTATTAATGCAGGATTAGAAATTTGAGATGTTATAGTTCTCCCCTCCTTTTAAGAATTTGTCCCCAAAATTGAAATAACTACTAATACACACATACTTAAGGGAACAATTAAGGGTATAGCTGTCTCATTTTAGCTTCTATCTCCTAGTTGCATCACCAAGAGTCATACACTTCCAAAAAACCTTTACTAGCTGAATAGTCTTATTTCCTGGGTTTTTATCCTTCACATTCACTATTCACTCTGGTTCTACTATATAGGTCATATTCTCTTATAGCTCTACCTCTTCAGGCTTAATCACATGAGAAGGATTCAGTTGGTACACTTCATATGGAACACGTCAAGAATTCCAGACAATTGTGGATGTAAGGTAATTCGATAGGCAACTGACCCGGTTCTCTCCAAGACTTCAAATGAACCCATGAATCTAAGTCAATTTCTTAGCTCTAATTGATCTCCCAATTCCTGTTACTAGCATAACTTTCAAAAACACATGATTGCCTACTCTAAACTCTAATGGTCTTCTTCTTCAATTAGCATAACTCTTTTGTCTGCTTTGAGTTATCAATAGCTTCTGCCTTATCAACTCAATTTTTTTGAGCAGTTTGATCTACAATATTAGGTCTTACTATGCTTCTTTCACTCAAATTAGTCTAATATAATGTTGACCTACACTTCCTTTCACATAAATCTTCATATGGTGCCATTTGAATGCTGTAATGGTAATTGTTGTTGTACATAAACTCAGCTAATAGTAAGTGGTTATCCTAGCTACCACACATCTCTAGTACACAAGATTATAACATATCCTCTAAGGTTTGAATAGTTTGATCAATTTACTAGTCAGTCTGAGGAAGGTAAGTGGTACTAAACTTCAAGGTAGTACCCATTGCTCTTGTAATGCTCCCTAAAACATAGAGGTGAATCTTGGATCTTGATCAAAGACTATACCCTTAGGCACCCTATGCAAAGGCACAATCTCTCGGATATATGTCTCAACCAACTTCTCTAGAGAATTACTAATCCTGATAGCTAAGAAGTAAGCTGACTTCGTCAATCGATCTACAATCACCCAGATTGCATCGTGCTCCAATTGAGTTCTTGGCAATCTAGAGATAAGATCCATAGAAATGTTGTCCCACTTCCACTTAGGTATCTCTAATGGTTGTAATGTCCCAGCCAGCCTTTGATGCTCAATCTTCAATTTTTGAAAAGTCAAGCACCATGCTACAAACTCAGTTATCTCTCTCTTCACCGTTAGCCACCACCAGTAATGCTTCACGTCTTGATACATTTTTATAGCTCTTAAGTGAATAGTATACTTACTGTAGTGCTTTATTCAAAATTTCTCTTCTTAAATCACGAATCCATTATCATTAAAACTGAAATCTTGAGATAGACTCAACTTAACCTTTTCTTGAATCCTAAGAAGATACTCATCTTCCAACTGCACCATCCTCAATTCTTTCCAGAAATCACTACTGATCATAGTAGTGTAGGCACTAATTAAGGCTTTCAATAGTATATCGTGTTGAGAGTCAATGAAAGACTCTATTAGATTGTACTCTCAGACTATCAAATTAGCTATGTGGAGTGTCTTCCTGCTTAATGCATCAGCTACCATATTAGCTTTCCCCAGATGGTATTCAACTCAAATTTATAATCCTTGAGCAATTCCATCCACCTCTGCCTCATGTTCAACTCCTTTTGATCCATTAAATACTTCAAGCTTTTGTGGTTACTAAACACGCTAAACACTAAACCATATAGGTAATGACACTAAATCTTCAGCATAAAAACCATTGCTATAAGTTTCAGGTCATGAGCCGAGTAATTCTCTTCATGTGGCCTAGTTGTCTTAACACATAAGCCACTACTCATCCATCTTGCATCAACACATAACCCAAACCTCTTAGAGAAGCATCTGTATACACCTCATATGGTAGTCTCGAATTCAAGATTATTAACACAAGTGCAATACTCAACTTCTTTTCAACTTTTGAAATGTAGTCTCACACCTATCATTCTAGACAATGGGTTGATCTTTACGGGTCAATTTCGTTAATAGAGAAGCAATCTGAGAGAAACCTTGGATAAACCTTCAATAATATCCAACTAATCCCAGAAAACTTCAAATCTCCATAACTGGCTAGGTCGTTCCTATTTCAACACAGCATCAACTTTATGTGGATCAACAAAAATCCCCTCTACTAATACCACATGGCCTAAAAATCTAACTTCCCTCAACCAAATTAGCACGTACTAAGCTTAGCATATAACTTGTTCTCTTTCAAGATCTGGAAGACAATCTGAAGATGTTTGGCATATTATTCCTCATCTTCTGAACAAACCAGAATATCATCAATAAAAACCACAACAAACTAATCTAGATATGGCCTAAAGATATAATCATGTAATCTATGAAAACTACAGGTGCATTAGTGAAATCAAAAGGCATGACAAGGAACTCGTAATGCCCATAACGCATATGAAAAGCCATCTAGGGTATATCTTTCTCACAAACTCTTAACTGATGATACCTTGACCTCAAGTCGATCTTGAAAAAGACTAAGGCTCTAGCCAACTGATCTAACAAATCATCAACCTTAGGAAAAGGGTACTTATTCTTCACTGTTACCTTATTCAATTGCCGATAATCGATGCACAGTCACAAACTGCCATCTTTCTTTGTCACAAACACTAATGATGAACCCCAAGGTGATACGCTCGATTTGATGAAACCCTTGTTAAGTAAATCTTCAATCTACTTTTCAACTCATTCAACTCTGACAGTGACATCCGGTATGGGGCTTTAGAAATTGGTTTTGTATAAGGAACCAAACTTTCAATGTGTACCATTTTCGCATCCAATGTCCGATTGGGGTAGTTCAAGCGTTCACATGAAGCTTGTTTCAAAATCTAGCTAATGACACTAGTTTCATTTAAATTCGATATCTATTCAAAAGTTAGACACCTGAGTGCATTTTGATCGTTTTAAGTCTAAATTTATCACTCAAGCATCTCAATTCAAAACCATATGTCATTAGCTACTTTTTAGACCTTGGTCACATCCAAATGGACAATACACACATGATTGACTATACATATGCACAATATAACACACATACACAATATAGTTTTGTTAGATATTTATTATCACAAATAACCATGTCAAAGTAACAAAACTAAAGTAATATCAAATATATAGAAAAATATGAAGAAATTTCATCTTTTCAAAGTATTTCCATGTAAATACATACTAGCATGATTATCTAGCCATTGAACCTCTAATGCTTGTCGACACAAAACTATAGGCTCTCTTGGATCAACCAGTTGTTGACCCAAACACACTTTCAATGGTATAAACACCCAGCCAAAGGTAATATAATCTACCTATGGACTATGATTTCTCTCTTCACACACTTATGATAAGGCATCATTGACTTCTAACCGCACCCTAACGGGCACTAAGAAGTTTCCAAACTGCCCAAATGTCCCATGGTAACAATCCCATAATATGTTACACCGGATTACCCATGGTAACAACCTATATAATGTTTACAACGAATGTCTTATAGTGCCAGCCTGAACATATGGATTTATCACTCACTTCTCCACACACACGCTTCCCTACATCTCTTGGGTGAACTCCTACCCCCTATAATTATGCTCTTTTCAAAATTTTCATTACTTTCTTTCACATTTCACATTACATACTTTTATACATAATATATATATATATAAATCAAAACCAATAATCTTTCACATTTCATTTCACAAATTGATTTTCATGGTCAAACCATTTACAATGGCAAGTCATGCATAAAACTCATAAGACAACAAATTTCTCATTTTGTATTTACTTCTACATAATTGTAATAGTTAATAAATACGATAAACTATATAGTTATCTCAACCCTTCTATTTGATAGAAAGGGTTACCCGTGTATTTCCTTACATGAATCTCTCTCTAGTTATCTATATTTCACATACTAGGATCTACACAAAATTGAAATTCAAAGTCAAGTTCATTATTGACAAAAAGTGCTAATTATTGCAATTAAACACCTAATTGATATCATTTTCATAATTTACACTCGATCACATGTATCACAATTGATTACCCCTTATTACAAGCTTTAACCTTTACTTAGACAAATTTCTCTCACTACTCTCTCTCTAGATTGAGGCAAATCATTCTTATAGCTTTAAAGCTTTATCATTCTGACTTAAACCAATCATAAACTACTAGTTTAGTTCCAGAGAACCTTTCTATTACTATAGGGTAAGAAATTATCTCCTTAAAACTTTTGAATTCAATTTTTCACTAGCTAAAACTAAGAGAAAATAGGGTAGAATTAGAGGTTAAGGAAATACAAGACTTACCCGATAAGTAACAAGTCAAAAACATCGCTCTTGCTCCCAAAAACTAAAGCCCGAGTAGATGTTCTTCTCTCCCTCACCACCTAACTCTCTTTTCTTTGCTTCTTCTTTTGTTTTCATGAGCTGGACACGCCCTTACTTATCTGAGTTCTACACTATGCGCCATAGTGTGTCGTACATTAAGGGAAATCTTCACTCTGCTCACATGCTCTGCTTTGGGATTCCACTCTTCACTCATATCTGTTCAAATAACACCCAATATGTCAAAATAATACTTTACTATTCAGAACCCTAATCCCATATTAAATCACTAACTCGTTCCCAAATTAGTCATTAACACAAGATTAAAAATTCAAGATGTTACACCTATCCTAGTTTAGGGTATACTCATGGATGCAAATGCATATGCTATTGTATAGGGAGGCACAGTGGAAGATTTAAAAATTTTAAAGTCCCTATCTTGATATGGACTAAACAAACTCATTTAAGTCAAGGTGGATAGAAGAGTTATCTTTTAATTCTTCGAACTTGGCGCGTGTTCTCTTCAAGAGTTTGGATCTCAGGAGCTGATAACGTAGATTTACTTCCTCTATTGGTATCCACATGAACAGCTCTCTAACTCAAACAGCGTGCTAGTGCTCCCAGCATTCGTTCTTCTTTAAACGTTAGTTTTCTTTTCTATAGAGTGTTTCATGGCTCTCAAAATATTTTTGCCATGAGAACTTTTCTAACTCTCTCTTTCTTTATAAAGAACGTCCCTATCTATATATAGTATATGCATCAGAGTTTTCATCTTCGACTTAAAAAGCCCACAAAAATTTAATTAAATTTATCTCATAAATTTAATCCATGATATCATATCTAATTCAAATTTATCTTATAAATTAAATTATAAAACTAACATGATATTCTCTCATATCATGTTAGTTATTAAATTTAATCTATAATATAATATAATATAATATATATCACATATACATATTATATTATATATACATACATATATATATATATATTATATTATATATATTTAATTTTATATATCATATACATATACATATATATATATACCATACACACACGCACATATGAATATATATATATATATATTGAAAAAATATATATAGATAAAATTATATTTTGAATTTTATATTTCATATAAATATATATATATTTATCAAATAAATATTTAAGTATATATATATATATATAAAATTCATTCACCCTATATTACATTCATTGAATGTAGACATATTCTAGATTCAATAAACTTAACATTATAGCTCGAGTTGGGTTATTCTTGTGTGCGACCCTGTATGCCCATATAAAGTTGGTAGTATGCTAATTACTCTATTAGCCAATAAGTCACAAGTGGCCTCTAGCAAGATGTTGCAACTACCCAATTCACATAGGGATCGATGATCTGATGTAATCTATCATGCAACCATATCACATCTCTTTTGTCACGTAATATTTCGGTCAAGTGTGAGACATGGAATTGTCATTCTCCTTTACCTGACCATTACTTTCTTGATCTCTAAGTAGACTGACTATAGCAATGGAAAAAACCCTTTCCATTATATGGCCATACACTTTCTCAGTCTTACTCATTAAGGGGCCCAGTAATATCTCTCACTTAATATGAGGGACAAATTCTATTTTGACCACTCATATTCCTCTACATAAATATCACCAAACTTAATCATAGCCTTTATGCTTGCCCAGTCAAAGGTGACTTTTGACTAGATCAAAGTTCAGTGGTCATCATGTAAGAATCCATGATAATCTCAGGTCACAGGGTTTAGTGATATAGTTACATATGTGATAAGCTTATGACTTGTACCATGCAGCTTTCTCATAGCAGGTTAGTCCAACACCTTGTAATCTTTCAAGTACCTATGACTTTCATTTATATCTCTATAATTAATCAAACTCATACTAGTCTTGTTTCATCTATGATCCCTCATAGATGACCGACCAAGGACATTTAGGACAATCACTATAGTTTTGTCTAAGGATATAGTTATTATAGTGAACATGAAATTGATATGATAACAAAAGAAAAATTCATTAAAAAATAATATGTATAGTACAATGATTGGCCCAATGGCACAATTTCCAACACTGCTTCTTCTTCGCATACATTGCAAGTGTCACTCACATATACACATGTATATTTCTTTCCCAACACTGCTACTCTATCATTTCATAAAACACAATGTATATAGTTAATATAAAATACTTGTAAATAATTTTACAAACTAATAGACAAAAGGTTACTACTCCATTATCTTTTACCCTTATTAACAAAGTTACTGTTCACATTAAGCTTTTCAAATCGGTTCAACTTTCACGAGCAATCATCGAATACTCAATCTATACAATGAACATCCCTTCCTCAATTCTCAACATTCCACACAGGGTACTAATTTAGCTTAGCCAATTCCTTCCTTAGTACATAAAACAATTCTATTAACACCTTTTAGGTCTACTCAATCCATTCACTATAGTCATTTACCCTTAAACAATCAAATGACCAAAATGCCCTCTTAACTCACTTGTTTATCATTTTCCTTAACTTAGTAATTTAGGCTAATCTAAGCCTATCTCCTTAAGGTTTAGCCATTAAACCCTAAACCATTCATAAAACCTTAGTTTCGCGCACTCAAGAGTCCTTTTAAAAAACCTTCCACTCAAATCCTAACCCCTTAAAACTTGCTAATTTAATTTCTCTATCAACCAAACTTTGAGAAATTAGGGTAGATACATAGTACAGGGCAGTATTAAACTTACTTGGCAAGTCACTAATCAGAGCAAACTCCCAAACTCTCGTAAATTGATGTCCTACTAGAGGAAAACCTTCTCCTCTCCTCCTTTATTTCTTTTCCTTCTTTTCTCCTCTACCTCATGAGCTGATTCAAGTTAGATTTATCTAAATTCTGTGTTAGGTTCCATGGCTCATGTAGATGCCGCAACGTATGGCACAGTGAGATAACTCTTAATTTTCCTAGTAGATTTAAATAGCTAAAGTGTTAATTTTTAATCAACTCTGTGAGAGATTTGACCTAAGTTGTGCCCTATACTCATTAAGGTTTCTTAGTTTAATTTGGGTGCTTAAGTGACTAATGCACATCAATAATTAAATACCAATTCATGATAATGCATTCTAACATTCATTTTTGAACTTGTTAAGTGGAGAATGATAGAACATTTACAATTCAATTACAAATGCTTAGTACATTGCATGACAACAACTACCTTTATCTTCCTCCATTAATATCGACCCATAGCCCTCATTTGGTGCTATTAGTGATATTTTTGAGTGCAACCAGATGTTTCACACATGAAATGGAGCTATCTAAGTTCCAGACATACAAATGTGACAATTTAAGTATAAACATCAGGATGTCTCATGCGTGTTTTGGAGGCTAAGAATATGTAACCTATTTTGTGTGACAAAACTCACGTGCGACCCCTCAAGTTCTCACACGTGAATTGGCTTGCCGAATGCCAAGCTCAATTCTATGAGATGAAACAAGCATGGAACCAACTCTGTATCATGTATGGAATGGCTATTTCTAAAACCTAGACCATTCGAGATAATAAATCACGCATGAAACATTATAATACTCACACGTGAAATGGTAAGTTGTAAAACTAAACCATTTTGTAAGTCATATCACATATGGAAACATTATGTACTCAAGAAAGGAATGCATGATCAAAAGAATTTAGAGCAAAGATAACAAATCACGTAAGTGTATAATATTAAACCAGGCTTAAAATGGCTTAAGACTCAATTTGGCAAAATGTGTTCAAAAGACTTGATGACATATCACGCATGATTACCTTCTAATTCATGCGTGAAATGGCATTTTACAATATGCAATGGAACACAAGATGATAATTCAAGTGTGTGTACCTAAGGGTAGCTTGCATGAAATGGAGCATAAAAGCAATGTCAGGCATTACACAAACACAAGTGACAAATCAAGCGTGGATCACTACTGATTCTGATGTGAAATGTTAGTCGGTGTGCCTATCATAACAAATCACGCGTGCAACCAAATCTGAATCACTCATGAATTATTAGACAATGAAAACTATAACTTTTATGATCCAATACAAGCTAAAATGAGATAACTCACAAGCTTGAATATACTAAGATAAGTCTTAGGATGCATAAATAAGACTTATGAGCAAAGACTTATGCATTCATTTCAAGGAAAATAATTTTGATTAAGCTTTTAAAGTTTTCACATTGAATCTAAGAGAATTAAACAACTTAATATACAAATATGCATCTTTTCTTCATTCTTCATGCTCTTGAGGTTTTGTCTTCATTCATAATTCTTTATATATCTACACACATGACAAACACCTCTTTTCTTGGTTTTGTAATCATCAAAATACATGATCTAACATTCTTCCCCTTTTTGATGATGATGAAACCTTAAGGTCAAGGTTCTTAATTCTATTCAAGATAACACTCCCCCTTAATCAAACATAGGATTTTAAAGATTATAAGTGTAGAATAATAAACTTAAAATTTAAAGATTGAAAAGACAAAGAATGAATAACTATAATGTTTAATTGATAATTGATAAAGTACAAGAAGTGTTAGAGCAATTTATCAATGAATACAACCTTTTCACATATTCTTCCTAAGTCTATGCCTTACTACAACTTCCCCTTAAGCCTAGCCTATCCCTAGTATTTTCTCCCCCTTTGGCATCATAAAAAAGATACAGGCCTTCCTAAGAGAGAGTGAACATGATGCTTGAGATGGGCTTCTAAGACTTCTCCATCAAACAAAGAATTTGGGTTAAAGGGTGAGAGTAGCAAGAACCATAGTCTAGGTGGAAGAATCATTAGGATCTGTAGGAGGAATGTGATCTAATACGGCCTCTGAGACATCAGTAGCTTGAGTAGAATTAGTAGAAAGCTTTAAAACTTATTCTTTAGTTTTGACCTTTAGTATACTGAGGCTATCCTTTATTCCCTTGGTCTCAGGTTTGTTCAAGTATAGTTTCCTCCACAACCAAGTGTTCTTGGCGAAGTAAAGCTTAGAGTGTTTGTGTTTAGGAATGAATTTCTTTCTCTAGGAAGTTTGGGTCCCAAATTGAGCAAAGGAAAGGGCAGGTAAAGTCATGGGCATAAGAATGGAAGAGGGAGTTCCTGGCTCTCTAACATTTTAGGTGAGTTTACCAATAAGTTTGGTAATACTTATATCAGCTATATCCTTGTATAGCTTTTCAAATGTTGGAGTTTCAATAGATTTAGGTGTGTTTGTAGATTTTGGTAGACATGGAAGCTGAGGACTTAGTATGCCATCAAAAGGGTAAATTAGCTTGAAAGTTTCTTGATGGCTTTGGGATTCAAGTTGAGCTTTTATGTGATGAGATGAATTTTAGGGTTGTGTTTCTGGTTAGAGGTGAATGGAAGATCCTTGGTCATGGTGAAAGAGGATATTTCTTGTTCTTAGGAGGAAGGTCATAAGGTAAAGGCATGTAGAAATGTGAATATGGTGTAACAGATTTGGTTCTTGATGTTGAGGTAAATTTATTGTGCACATAGAACCCTCTTGAAATCTGGAAGGACCAGTTTCATCTTCTTCCTTCCTTATATCTCCTCCTTAAGCTTCAGATATGCCAAGGTGATCCATGATTCTATTTAATTTTCCATTTAGGTAGAGCATCATGTCACCAAGGCCCTTAATATCATTCTTTAGATGCACCACTACTTGATACAACTTGCCTTTAATTCCATTGAGAATTTTGTAGAGGAAGGCAGTGGAAAGCATCTATGGTAGGGCTTGAGATGAAAAAGCATCAGTAGCTTCAAAAGCTTCAACAACTTTAGCTTTCTTCTTCATTTTTCATCTCTTGCTCACTGCAACAGCATCAGCAGAGCTCATCTTCTCCTCTTGGGACAAATCATTCCCAACTAGCTTAAATGTCATCTTAAAGAGAGTAGTGTCTTTGAATTCTTTTGACTCCACAGCTACTCCTTCAATATGGTTGACATGAAGATCTCCTAGATTGCAGAAATTAATTATAGGAAAGTAGAGATTTCTATTCTTCTTCTTCTCCTTCTTCTCCTTTGAGTTCAGCTTAGATGCATAGAGCATCTTGGTCAACATGTAATGACACATATTGATCTTCTGCTTCTTTATTAGCCTGTCAACAACTCTGATTCAAATTCACTACAAGTATTGAATGCGGTCTTTTTCTTGACAACGAATCTCCCTAAAACATAAGCCAGCAGATGTGTTTAAAGGGAAAATTAGTTGGGTTGAATATAAATCCAGGCTTGAGTACCTCGTTAGGTACATCTTCAATCATCACAATTACCTTGTACTTCTCCTCCACTAAATAGAACCTTGGAGCATTTTTTTTTTGAGTTTGCTCTATATACTCTTATAGTACCAATCCTCTTGCTTCAATTCCTAAGATATATGCTAAGTTCTAGGCAATGAAGAACATGGGACAAACCTTTATTCAAGCCTTATATGTCTTCTTGCTCTTGCCCTAGCCAAAACTCGCATAGAATGCCTTGATGACCTTTAGTGAGTAATGATATTAAGCTCTAGAAGTCCTTTGTAATCACTCAGTATTGATGTATATCAAAGTTGTGAGCTTTAATGAAAGAATCATACTTAGTGAAGTGTCTAGTCACCACTACTTTAGAAGAGAAGTATTGATTGTAGCATGTTTGATGCTCAGCATTAAGTAGCTTCCCTTCTTAAAGACTTGCTTCAGAGATATCATTAGGAGGCACATTGTTGCCATCCTTGGATAACTCTCTTCCTAGCCTTGTTAGTGTATCTTCTTGCTGACTGGATGATGCTATTTTAGATGGTGTCATAGGCTCTCTTATGATTCTTAGAGTTTTTCTCCATTTAGATGATTAGCCTGGTGATTTATTGCCTTCTTGAATCAAATCTTTAGTAAATTTTCACTTAATGGTTACCTCTGTGCTTTGTTTCTTTCTAGTGTCTTTGGTATAGGCCATCTTAAAATGATAGGGTAGAAAGTAGGTTGAGGATCAAGAAGTATTTAGATGAATCTAAGGTGCGAACTAGTGTTTAAGAAGGATGGGTAATTCAAACACTATAATAGATAAAGAGAATCAAAGATGTGGTTAAGAGAAATTAAGAGCATAATAATCAAGTTTTAGAACGTTAGATCATGCGTGAAATGGAAAAACTAACATGAGAGGTATTTATAGCCATGAGTTGATCACGTGTGGCAAAGGGGTTCTTCATGCATGATTTGTCAGTGCATCAGAATATGTGGACATTTCATGCTTATGACATAGCAGTTTCACATATGATTTGTCCATGCATTGCAAGCTCAGAACTTGACATTTAAGCTCTAGCGGATTTAAGTATAGTCACTGATAGGTTTCACGCGTATATATCCAAGATAAAGGAATAAGGCTCTCAGGAAGCAGGAAAGCTTCAACCTTCACCCTTGATTTATCATGTCTTAGAGAGAGACTTCTTTGTAAGATGATTCATGCTTGAGGCACAGGTGCACACACACATGATTTATCATAACTCAAATAAGGTAGTTTTTTGTGTGACATTTCACACAAGCAACCAATTAGGTCTCACGTGTGTGTTTGTCATGCTTCATAAAAGGCATAACAAGATAATTGTTTCATGAATGATTTAGAATGTAATCATGCTTGAAATGTCCTAGAACACAAAAAAAACACTCTCTTGAACAGATAATACCTGATCTTTTGACTTTCTCCTTTAAGAATCATTCCAATGCAATCCAAAAGTCAAGATTCATAGAGTGAGCCCTGCAAAAACAAATTATGACTACTCTGAAGCTTAGTAAAAGATTTAAATATAAAAGGATTAAATTGAAAACTCATCACAACTCATTGGGATTTACCATTCCCAATTCCCTTCTTATAAATGTAAACTGTTCTTCAGCTAGAGGCTTGGTGAATATATTTGCCAATTGCTTGGTGGTTGAAACAAACGCTAACACAATTCCTTCTTTTGCACATGATCCTTTAGAAAATGATGCCTTATATCAATATGCTTGGTTCTAGAATTTGGAACAAGATTCTTAGCCAAATTGATGGTACTTGTGCTATCACATCTAATTGGGATCTCTTTAAGATAAACTTCTAAATCTTCCATTGCTATTTGGCTATAAGATCTATACACAATAACTTCCAGTAGCTAAATAATCTACTTCACATGAAGATAGGGACACATTAATTTGTTCTTGCTGAACCATGAGATAAGTGAGCTTCTAAAGAAGTGAAAGGTCCTACTAGTGCTCTTTCTATCTGTCTTGTAGCCAGCATAGTCATCATCTGAATAGGTGGTCAACTCAGGCTCTCCTCCTTTAAGAAACCAAAGTCCTAGCTATGATGTTCCATTTAGATACTTAAAAATCCTCTTCACAACCTTTAGATGAGACTTTCTTGGATCTAATTGGAATCTTGCACACATACAAACACTGAGCATTATATTAGGCCTGCTAGCAATGAGTGCATTAATGATCCAATCATTTACCTAGATCTAGGTTGATCCTCCTTCTTCATTTTTTCAATCCTTGTCCATCTTGATTGAAGCACTCATAGGAATATTATTTGGATTGAAATTCTTGAACCCAAACTTCTTTAATAGCTCATGAGTGTACTTGGTCTAGCTATGAAGATCTCATCTATCATTTGCTTGATTTGCAATCTAGGAAAGAGGATTAGCTCCCCTATCATGGACATCTTGAATTCACTTTGCATATCTTAGCAAATTTCTCAAAAGAACTTCATTAATAGGTCCAAAAATAATTTATCAATATATATTTGAACTACTAAAATATCATTTCCTTTAATTTAGAAGAAGAATATTTTATCTATTACCATTCCCTATTATTTTGAAGTTATTGCCAATAAGAAAGTAATTAACCTATCTTACCAAGCTCTTAGGGCTTGTTTTAGTCGATACAAAGCCTTCTTCAGTTTGTAAACATGATTGGCATTATTGGATCCTCAAATCCTAGAAGCTATTCTACAAAAATTTCTTCATTGATTAGTCCACTCAAGAAATCACTTTTAACATCCATTTGATAAAGCTTAAAATCTTTAATGCATGCAAAAGCAAGTAAAAGTCTAATAGCCGCAAGTCTAGTAATAGGGGCAAAAGTTTCATCATAATCAATACCCCTTTCTAGATTATAACCTTTAGCTACTAGCCTAGCCTTATTTCTTACCACAACCAAATTCTACTTTCATCAAGCTTATTTCTAAAAACCCATTTTGTCCCTATTACAGGATAATCACTAGGTCTAGGCACTAAATCCCAAACTTGACTTCTCTTAAAATGGTTTAATTCTTCTTGCATTGCTATAAACAAATATTCATTAGATAAGGCTTCTTTGATGTTGAAGGTTCAATGTTAGAAAGAAATGCACTGAAATGA